>NW_008824940.1:3266695-3273967 GCF_000699105.1 Pygoscelis adeliae
GGGTCACCTGGTCATAGAAGGAGATCAGGTTGGTCAAGCGGGACCTGCCTCTCATGAACCCGTGTTGGCTGGGCCTGATGCCCTGGTTGTCCCGCACCTGCCTTGTGAGCGTCCTCAAGATGAACTGCTCCATAATCTTCCCTGGCACCGAGGTCAGGCTGACAGGCCTGTAGTTCCCCAGATCCTCCTTCCGGCCCTTCTTGTAGATGGGCGTCACATTGGCCAGCCTCCAGTCGTCCGGGACCTCCCCCGTTAACCAGGACTGCTGATAGATGATGGAGAGCGGCTTGGCTAGCTCCTCCATAGACTTGTGAGTGTCCAGGTGGCGTAGCAGGTCGTTGACTGCTTCCTCTTGGATTATGGGGGGTTCATCCTGCTCGCCATCCCTGTCTTCCAGCTCAGGGGGCCGAGTACCCTGAGGATAACTAGTCTGCCTGCTAACGACTGAGACAAAGAAGGCATTAAGTACCTCAGCCTTTTCCTCATCCTCGGTGACAATGTTCCCCCCCACATCCAATAAAGGATGGAGATTCTCCTTGGCTCTCTTCTTGTCGTTAATGTATTTGTAAAAACTTTTTTTGTTGTCTTTAACGACAGCGGCCAGGTTGCATTCTAGCTGGGCTTTTGCCTTTCTCATTTCCTCTCTGCACTTAAAACGGAATAGATGCCTGTTGGCTCCACATGTTCCATTCTTCTTGTCTTCATGAAAAACAGAAACACAACTGCAGCAGGCAAGTGTTTGGTTAATCACATGTATTTTCATGTGTTCAGTTTGCACCCTTACAAAGAAGTAGTGCTTGGAAATGCATCCCTTAGGTAATGAGAGACAGAGACAAGGGATGTATTGGGAAGAGCAAGAAGGCTATGGGGACTTAGGAGTGGGAAGACAGGAGGAAGGGGGGTCTTTTGGGTAACCTTTATATCAATTATTGACACTTACAATCCGTGCTGGTAAATTTTTAGTTTTTCACAGGTAGCTTGTGGGATATGCGTGTGAAAATGTGATAGTTTTAAACAGAACCTCACACTGGAAGCACTCTAGAAACTCTGGGGGTTATAGATGGAGGGATAGGAAGCATGACAAGGCTATACTCTCCAGGTATCATCTAACAGGTTATGGCCAGAGCCAGTAATAGATCTTAAATATCCTGAATTTTACCAGGTGCCTTATCCACTAGATGCCACTTATTTAGGTAATATTGACACATTTAATATGGGCTGATTTATCAGCTTCTTCTGTGGTCCTTTAGTGTGTGACACATTTACTCATGATTACTCTGAGTCTGAATTTTGCAGCTTCAGACCAAGTTGGACATTGCCGAAATATGTACTTGGGAAAAGTCTCTCATATTAGTATTGCTGACATTGGACAGCTCTAAGTCCTGTCAGGACATTTAACTTACTCACTTCTAGGTTAAGAAATGAACTGTTTTGGAAAGATAGCTTAGGTGTAATTTTCAAAGTTGATCTAACAGGAAATTGTTCTGATCACTTTTACCTATGCCTGGCATCATATAGAGGTGAATTAAACATCTGCAAAGTCCTGCTGCATTCAATGGAAGGAGATAACATTAAGGTTCTACTGCTATGCTGTGTCTCAGGTTATTTCCGCATGGATAGTTTAAACTGAGAAGGATTTGCCTAAAGTAATCAGCATCCTATTTTTTTTTTTTTTGGTGCAAATTATTATTTTGAAGTGTGTCTACAGGACGCAATTAGCAGAGATTGGATATACCATTGCCAAGAGGAAATGAGAAACTGCATACATTGTTTGTGGAAGATACTCCTCTGGAAATCATAATTCAATACTGTTCCTGTCGAGCAGGAAGACTGCATGTAATTTTGCTTGTAATGTGCTTGTAAATTTTATCCATTGATAGAATAGGCATCCCAGCATCAATGGCAAGAGAAAGCAGCTGGACAGTGAAAGAGTGGCTGCCAAGCACACACTAGAAGGCGTTTCGGACTGTGCCACAGGAAAGAATTAAAATAAAAAATAAACCTAGTGTGGGAGGAAAATATTAAACTTGCTGAGGAAGCCGTGGCTTAATTCTCCACCCAAAGAAGACAGCCTTTTTTTTTCCCCTCAAGGCCTGCAGGGTTAATCTGTTTCTTTGCTTGTCAGTGCATACTTCTTACAGCTTGCATGTATATTTAGACATGAATAAGATATTTTGAGAGTCCCTGCGTGCACAAGTGTTGGTTGCCTGGGGTAGGTATGGTGGAATTCTGGGGGGAGAAGTTATAAGGATTGCTTATGTTTATACCCATTGGGCCTTGAGATAAACTTCAAAGATAACATGTAGAACATTGCTTTTTGAATTTAGTAGTTACAGATGTACTCCTAACGCCTGGGTTTAGCAGCAGCTTCCCAGGAGAGAATACTGTCTCTGATGCCTGGTTCACTTGGAGGCTTGAGGAAATAACTTTCTTGTTTCAGACTTCTCAGAAGCAGACATGACTTAAGGAGGGCTTTTCTGACCCAAAGCACTCTCCACGCAGCCTATTTTCTGATGTATATTAATCAAAGTAGCTCAGGGATCCCCCTATTTAGCAGTGATATGAAAATATGGAAATCACCATTTGTAGAGAACTCTGTATACAGAAATCTGTACACAAAGATTTTATTTTTTCAGTGGTGGGAAAAATAACCCAATCATACTGGCTTTTGATTGAAGTGTTTCCTACGCTGCAACTAGTAACAGTGTTTGCAAGCTACAGTTATATCTCATAACATGAGAAATTATGATTATTAGCAGTATAATCACAGTATGGTTACAATGTAGTCAGTCTGTTGAACTTCTGAGGAAAAAAATCTTGCTTTTTTTGCAGATCAATATGTTTCAAGGCTAAGTATGTCTTTAAGTATAAGGCCGACTAAAGGTATGTATCTTTATAGATACATAGGTCTATTATAGATCTAGTATAGAGATGACAATGTCTAGTATTTCAGGTAGTTGCTGAGCTATATAGTGTACTCTGAGTACAGTAGTGTACTACAGTACTTAGAACTGATGATGATTTTGCTTGGAGTGTTTAATTTTAAATGCAAACCTTGGTCTTCCTCAAAAGGACAATAAAAGAAGAAAAAGCTAAGAAAAGAAGCAAATTTCACATCAGATAAAATACATTTTTCCAGTAGTTACTTAAATAGTGCTGTATTTATGCTTTGTCTTTTCTATCTCAAAGGAAAAATATCATGTAAACAAGAAGTTTCACTTCAGTGGGAACTAATTGTTAAACTGATTAATACAACTAATTATTAGACTGAGAACACAAATTCCAGCATAAGCTGGAACATGGATCTTTGGAGAGAATAAAATAAATAATGCCAGAGGAAAAAAGATACATAACTGAAAAGATGCACTGCCTTCTTTCAAGCCAAATAAAGCAACTACAGTCACATTGATCTGGAAAACACTGCTATTGCCCTATCCTGTGGATCCTTTGTGGGTGCATTTTACTGTCAAATTTATCCATAGACCAAGACATTTTGTCTGGGTGGCTTGCATTTCTGCTTAAAAATATGCATGTGAGATCCTAAATAGAAGTAATCTGATTATCAGAGTCATCTGAAATTATCGTAAAGGTTATGGGGACTTAAAGGTGCTCCTTGCTTGTGGAATTCAAGCTACTTGTTTAGGACACTAAATACAGGAATAGCAGCCTCTGCTTACATAATTTTATTTTCGTATATGTTAGTGCTAATGTTTAGCCATGTAAAGTGGTAGCTAGTTTTTATGTAAATTAAAATAATTTCTATGTTCCTATATGCTTTTTTACATTATATTCTCCTGTTTGCCATCATATACTTCAGCTGTAACTGCTGTAAGATTTGGGCTGTTTCAGTGCAGGGAGAAAAGATCTTTGGTCTCTTACAGCAATGAACTGTGGAGTTAGTGATTTGCCACTAAATAGCAGTGGTAGTGTATTACATATTCTTTTTCTGCTTATGATTTTCATATATTCCTCGGAAGTATTTTTTTCATGGCAATAAATCTCATGTGAGGTTGTTCAGTTTCCAGTTGACGAGTGTTGGCCTGTACCTCTCTGCAAAGACATGGCTGAAAAGAAGCATGGGAACATCCAGGCAAACTCTGCCTGGACAATGCTGCAAGCAGTCTCATTGGTGAGAAGCGTTTGGGAGATGCGAAGGTGGTGGGACTGGTAGCTTTACAGTCTGTGGAAAAAGAGAGACAACTGGGGGAAGGAAACCCCAGACTAGTGAGAGCAGAGACATCCAAAATCAGACCAAGCACCCTACGTTGTGTCTGGTGCTTTTCCATTATTCTACAGAGATTTTGATGTCTTTTGATGCCTTTGCCTTGTTTAAGCTGGTGGAAAGGAAGGAGAGAAAAACTGCCTGTCTTCAAGTGAGTTGGTCTCCTGTTGGGATATGTATTTTTCAGAGATAATGCTCAAGATTTTATGGGCTATGGGAAACACTAGCATTCCAGAAATTTAGCATGAATAGCATGATATTACTGATATGTTAGGAGAGACTGTGTAAGGAGCATCTTCTTCCATTGATCTGCTTTCTGTTTGCTACACAGGTGCATTTCTGGGCAGTTTCACTCTGGTGAAAGCACTTCCCAGTTGATGATCGGTACAAGTGTAGTGTGTTTCTCAGGGAGGTTTCACTGATGCTTCTTTCTCAGGTCAAGTGTGTGCATTTGTGTTTTTCCAAAGATCTAAAAAAAATTTATTTATATTGAAAGTACTTCGTTGTTCTTTGTACATAGATAAGAGTGAGGAGAAATGCGGGGTTAAGGAATAGATGCAAAGGAAATTGGGATTCATTCATTGTGTCTTTGGCACTTTATGGCATGTACTCTCAGCTTTACGAATTTAAACTCCTGTCATCTTAATATAGCCTGTAATTATTCCTTAGGGTACTTCAAGTATTGAATGTCTATTTAAAGTAACTAATAAGCTATCTTTGACAGTTTTGTGATTCAAGTTCTATCGGCATTAATGTAAAGCTACCGATTTTTTTTTCCTCTTCAGTGAATATTTCCCAATAATTTGATGAAGTTGATTTATTATTTATGTCTTTGTGCTTGACTAGAAAAAATATTTATCTGCACAAGCTTACATAAATTTGGTACACATTAAACTGAAAATTAGACAAGTTGTGCTTTTTTCTTTTGTTTTAAGTGCCATTGTTTGGATTCTTGTGGTAGGGCTAGGCACTGTTGCAATTTAAAATGATCACAAGCTACCAATTATTGATTAGAAATGTTTCGCTGCATTGAAAGCTCATTTTCAAGATGGATACATTTAATAGCATGTCTGTATTGTGGAGTAAGTAGTACTTTGCTGCAATCATGCAAAGCAATGGCTGCTATAGCTGCAATTGGGAAAAATATCTTCTGATGAAGCTAAAATACCTTACAGGTATATATGTTTGTGTACTATACATCTCATGTGTTGCATGAGCTCTCGCCTCCTCCCCCTTCCCTAAAGTAGGTCTTTCTCAGACCTTTCATCAGCCTATGACAAAACCAGTAATGGTCAAAGTTGTGTGGGCTCAACTGTTGGGCATTGGTAAGTATGGTAAGAACCATGTAAGTCTGCTGAGAGCTCTAGGAGGAGGTCCAGGCACCTTGCACCTTTTGGGTTAGTTTTACACCTGTATTGGGGTGACCATCCCCGTGCAGGGGGACTGCTGCTTGAGGCCGATCTGTGACCCACTTTCCTCTCACTTTTCTTCACTAGTCTTACTCTCATAAAAATACCAGCCCTGTGATACCTGTGGTTCATCAGAAAATGTTTTGAAAATAGCTGTCTTCATTTCTGGAAAGCATGTAAAGTATTCTCCTTTGTTTTTACTTCTGGTTTCCCCTTCTTCCTTCCTTCCAAAAATGGAATAGAATAAAAGCTAGAGACCGTGACAGTAGAAAACAGGTTTGATTTAAAAAATACCATGTAAGGCTATGCTGGTGTGTCAGTAACTGGCTTGCTGTGCTTTCCCTTTTTGTGCTGATAGGAGGATATGAAATTGGTGGTGGCAGCATTTAAGCAGCACAGAATTTGGAGTATCTGCAGCAATAAGTTCTGTGCCCTGTGATGAACTTGGTTGGCCAAGTTGTTTAACAGGGTCTCAGAGTTTTGGGACACCAGCGTCTAACTGTAGGAGCTATTCTGAAGCAAGCACAGTCCTTGTAGAAATCTACAGGGCTCAGCATCAGTCTTGTGAGAGGAGGCTGAAAGAGGTGGTCTTTCAGCCTAATGGTCACTGAGAAAGGCAGGAGGAGGAACTGGTGGGTAGCAGGTTTAAAAAGAAAGATGTAGATCAGAAGTAAGGAGCTCATACGAGGAAAGAAAAACCTTTTGGAAGGTTCCCTGATGAAGAAATTACATCTAGCACAGGAAAAGCAAGAAGCAAAATAATGCAACTGAGTTTTAAAAATTCCATTATAGCTTTTAGAGGAGAGTATTTAATTATCTCCAGCACCAAGCATCGTTTCAGTCATAATCATTTCCTAAGCAAGAAGCAAATGAGGTAGATAAGCATCACCGGTAATGTTACTCATGGTGGCAAAGAGTCGGACATTTTCAGATGTTTCTCATTTTCTGGAACTATAACAGGGCTAATCTGAGAACTGCAAAGGGAAAAAAATTTAGAGATTTTTTTTTTCCAGAAAATTTGGCAGAGACCAAATCTACGCTGTAATCAGCAACTCAGGTTCTTCTGTTTGTAAAACGTAAACTGTCCATCCATTCAAGTTTTATTTTCCTTGTGGGGCAGATGAATAGCTGAATAATTGATTGGCTGACTAATTGAAGAGCTGAATTATTGAAGATTTTAAATGTGAATTTCATGATGTGAGATGGTTAAAGGCTGGAACAGGTGCCAGGGGAAGTTTTAAGTAAATGAATGGAAGTAGTCAGGTAGAGTTAGTCAAGACCCTTTACTGAAGTTAAAATTATGCCTGTCAATTCTTGTTCTGTGTATCCTCAACCTGTCTTTTCCATAAGCAATAAATGTTTTTTCTTCCCTCAGGCACTGGGGTCCTAGCTTTCCCATTTCCCAATAAGTCCTGCTGCCAGCACCTCTCAGCAAACACAAATTTACACAGTGTCATGATTCCATTCAAAATTATAAAACATGTCATAGAATCATAGAATCATAGAATCATTAAGGTTGGAAGAGACCTCCAAGATCATCGAGTCCAACCATCAACCCAACAACACCATGCCCACTAAACCATGTCCCTAAGCGCCTCATCTACCCGTCTTTTAAATACTTCCAGGGATCGTGACTCAACC
>NW_008824940.1:3274295-3274593 GCF_000699105.1 Pygoscelis adeliae
GGTGGGCCCAAAACTGAACACAGTATTCGAGGGGCGGCCGCACCAGTGCCAAGTACAGGGGCACGATCACTTCCCTGCTCCTGCTGGCCACACTATTTCTGATACAGGCCAGGATGCCGTTGGCCTTCTTAGCTGCCTGGGCACACTGCCGGCTCATGTTCAGCCGGCTGTCGACCAACACCCCAGGGTCCTTTTCCACGAGGCAGATTTCCAGCCACTCTTCCCCAAGCCTGTCGCGCTGCATGGGGTTGTTGTGGCCCAAATGCAGGACCCGGCACTTGGCCTTGTTGAATCTCAT
>NW_008824940.1:3276385-3283321 GCF_000699105.1 Pygoscelis adeliae
AGACCTCTGCCAGCCGCTTGTAGAATGCTTCATCGGCCTCTTCATCCTGGTTGGGTGGTCTATAACAGACTCCCAGCAGGATATCTGCCTCGTTGGCCTTCCCCCTCATCCTTACCCATAAACACTCAACCGTATCATCATCACAATCGTTAAGCTCTATACAATCGAAACACTCCCTAACATACAGAGCCACCCCGCCACCTCTCCTTCCTCTCCTGTCCCTTCTGAAGAGTCTATAGCCATCCATTGCAGCACTCCAATCGTGAGAGTCACCCCACCACGTTTCTGTGGTGGCGACTAAGTCATACCTCTCCCGCTGCACGATGGCTTCCAGCTCCTCCTGCTTGCCGCCCATGCTGCGTGCATTGGTGTAGATGCACCTTGCCATGTCAAGGCCTGATTTTGCAAAAGTTTTGCTCTTTTGTGACTTGATTGAATTAGAAGCAGACTGCTCCTGTGCTGTTGGTTGGGGAAACCTTAAGTGTAGTATTACCATACTTTTATTTTCCTAACCATTCCATTTGTAATATATGTTAAAATGAGTATCTTGGTGTTTGGCTATGTCTTTAAGGTACAGCCTGCTATTAGGAGCAGACCAAGACTTGGAATGGACATGTGAGCAATTTTGTAACTGTCTTTTAAGCAATTTCAGTGATTCTTAATTTTTGTAACCCAGACCCTGGCCAGCATTCTCAGCTAGCATGCATGGTTGTGTATCCTAGCAGAGAGTGAAAGGGAGGGACTATGGCTGAAAACATATGGACTTCTATTCTGGGGAACGCATATGCAAGATTTTCAGAACTCCCTCATGAGTGTGCATTGATGCCTCTGTTTTACCCATATGAATTAGAGGAAATTTTATGGTCTCCCTTGTGTTTAGGTCAGCTCGTGCTTTCTACTATAAAGGCAATCTTTTATTTGAGAGGTCTCAAAGATGGCTGTTTATAGCTCATCTTTGATGATAAGCTGAGGGATTTTCTGTTTTAAAAATCACTTGTTTCTTGCTTCTCTCAGAAAAGATTTGTAGCTAGAGAAAATAATTGAATATTGCAACATAAATGATATACTACAAACACCATGAAGATGATAAACCAACAAATACACACACACACTCTGCTAAAGGAATATCGAGTTTGCAAACTTTAGCAAGTAGACAGTTAGGAAATGCCATATTTATGATGCATCAAACAGTGCACTGAGAAAGGGTAGACTCATGGGACAGCATTTGTTATTTAATTGTATAAAATAACATTTTTTTCAGGCTTAACAACTTTAAGCTTCCTGGAACATATATATTTACAGTGCCTTGCAAAAAAAAAATGTTAAGAAAGACTTGCATTGTATGTGCTGTGGTTACAAAGGGCAGACGTGAATTCTTAAATTAAAATACAGGAGATAATGATATGCTACAAAAGTAATATGAAGTGATGAACTTGCAAAGGAGTGCAGTTTTCCTGGTTTTAGTTAGTGATGTAGGCACTTCTGTGCTAATTAGTAACAGATTATTTGCTGGCCTAACAAGTTTGTTAATTAAAATATGTGAAAAGTGAATAATTTTGTAAAATCCACTTATCCATTGTGCAGGTTTCCCTCTGGGAGCTTTCTATTTAGGGGATTAGAGACTAAAAGAAGAGTAATTGAGAACTGAATTGTGTTGGGAAGGGTGATAAATATAATGGGGAGTCATAGATTGTTTTGGGATGGTCTTAAATGGCAGTTCGTTATATTAGATAAGGGATCACAAAATCCCCATTTAATATCATGTAAGGGAGTCTAACATAGTATCAAATTCGTAGTAGCTTTTGACATAGAGAGGTTGCTGTGTTGACTGTATTTTAGACATGAAGCTTGCTCTTATTTGGTCTGAAGACATGTAATTCTTTCTCCTCATCTGAGTCCAGAGTGCTGGCTCTCAGTGAGTGATGAAGGAAAGGATAGAGGGTATTCACCTGGGTGCTCTGGCACCTCCCGATTTTTGAGTACCGTTGGATAGCTCTTGTCTGTATTCCTGTGAAACTGCAGCTTCATGTGAAGTATGCAGGGCATGCTGTAAGTGAGGAGTGTTCCACAATCCCATTCTGAAAACAGACGAGAAAATGTCTTCTGGGAACTGACACGAAAAGGACACTTTTAAGTTAGAATCGGAAGCTTCATGGGGCTCTTTTTATTACCCTGTATTGATATGGTGCACAGCAAAGCAAACGTCTTGATCATAGGCACCATTGCAGTAACGGTGGTGCTGCTGGTAATGACAGCATAAGCCCAAGAGTGAACTTAAGTTGGAATTTCTGCTCACTCTTTCTGTCACAGTGTGTTCTTGAACAGTCAGTTGAATTCCTAAAGGAGTTTTGTATGAAGCATAGTGGATTCCAACATATCTTTTTTCCAGTTTTCTCCCTTATCAGCCCTCTAAAAGGCATCGCAAAAATGACACAAACACTTAGCAAACACTGATATTTTTACAGAAAGTTTAACTTGCAAAGTACTATGATTTCCTTTGCAATTTCTAGTTGGCAAAATTATTGGCTTGCCTTCATGGAATATTGGCTCAGGACATAGTAAGATAAGGGTGAATGATAAGAAATCAGATTGTTTCTCTGGACTAATCCATGCTGGGGGTGCCCTTACTGTACACTAGGCATGCCTTTGTGACAAACATCTTATTTAATTCAAATTGCATAATTCCATTTGGCTTGTGCTATCCTACTGAAAGGCATTTCAGTGCAGAAGGGCATCCATTGTAGAAAGGAGCACAAAACAGCTAGCTTTGTTTAAGTTCTATACGTCCCAGCTAGAAAAGTCTGCTGAGGGAAAAACCCCCTCACTTATACGACTTGGGTGTATGTTATGAGTCTTTATCTATCTTGTATCTCACTATAAAACTGTGTATGGCCTTAATAAAGAGCATAGAATATTAAACAATTACAATGCCTTTCATTGTTGAAGGAAGCTCTGCTAGTAAGCTTTGTAGTTTTGGAAAGGTTTATATTTCATTCCAAAACTGAATTAATAGTCCCTCAAGTTGGTAGGTCATGTCAAATTAAATATGGAAACCATAAATTATTATATTAAGATTTATATAGGTAACTTCATTCATAAACCTCAAAACCAGAAGCTGTTGGTAAAGACTGCACTATTGGGATGAAGGCTGCAATTGGTAAGAAGTGTTTTCTTGGTAATGGTTTTCTCATTTTTTAAAATTCCAGTCATTCCCACCCCCTTACACAGTAGAAAAAATTAGACACCACAAACATCCATAAATTCCCATGCATCGTGGACTTCCAGTTTCTCTGTTCTCTCTGTTGTTGTAGGTCTTAAGAGACCACTGAGTGTTAGGATTTTCTTCACCAGTAGAAGTCATAAAAAACTCTTTCATTTAGGATTTCAGAGAACAGCATTCCTTCTACTCATCTCTCCATGGACATCTCTAAAAGCCTTTCTCTAGAATTTATGAAAACAGACAAAAAATCATTCTTGTATGTGCTCAATCATGGGTAAAAATTCTGTCCTTTGTCACTGGTCTCATAGAAAAAAGCTGATCTTTGCCATAGAGCTGTCCAGAGGGCAAGAATTAATTCTTAGCGACTTTCAAGGTTTTGCATTTTGTTTTCATTCCAATGCATGTTGTTATTAGTGCATGACCAAAACCTTCTAAATGCTGTTTGGAAACAGAATTACGACTTTGCATTTTGGTTTGCAGCCGGGACCATTTAATGGAGGAAGGTTTCTTACTTTCCACTAGTTGCTCTCTCTTGGTCAGCACTGGCTTCAAAACCCTTTCCTGATGACACTTCCATATATCTATGAAACATTTCATTTTCAACAAGGCCACCAAATAGTTCTGCTCTTTATAGTCCAGATCCTTGGAACAGGATGAATTGTTATGTTGAAAAAACAAATTCATGGAGATGAGAAAATTTTGGATAGTTTTGCTTTATTCTTAAGATGCAAAATAAACTATTTGCAGATATCTCCATAAGGAACAATATATGTATTTCTGAGAGGCTAAATACTCCCCATTAAGGTGAAACATAAATATGTGGAGAATAAAAAATTCATGGGGTAAAAGAAGGGTAAGAGAAAGAACTGGATCAAAACTACTTTGTTACTGCTACTTTGAATACTCTATTTCTAGAAGCTTGCCAGAAGTGCTAATTAGTCTGTAAATGCATGTCAAAGTATCGGTCTGTTACTTGGAACATATAATTATCTGTATTACCAGTATATCTAATTGACAACTAATAATTTGTAATATGTATAGGTAGATCATTTAGTTAAAATATATTATCTGTCAGATTAGCAATGAAAATACTTTGATGTTCTGCTATGCAGGTCCAGAGCTGTATTACAGAATAATATATTTGGACTGGAAACTACACTATTTCAGTAGTTTTATAAGTATTAAAAAAAATTGTTTGAAGTATGTTTCCATATTTCACAGAATACCCATGTAATGGTAATTCAGTTGTGGAAAAGAGTATCACAGAATTATTATTTGTTGAATCAGGCATAAAAATCATTGGACCATAAAAAATGATGTCACATCATAATATGTACCCGAGAGCATCTCCCCAGCTTGTGTAGGATTATTACTTACTATATATTCTTAATGGTTTTGCTCAGTGTTTAAATGTCATAGGGTTCCCCCACTCCTTTGGTGTGACAGAGCTTTAATCCTGCAGATGTACTGGTGGCAGAGCTGTGAATGGAAATCTAGTATAAACACACTTGTGCTAGTTTGGAACACAGCGGCTCAGGCACTGGTAGCTGTCTAACTATAGCTTAGAACAAGATACGTGCCAGATAGCTGCTAGGTGAGCCGGGTTGTGCCTTGTGTTGCTACAGCTGGAATGCTGCTGTAGAGCTATTGTAGAGTTAAATACATGAGGTAGCTACCCAGGCCTGTCTACACTTCTTGGCTGTCACAGCAGGGGCTACAGTCTATTCCTATGGTTTATGAACTGGTGTTTTGGACTAAGCTTTGACTAAACCAGTCTGAATCATTTAGGTTATCCTTCCTCCATATGTTGTAATTCTTTGAGCACACCAGTTTTATCCACGCTATGCCCAGCTCTTGGGTATTCAGTGTATTTTCCAGGTACATGAGAAACTGTGGTGAGGTTTTTTTGCAGTAGTATTGTCTGCGAAGCAGGTGATCGAGCAGGACATCTGAATCAGTCCTGACTACGGGTACAGACATTTCTCTTCCACAGTCGAGGAAAGAGAAGGAAGAAATGAGTGCCATGAGGAAATGAGAAGGAAGTGAGATGTGGTGGCTAAAACTCGTTACACACCACTAACCAGACATATATTTATGCTTATTTTTATGTGCTTAATCCACAAGGTATGGAATGCAGCAATTAAATTGTTGCTACCTATATCATTCCACAGTCATTGACAGAGGAGTTGCATTCTCGTTTTGTGCTGGTCTTAAGAGAAAGTCTTTCTATTCTTAATATTCAAGAGAGCTACAGCTTTCTCCTAAAATCAAATAGCTATATCCAGTTTTGCTCTTAAAGCTTCAAGTTCCCCGAGGCTTTCCTTAGAGAATCTTTTCTATCTCTGGAGAAACATTCCCTGTGCTTCAGCCTTTAGACAGAAGTGGTATTGTTAGGTTTACTTAATGCTTGACCTATTATCAAAGAGCACGATTAACTTTCTACATGCAGCACATGCTCGGAGGGGGTCACTGGGTCACATGAAGAGCAGAGTAATACCTGCCAAGGCGGTCTGCTGAGGTGGATGTACACGTACATATGTAGGCTAGGGTAGGGAACTATGAGAGGGGAGTATTCAAGAATGGATTACTTAAGAGAGAGCAACTTATCCTGGCTCCACTGAACATAGGAGTTTTTATGACTCCTGCTTGCCTAAAGCTACCCCTCCATCACTTTCCTTGAAAATGTGCAGTGAATTGATAGCATCTGTCAGAATGAATCAGCAGGTATCAGTTAGCTGCTCCCTGAAGGGCTCATGCATTAGAATTCAGGCTAACGAGAGAGCTTGGCTGAAGATCCCTGGCTCCTGTTAGAGGTCTTTTCTCTGCTTTGCTCCCTACTGTGAAGAAAAAAAGAAACAGCATCGTAGTATTGCTAAAGGTAAAGTTGAAATGGTAGCTCTATTTGCCAGAGCCATGTGTCCCTTAATCCGGACAGAAGTGTCTGTTGACATCACTGGCACTCACAGAGATCAAAGGTGATACAGACTTTCACACTCTCTACAATAGTGCTGGGTTGCAGGTCCTCAGATTTAGCCTAAGATGTGTGCTAGAAAGTTCCATATAAAGCTTTTAGAAAGTTTGTTGAATAGCATATTGTCAAATAATGTTTGAACAGGTCTCTACTGACATCAGCCTTGTATACAATTATAGTTATATCAAGTTATATATAGTTCTATCTACCACTTCCTTCTCCAAGTGGTAGAGGAGCCAACGAGGAGAGGTGCTATGCTGGACCTTGTTCTCACCAACAAGGAGGGGCTGGTGGGGAATGTGAAGCTCAAGGGCAGCCTCGGCTGCAGTGACCATGAAATGGTGGAGTTCAAGATCCTTAGGGCACCGAGGAGGGCGCACAGCAAGCTCACTACCCTAGACTTCAGCAGAGCGGACTTTGGCCTCTTCAGGGATCTGCTTGGTAGAGTGCCATGGGACAAAGCCCTGGAGGGAAGAGGGACCCAAGAAAGCTGGGTAATATTCAAGGATCACCTCCTCCAAGCTCAGGAGTGATGCATCCCAAAAAAGAGGAAGTCAGGCAAAAATGCCAGGAGGCTTGTGTGGATGAACATGGAGCTCCTGGACAAACTCAACCACAAAAAGGAAGCCTGCAGAGGGTGGAAGCAAGGATATGTAGCCTGGGAGGAACACGGAGAAATTGTCCGAGCAGCCAGGGATCAGGTTAGGAAAGCTAAAGCCCTGATAGAATTAAATCTGGCCAGGGA
>NW_008824940.1:3285067-3295587 GCF_000699105.1 Pygoscelis adeliae
CCCAGAGAGGTGGTGGATGCCCCATCCCTGGAAACCTTCAAGGTCAGGCTGGACTGGGCTCTGAGCAACCTGATCTAGTTGAAGATGTCCCTGCCCACGGCAGGGGGGTTGGACTAGATGACCTTTAGATGTCCCTTCCAACCCAAACTATTCTATGATTCTATGATTCTGTATTACCACAGAAAGTGCCAGTGTGACCCATGCACACATTTTCTACTAAATTATGATTATTTAGCATTCTAAGTACTACCATAAATGGGATGTAATCTGAGTTCATTAAGGTGGATAAAATTCTCCTGAGCGTGAGTTTTGTGGTTGAATTTGTTTGACTTTGTATCTTTATAAATAAACAAAGACAAGTTCATGTTTCAGATCATCTTCCAGAAGTTGGGTGGTGTGGGATACATTTTAGCTAACCTTAGATTTCTATAACATTAAACTCTGCCCCGAGCTAGATCACTCTGAGCTCTCTTCATAGTCGGTGCAAATGAACAGGTAGTTTGAGGGCAGGGTTCATGTTGATGTACATTAGGTATCCATCTTGGGCTGAAGTGAACTGTGTTCCAGAAATTCCTCTCGCCATAGGACCAAAGGAGATTAGGTTACTCCCTCAGATACAGACATCTAATCCTGGTCACATCAGTCTAGTCTCTGTGGATCTACACCTTTCCTGTAATGGCTATCAGTTTGCCAGTAGTTAGTTTTGTGTCTGATACTGGATTAATGCCCATGTTATGGGCTGAAGATATATTTCGCTAACTTGTAAACAGTAGGTTTGGCCCAGTTACACTGCATGACATATCAGTCCACCTCACACACTAGAACTGAAATCCACTTGAGGTTTTTCACGTTTATTTAACTGAGGACTATGAGCTTTCAAAATGAGGAGGCATTTCCATGGATGCCATTTGTGCCCTAGAAGGGGGATGTATGTACCCTGCACCTCACGCTGTACAACATACTTACAGCACATAGACAAACCATGTGACAACAGCTGTAAGCTTCATAGCTAAAACCTGATTAATTTCCCATCACACTGCTGTACAGTGTATTGTTCCTCCTCCATGCTGTTTGATAGCTCTGTGTGGAATAGCACTTTTTGTTAGCGAGAGTTGCCGTGCTCCTTCCTTCCAAGCAGCCAGATCTTGTAGTATGAACAGAGAGCTTTTATCCTAAAACTAGACAAGTTCCTTACTGTGCATCTTTGTCATTAAATAGTGATGAAATTCAATGATCTCTTCTGTAAAAAAAAAAAAAAGTTTTGATTTCTAAAACGAACCTGCCAAGGAAGCACTGATCCTCATCAGCACAAAATGTCACCTTTGTGCAACAAAGGATGAATAGTTTTCATTTGGAGATAGTAAGTGTAATCTCTAAATTCAAACTCCAGAAAATGAAGGAGAAAGATGACTAAGTAAAACTATTTTAGAGATATAGACAAACTTTATTGTTACCTGGAGTCTAAGGTGAAATACTGTGCAATGTTAACCCTTATTTCTTTTTCCGTGTTAGCATTGTTGGTTTGGAAAACACAATTAATGGTATTTAGTATTTTAAAATCTTGCTAAAAGTTCTAATCATATAAGCTTTACTTGTTCCTCAAGGTCTGTGATTTTCAATCTCATTTTTACAGTCTCATCCATCTTCCATTGAAAAAGGTCATAAGGAATTATGCTTCAAAAGGAAGCATAATTTGATTAAAGATGTTTTATTTTCTGTAAATTTGCTAGAATATTTATGCAGCTGCTGTTTATGGATATAGACAATAGTGAATATTTTCATCTGTAATTGAAGTCTGAAGCACCTGAAGATGCTTAGCTCCTCTTCTAATTAGGTCAAATATAAATAACCCCCTTTTTATTTAGAAAGAGTATCAAGCTGAATTTATTAATTGTCCTTAATTCATACCTCTTCCAAAACAAAATATAAATGGCAATGCAATCAAGTTCTGTTTTTGACCATCTTATCTATCACTTTATCCTCATTTTACTGGTCTTCTTATTGCACTTTGAAAGAGGTACTTGGGTAAACACTTTCCCAATTTCAAAAAGAAGCCATCCTGTACTCCCCTCAGTAGTGAAGAGTACCATCTCTCTTTTTGTATGCTTGCCACATGAATTGCTAGATTGTCTATCCCCCTTGTGAATCCAAAGTTATTTCTCAACACCGTGGAGAATTTCCCTTTACATTCTTACTATATGTATGAAACACTGAACTATGAAGCATGGTTCAGGGAGGGGGCCTTGGCAGATCATCTGGTCCGGGCTCTTGTCTGTTAAGTCCACTTTAAACAGCCACCATTTTCTTTAGGTTCTAGGCATAGTTAGGGACATCAAGATAGTTCTTGACCTAATTGGCATGTTTTGGGAATAATACTAGGAAGACTTTCTAGATACTTGAATCACTAAACCACTACTGTACCTAACACAGATCACGTCCACCACCTTGCTTACCTGGATAGGGAACTTCCACTGTTTTTGTAGTATCTCATTGATAACAAGTGATATGAAACTGTCTTGGGAGTACCAGTCCACAACATCAACTTTTTCAGTTACACGAGCATCATAAAAATTGCAACTTAGAATCTGCTATATGCAGAAAACCTCGTGACCCAAACACCTTTCTCCACAAAATCAGAAACCCTCTAAAACACCCTAAAGACCCTGATTGTATCTGACAGTCTGGATGTTTATCGCACCTGCCCATGAAAAAATGATCTTATCACATGCCTCAGAAACTCAAAGAGGACCTACATCAAAGCCATTCCTCTAGGCAAATAAATCATATTTTTGAATAAGCCAACTTTCTGTCACTAGGGTGAAAGAAGAAAAGTCTCGCAAAACATACAAGAAAGTGTTGCACACTGTCTGATGCTGAAATCTCTATTAGAAGCTACCAGCAATTTAGGTAGAAGAAAATGAGACTTAAAAAACATTTTCCTGGATTCCGTCTCCCACCTTCCAGCCTCCCAACCTGGCCAAACACATGACCAGAAATGAACTTCCTGTAGACCAACAAACACTAAATGAAACCAGACCTTGTAAGAGTGACAAACACATTTCCATTGCAGTGAAATTTCTGCTGTAAGGGCACTTGTACGAGTCACATACAAGAGTGTTTTATGTGGTGTGTTTCCCTCACCACATTCTTGGAAAGTGTGAGTGAAAATGGACAACCTCTCTGCAGCAGAATACATTCACACGGGCAATTGATAAAGAACAGAAATGAGTAGCTATAAGCATGAATATGTTTTCAACAAACAGCCTCTCCATCTCTGACTGCTCTGTCCTGATCCTTGACGAAGATTTACAGAAAATAATCATTAAAAATGAAGACTAAATTTTGTACTATGGATTAATAAAATTGAAAGCTTAATCCAGATATTGTTTTCATGATCATGTATAATTTTCCTCATATACAATCTTTGCTTCATCTTCACTCTTTTGTTGATGCAATCTACTCCCTCAGTTTATCTAGTCAATTAGTTTAGTCTCAGCCTGCACTTAGTCTGATGTTTGTTGTGCTGTTATCATATCTAAAGAAGGACTAATGAGCCCCAAGAGATGTCCATTTTTTTGCAATTGTATCACTTAGTCCAATAAAGAAATGTAACCTCTCCCTGAAAATCTTCCATTAAAGGTGCTTGTTACCTCCTAATGGCAACAACTTCATTTTCTCTCAGTGGTGTCTTCCAGTGGTTCACTATTTGTAGAATCAGAAAAGCTTTCTTCTAGAGGTCTAACCTAAATCTCATTTGATGTAATTTGAGCCTCTTCGTCCTCTCTATGTGTTCACTGGTTAGGATATGGGAAAGCAGCTGTCATCTGCACCTTTTAAGAAGACAAAGGAAAATAGTTTCTAGTTAAGAAAATGAAATTTATTTCAGGTTTTATGGTGCTTAGTGTAAAAGGTTGAAGGCTGCAAACTTGGAAGTAACTGTTTCCCAAAAGGCAAATGTCTCAGCTTAGTCTGACAGATAATAACCTAACTTTCAGAGTATCAAGCAAACCTTAAGCAACAGCCAATGCAATATCTCCTTTTGTGTATACCAACAAGGAAACAGCATCATTAACTGTGAAATGCTGGATGAGAGGGAGACAGAGAAAGAGAAGTGTGGAAGGTTCTGCCAAGAAACTATCAAGTTGAAGATGGACGAAGTGCATTGGGTAGTCTATAAAACAGACACAAATGCATAGGTTGTAAAGACATATCTCTAGTGTGCTATACAAAGAATGCCATTAAGCGGGTAGAGTACTCTGTGTTCTTTGGTAATTAGTAAAGTAGAAATGTATCTGATAATGGAAAAAATTACACTCTAATCCACATGTGTATTAGTCAATGTTAGTTCATGAATGTGAAGTATCTGCAGATTCTAGTATGGTGAGATCTATGTAGTGCAATTTATTATTTTCCAAACCTAATTCCCTTTTATTTCAATAAATATTCTTGTTATTCAGACACCCTTCTCTCCCTCCAAAATCACTACTGTAAGCATGCTGGAAATTAAAAGCTTGAATATGCAGATAGTTTTCCTATAGGAATTCCTTCTGGGTTGAAATTTGGCATACACCATCTTTGTATGATAAAACTCTACTCTGTCTTTTATTGTATAATACCAGTAGATACATGGAAAAAAAAACCCACAATGAAAAGAAAAATCATAAAAGAAGAAAAGGAGGGGGACAGTAAATAATAAATCTGAATTATTTCTTGAAATTCTGTCAGTGAGTTGGCCAACATAGAGAATAGATTATAAATAGATCTGATCAAAGGAAATGCATTGAGAATCTAGCAATCTATAATGATTATATGATATTTCATGTCCTAAGAAGACAGCAGCATATTCCACTGCACTGAAGACAATTAGGAATATTACAAAATCTGGTGACAAAGATTAATTCTAGTTGTTATTCTAAAGGATATTTTTTAGCTGTTGCTATTTCTAAGAGAGAGTGATTCATTTTCCTCTATGGGAATTAGAGTAGCTTTCTAATATGATAATGTCTGATTTTTTGCTCCTTTGGTTTCCTTAAAAAGCTATGCCTCAGCTCTTCTGGTAGTAGGAAGGCAAAATTAGTCTGCATTTTTTTTATTTTTGTGCAGTTAAAAAAAAAATCTTCATTTTGTCATAGTAGAAGATTTTAAACCCAAAGTTATTAAAGCTTCAATTATGCAGCAGCATGACTCAAGACAGTATTTGGAGGGCTGAGGTCTCCACCTCTTGTGGTTGGTAGTGTCATCAGGACTATTTGAGCAGCCATACCTGTTACATAGCTATTTAGGGATTGAGGCATTGTTTTCAGATCACATGTAGTGGAGGTGGTGTTTGCAAATGTGGGTGGAATTCATTAGGCAGTTGACAAAACTCCAGTAATAATGTCATGGGAGATCATAGGCCAAAACTGCCCTCTGACTTCAGGTGCTTCTATTTCAAGATGCCCAGTTGAATGGGCATGCTAGACATGACTTTTCAAGTTGTTGAGTGTTTGAGTGTATTGAGTACTCATTTTGGTTATTTTTCAGAAATACTGATCACCCATAATTTTCCGTGAAGGTTGCAGCTCCCCAGGTGGTGGGAGGGCAGCATATTCTCAGAAAGGAAACCCATTGCAGAAAGAAAATGAACTGTTCCCTACCAGAAAATTGAACAGCATGTGGAAAGCTCAGGCAAACAAGAATTAACTGCAAATGAGGGGACAGATGGGCTTGGCAGCCTGTCCTTAAAATCATCATCCCGGGAGAAAAAAGATACTCTTAACTGGGAGTGCATGTGAATGGGAGCGGGAGATTATTGGAGATTTCATGCCCAGTATATTTGTTTTTGGAAAAAGAAAAGCTTCATGCTGCATTTCCTTTATTTTTTTGTCAACTGGTTGAAATTTTCTTGAACTGCTGCAGGTAGAGCTGAACACAAAGATTTCCCTTTTCTTCATTCTACTTAGCAATAGGATACACATATCATACCTACGGTTCTCTTCCATCTGACCTGAAGAACAGAGAAACTGGTTGAGGAGAAATTCATCTTCAAAGAGCCATTGACCAGCTCCAGCTGTTATCCTGTGTATCTGGCATTCAACTCTATGTCTGTGCCAGGCATCTACCTGAACAACCCAGGATGTAAGAACACTCTAGAAAATGGCATTTTTCATTCTTGTGGTTAACCTTATGTGGCGGGTTGACCTTGACTGGCTGCCAGGTGCCCACCAAGCCGCTCTATTACTCCCCCTCCTCAATAGGACAGGGGCAGAAAATACAACAAAAAGCTTGTGAGTCTAGATAAAGACAGGGAGATCACTCAACAATTACCCTCACGGGCAAAACAGACTCAACTTCAAGAAATTAGTTTAATTTATTGCCAATTAATAACAGGGTACGACAATTAGAAATAAGAAAAAAACCAAACACCACCTTCCCCTCACCCCCCTCTTCTTCCCAGGCTCAACTTTACTCCCGACTTCTCTACCTCCTCCCCCCTGCCCGGCTTAGGGGGATGGGGAATGGGGGTTGCGGTCAGTTCATAACGCTTTGTCTCTGTCGCTCCTTGCTCCTCATGCTCTTCCCCTGCTCCAGGCATGGGGTCCCATCCATGGGATACAGTCCTTCATGAACTTCTCCAATGTGGGTCCTTCCCACGATCTGCAGTTCTTCAAGAACTGCTCCAGCATGTGTCCTTTCCACAGGGTGCAGTCCTTCAGGAACGGGCTGCTCCAGTGTGGGTTGCCTGCAGGATCACAAGTCCTGCCAGAAAACCTGCTCTTGTGTGGGTTCCTATCCATGGGCCACAGTTCCTGCCAGGAGCCTGCTCCAGCGCGGGCTCTCCACGGGGTCCATAAGCTTCCTTCAGGGCACATCCACCTGCTCTGGTGTGGGGTCCTCCACAGGCTGCAGGGTGGATATCTGCTCCACCGTGATCCTCCATGGGCTGCAGGGGGACAACCTGCTTTACCATGGTCTTCTCCAGGGGCTGCAGGGGAATCTCTGCTCCGGCACCTGGAGTGCCTTGTCCCTCTCCTTCTTCACTGACCTTGGTGTCTGCAGGGCTGTTTCTTTTACATATTCTCACTCCTCTTTCCCAGCTGCTGTTGCACAGCTTTTTTACCCTTTCTTAAATATGTTATCACAGAGGCACCACCAATGTCACTGATGGGCTCAGCTTTGTCCAGCAGCAGGTCTGTCTTGGAGCCAGCTGAAACTTGCTCTCTTTGACATGGGGGCAGCTTCTGGTGTCTTCTCACAGAAGCCACCCCTTCAACCCCCCCACTACCAAAACCTTGCCACATAAATCCCATATATCTTAGCTCTTATTCCATCCATATTGATACTGTCCACAGTCTATAGGAAAATACGCATAAGAATTCCTGCCAGAGAGCAAGGTATAACAAAAGCAACATACTTTAACTGTTGTGTATGTGTAATATGCCATTATACAACTGCTGTGCTTAGTTTGTGTGCAAAAAGCAGTGTACTGCACACCCAAATCTGTTGGTGTTCATGCTGCAATGAAACCAATAACAGTTTTAAAATTAAGAACACAATAAAACCAGCCAAAACCCAAGCAAACAAACAGAAAAAAAAATACCCACTGCAAAAAACCAACAGATAAGAGGAAGAGCAAAAGGAATTTTCTTTTGCATTTCCAGGAGTCAGAGATGAATACAAACTGACTGCTGAGGTCAGTTCCTGCTGTGAAGTCCACATCAGTTTTGGTAATAAATAATATATGTCACTGCTCAGTAAGAATTCATTAACAGCACCTTCATAGTCAGTCATCTTTGGTGATGATCAAAAGACAATTTTCTATATTGGGAAAAGATGCTGTTAAGATGGAGTAGATGGCCTAATAAGTCAAAGTATCTGGGGGGTGGGTGCCAAAGAAGTAATTTCCTCCAATGGTAGACTGGCAATTCTGCTTGTCTTTCTTGATACTAATACCATCTGAGAATGATGTTGGTGGAGGAGAATAAGTTGACAGAGACTGGGAGAGATATGGGCTGAAGTATTTGTTTTGGTGTTGCATGTACAGAAAGCTTTGAGGGTTATCAGAGAAATTCAAATCAGTGCTGAGTTCTCCCACTGCTTCGTGTGTCACGTATCAGGTTCTTTTCTCAGTTTTGCACCAAGCTTTTTGCTCCTATTTGTATATCTGCATTAAGATTGTACACCATCTGGCTTTTAATAAGGAATGAAACTTAAAATGAGACTTCGAATGGATAAGGAATTGTTTAAAGTCTGGCATATTTATAAGAAATTCCCACCAGAGAGCTTCAAAGTAGTAGCTACTGGCTGCATAGTGACTGTCACTAATTCTTCACAC
Source organism: Pygoscelis adeliae (assembly GCF_000699105.1). Classification (NCBI taxonomy): domain Eukaryota; kingdom Metazoa; phylum Chordata; class Aves; order Sphenisciformes; family Spheniscidae; genus Pygoscelis; species Pygoscelis adeliae. The sequence goes on from NW_008824940.1 coordinate 3,293,382, forward strand.
ATAGGCTGCTTTTAACTTAAATTTTCTATTACTAAGAAGGCTAATTTTACATAAAATCAGAGCTTTTTATTGTGCCATAACTAGAACAAAAACTACTGCATTAGTTAATCCTATCTGAATAATAAACTAAAGAAGTCAGCAGAAAAGGAATAGAAACATTTTCTGGTTTGCTCCTGTCTCCAAGTTGGAGAGAACCTCTTGGCCATTTCATCATCTTCTTGCTTATTCCTTAATAATGTACAGCCTGCACCTAAGTAAATCTATATACCTTACTTCAGGCACATTTTTAATTAAAGGTTTGGATGGTCCATATTTAAACATGACTAAATGTATGTAAAGTTTTAAAAACTACAATAGCTCCTCAAGCTGAGAATTTTCTAGATACGAGATTTTTCTGTGATAAATATAAAGCAAGACTAGTCAGGCATATTATTTCCCATCCAGATTGTCAAATGATATGGAAGAGGGTTCATACCTGGTAAGGAAGTAATTAAAAAGGGCATAATAATAAAATACAGGCTACAGCTAATGCAATGTACCAACTTCTTCTAGATATTTCTTCAGGCATAGCTCTGATTTACTCATCTTACAGTAAGCATTGCTACAGATTGGTGTATATTTATGAGCCTGATCAAATCCCTTCATATTAATAAGGAAACATTCAATGTGGTCCTTTAAATAAGTATAGGTCATCAGTTTTTGCCCTGTCTTTAAAAATCAGTTGCACTGAATTTATAGAAGTCTTAATTTATTGGAAGTTGTATCTTGAAGAGGAATAGGGGTTTTTTTGCAGTGAATCAACAATTTCTTAAGACATTGTTCAGAGTATATTTTCTTTATTTAGTGCAAGACACTAACATGGAAGGAAAAGCTTTAAAGCTTGGAAACAAAATATTTTAAACTAATTTACAACTGAGCTCTGGAGTGCTGAAATCCCAATTTAAAATGATGTTTTATGGTTATTAATAAAATTGCAAGATGGAGGAGAAAGTACCTTGGCTCCTGACTCAGAAACCTCAGTCTTGATGAGTTCATTCTTTGCCTTATTCTCTGTTATCTACAGCCAATCCAGTCACTTTCCAAAGTTGCTCAAGTCTCCTGGTGGTTTGGATTCACTGATATGCTGATGGTTATATCAGTTTTGTTCCATTCATTTATATAATAGTCTCTGGCAAGTATGTTGAAGTTGCCTAGAAAGGATCTCATTTCTAAGTGATCAGTTCAAATTTAGCCTTAACAACTGTCTTATGTGCAACATGGAATTTTCTAGGTGTCAGGCTGGAGTAGGAATAATATTACCTTTTTGGTGAAAATGCAGAAGGCTAAATGCTGCTTGCAAACAGATGTCTGAATTTTGATAGATTTACTTCTGTTTAAAGACCTTCTTCAGCATCTCAGATTTTCAGAAACAGACTCAAAGTATTTTGCACCTGTATTAAGGAGACAATTTCTGCAGTGGGGTTCTACAAAGAGGTTGTGTGCACTGGTGGATTGTGTGCTGATCCTACGAAAATTTGAGGGGAGATAAGTCTTTAGTTCTCTTGGGCTCTTCAGAAAGTGTAGGTTGTCTATCACCTGATGCCACTTTAATGACTTACCTGAAGTTAACAGGTAGCAACCTCTGATGGGTGGATTGCACATGGTACCTGGCTGTTCTCTCTGAGAACATTGTGCAAGGTTAAAGGGTTGGGACACTAAGCTTCATAGTTTCACCTGTTCACTTTGTATACGCAGATGGAGTTTCCCTCAAAAAGTTCACTGCATGAGGAGTTTCCTGCTAGGGAAGGCAATGCTTTTCAAGTAAGACTTATCCACATCACCTATCCTGGACCTGTGTTGCCTTTTACAATAGGACCTGTCTGGTGTTATCAGCTCTTGCTGTGAAATCTTGGTATATTTTCTAGGGCTCCTCACCTCCCAGATTTGTATGATTAGATAAGAACCTCAAATTTAATATTTTTGAAAGTAAGTAACTGTATGAGATTCAACAAGGCCAAGTGCCGGGTCCTGCATTTTGGCCACAACAACCCCATGCAGCGCTACAGGCTTGGGGAAGAGTGGCTGGAAAGCTGCCTGGCGGAAAAGGACCTGGGGGTGTTGGTCGACAGCCGGCTGAACATGAGCCGGCAGTGTGCCCAGGCGGCCAAGAAGGCCAATGGCATCCTGGCCTGTATCAGAAATAGTGTGGCCAGCAGGAGTAGGGAAG
>NW_008824940.1:3296517-3325285 GCF_000699105.1 Pygoscelis adeliae
CCATCCCTGGAGGTATTTAAAAGACGTGTAGATGAGGCGCTTAGGGACATGGTTTAGTGGGCCTGGTGGTGTTGGGTTGATGGTTGGACTTGATGATCTTAGAGGTCTCTTCCAACCTTAATGATTCTATGATTCTGTGATACGTGGCTAAGCTTTTAGAGATATTGTAGAAAGACTGTAAGCCTGACCTAGGCTGAATCCTGAAAGTTCAGAAGCGAAACATAGCAATTCCAACATGATAATTTAAATAATATATTGCCTGACTCTCAGATTGCCAGACTTGTCAGAGGAGTTTGAGTCAGAGAATGGGAGCAAGGCTCCTCAGACCCAAAAGCAGCAGAGGAACAGTGGGTAAGTCTTGAGTACAACTTAGAGGTACAACTTGGGGGTTCATGTTGGAGAAGAGAACAGAACAAGGGGGGGCCAGAGCCATTGTAATCTTCATGGTATTTATGTGCCTGTCTTGCTCCAGAGCAGTGGAGGAGTAAGTGGATCCCTCCAGAAGAAGGGCAGAACCTGCAGGTAGCATTGTTTTAGGTCCTCCCAAATCTGATGTGTTGATAGAAAGTTCACTCTCTTGTATTACAATTGTATTTGCTGTTTGTTTTTCACACTGCAATTGCGTTACCAAAAAATCCAGTCATTATAGGATAAGCAACCATCCCACATGCTTTCTGCTGATCCGGTCTATTATGCTTTCTTCAGAACTAGTGTTTATAGATTCAGTCCCTCAGGATGGTTTCAGCACACAGCTAGTAAAAGATGAATAGTGATTGACCATATCTTTTTAGTGAGGTGGAGCTGGCTGATGAAGCTTTACAGGAAAGAAAGGTAGCCTCTCACCCTGTCCTTCCACTTTCTTCTGAGAGTCAAAAGCTTCCCACTCTCATCTCCTGCTCCAATCATCCATCTGTCTTGTGTTTCAGCCAAAAGTCTAAGCGCTGCTCAGAGTGACCATGCCCTTTCAGACTCACAGCCCATGCTCCCTGCTCTGAATTGAGTCTCAGAGATTGCCTGCCCTTTCTTGCTCTCAAACCTTTCAGCAGTTAAGCTTTCTCCCTGCCTGCCCCCCATTTAAAGTCTAACGGTGTTTGTGGTAAGTCTGCTCCAGGCTGTGCTCTGCCTGTTCTGTTTGAAGAATGGTCCAAGCTAGAGGGGTACGAGTCACAACAGCACAGCCTGAAGGCCAGGCTGGACGTGCAGCATAGCTCAGCACAGCACAGGCTTGCGCCTACTCAGGTTACCTGTTATGTGGATCACTGACTTCTTGGTATACAGTGGTCTCCCAGTCAGGATCACTACATTCCACCCCTTGACCCACATACAGTTTACCTTTCCCAAAGATATTGTCAGTTGCAGATTGCATTACTAACATAAGGGCTTCTTAAGCCCTAAGGACAAGGCCCAGTAAAGCAGACACGGCCTGTTCAAGATTACTAATTCCTCAAATGCAATGTCTTCTGCAAGGCTCCCAGTATAGCATCTGGACTTTCAAACAGCCATGGACAGATATTTCTTCAAGACCTCTGTACTAGGATGACATGGGCTGCCCTAGGGTGCAATTGTTGTCACAGGTTTTCAGGAAGATGACTCCCTTCTTCTGGAATTTGATATGGTACTGATAATAGACCTCTCATCCCTGGTGGCAACCATGAGGCAGCAACCTCCTGTTATTTCACTGGCTTTAGCTGCTGCTATAGGAGCTCTTGTGCCTCTTGTGGTCCAGGCTGATAGGCAGTGTCATTTCATCTGCACCCTGTGCAGAGCTATGTGGGTCTTGGGCACTGGAAAGGTTGGTTCTGCCATCAGGAAAGACAGCAGTGGAAAAGGGAGGGGAGTAAAAGAGGTTGTTGGAAGAAATGAGGGCTTCAAATTAGGAATGGGAAAAAAAAGTACAGCAGGTAAGAAATGCAAAGGCTGTCAAAGCAGGGGAAGAGTAGGGTAGGTAGTCTTTCTTACTTTCTTACAGAAGTAAGAAAGACCTGATGTCTGGTGGCTGACAGTAAATACAAGGGTACAGATGTCATTGCCTGTTTATATAGCATAACAAGCGTACCTGTATTTCAGAATACAACTCTTGGTGTTTTGAGAACTTTCTGTTAAAGCATGTGGCCTCAGTAAATGCTTGAGGATTTAGTGGTGATGATCCAGAGTGGTAGGTTAAGATTTGTGTGTCCTAATTACAGGGAGATTGTTCATGATATGCACATGGAGCAAATCATCTGGTTTAATTTCCTCCACAGGTACCTAGCCTGCCCCCACCAAGCCAATTTGAAATTTACATCAGTGCACAAAAAGTGGGGGTGATGGCTTTTGCTTTAACAGCTCAGCACTTCTCTGAATTAAAATGCTAATGTATTCACAGCCCATTTGCATCAGAAGGGGTCTTACAGATGTCCTTCCACACTATATAGCAGCTAAGGGGAAAGGAAGGGTTATAGACTTAAGTTAGGATCTGTGAGAACTGCTACATCATGCCTTTTATATTATTTGCAAACAGGTTGTACAACATTTTTCTCATGGGATAGAGGCTATAAGGTGCCATGACCATAGGACTGATTTGCTCCATGTTTTTCATCTTTAAAATATAGAGTCCCATACTCAAAGGTCCACCTGGACTGTCCTGTATTCTTCCATTTGTGACACTCAGTGGTTTTTGTATTGCTGAACTGACAGTGGTACTTAGTAACAGCGTAGGTCACTGGAGGTCTTGCTTAATGGTGACCCTTGGTTTCATCTGTCTCTCATCTAACACAAGCCCTGGGACATATTCATATTCTCATGTTCTACTAGAATAATTTTTTTAAGCATTAGCTAGGTAATTGCTCTGATTTTTGATAGATCTGACTTGATATTTAGGTTGGGGAATGTAAACAAAACATGTAGGCTGTGAACTACAGAGAATGTACTCAGTTGCTTGAACGACAAACATGCTTGGTTCTTCCTCAGATCCCTGCAGTTCAGCATTTGGGACTGGCAGAGCAGTGTCCTGCAGTAAGTTCAAGTAATAAAATTTTGTTTGCCATGGGCAGATGAAGTCCTAAAAACCTACTTGAATATGCAATAGAAGGCTAGAGAAGGGAGAGTGACTGGCTTAATGGCAAATTTTTTTCTAAAAAAAAATGCCTCCGCTGAAATGACTGTTTAATATCCTGAGTTCTGAACTGCTCTCTGCTAGTGTCCCAATAGTCTATAGCCTTTTAAATGAAGTTTCAAAAGTGGAGCTGAGATTGTTTTTCTTTCCTGAACTAAGAAACCCAGGAGGTGTTATGTTAGACGGAATGAAGACAGTGGACTTCCAGTGGAATAGGTGAAGTGGTGGAGTCTAATGGCAAGAGTTAATACTGTTCCAGCTTTCTACATTTATTAGTGCTGGTTCAGTTGTCTTCTCCATGTTACAAACTGAAACTATGATCAAGTTTATTAATCTGATGTTCCTTTTCAAACATTCAAACTATTTCATTCCATTCCAGTATTAACTTTTAGTTATACTTGTCAAAAAAATTTACATAAGTAATGTAACTCTGTGTATTTTCAGATTAAAATGTTAGGAATCTATGATAAGTAATTTTTACCATTGTTTTACATTTACATTTGATGATTTCAAAGAATATTTTAGCTTCAAAGTCCATCTTTGAAAAGCAAATGTTTTCTCCAATTAGGTTTCAGTGTCAGAGTTTAAATGTCATGATTTAGAGAAGCACAGTTTTATTTTTAATATAAGTGGAGATATATTTAAATAAAAATGGTCTGACTTTTATAGAAGCATTTTGACATAGTCAGTTTCACCTTCTTATGACATTGTAAGTGATTTAGTCAAGTGCATATTTCATTTTGACAATACTGGATAGGGAAGTGAGTGAGGTTATTTGTGTTGCAAAAATGAGAGGACTGCCTTTCAAATATCTTGTAGTTTTACAAAGAAGACTTTTTATCTAATCAGGTAGAAGGCCTTTTTTCAGAAGACCTGAATAAACCTTACATAGTCCCAAATTTTGAAGTAAGAAGGAGAATCATGGGTGCTATGTGCTCCACTCTTTGACACTGTTGAAAACAATGTGCTCTATCCTGTTTTTAAATGTTTATTTTGTCTGTGATGAGGTCATTTGTGTTAAAAAGAAATATTTTTTCCTAATGGACATCAGCCACCACAATCCACTTGCAAAATAGCTGGCCTTGTCTATGAGTTGCAAACATACCTTTCATAGACAACCACAAGAGTTTATCTTGTAAGCTGCTCTTTCAGAAACCTCCTACTATGTCTTAGAAAGCAATCCGATTCTTCTCTAAAAGCACAACATCTCTTCAAATGCCTTAATTTTTTTTTCATCAACAGATTGCTCTCCTGGGAAAGCTACTCATGGACGGTGAACTACTTTGATTCAATTAAATTGTTAATAGGAGTGTGGTTGTCTAGCTGGAGGTGGGGAAAATTGCAGGGGAAGGAGGAATAATGTTGTGCTTTCTCTCCAGGTTTAAGTCCCTACCTCTTATAGCCGACACATCAAACACCTGTTCAATAATCTTTCTTCCAAGATGCCTTCTTCGAGAAGCAGGGCTGATGCAAATAGTCCCTTGCCTTGGAGTTCTCCTACTAAATTTGGATAGGACCTAATGTCCAGGGTGGTGCAGAACAAGGAGAATGAGGTAGATTCCTTCTACTATGGCACTAAAAAAAAAGAGAAAAACCTCAACAGGAAACCAGACATTTTTGAACATTGTCTCCCAAACCAGCCCTACATCTTTTCGTCTGTTTCCTTCACAATCCAGATGCCATCTCCCCAAGTAATGCAACAGGTATCTTAGTCCAGTATAGTGGACTATACAGCTGTACACATATGAATCTTTCTGTGCTTTAAAAGGTCCTTTTAAAGAGCAGAGGAACGGGTGCCACTGATGCTAAGGGTAGCAGTGACTTGCCCTGTCTTAAGATGGAACTTGATTAATTTACAACTGAGATTATACGGCACAGTTGTTTGTGGCAGCCAGCTAGAAGGGAGATAAGAATTTCACACTAGTAATCTGTGACCTTTGAGAAATCTATTTGAAGTCTGTTTCAGAGAGTGGAGATCGTTAGCACAGATTGCTGTGTTGCTGCCTAGTAACACCCGTAGAAGGAAATATATAGTGAAGGTGGCGTTAGCTAAGCCAAAGCAAAATATCTTTATTTATAAAATAACTAGTTTTTAGCCAAACTCTTTCAAAACATACTTTGAACTGTGCAAGCAGAGTTTAGATGGCAATGATTAGAGCTTCACAGTGTACTGTCATTGTGATTTTTCACCCAAAAGAAGACCCTGAAAAACATGAAGAAAATGGTTGACTTCATTCAAAGCATCAGCATTCATCAGTGGCATGAGAAGTCAGGCAAATTATATTTGTCACTTTTTCCACTTTGACTCGAATTATGACAAATTTACATTTCCCTGTAGTTATGCGTACTGCCTTTAGGTCAGAATGATATTTAACATTGTCAGTCTCTGGACATTACATTCAAGTGATTTAATGGATGACACAGTGATCAGGAGGGAATACTGAACAACTTCTAAATATCCTCTTCTAGAAGTTTCAAGTTCCTTGAGCCACAGTCTGGGTTATAGTTCACCTCCAGAGAGCTGCACTTTAGATAAGCCACCTGGCTTATGTCACCTCCTGTGTAGCTCATAACTATTCATTTGATAAGAAGAGCAGAAAAAACATAGCATCTTAAAAAAAAAGAATGATGCTGACTGAAGAGGGATTGTTACTTTCCTTAACCTCTTAATAAAAAAAATCCAAATATGTGAGGGCAGCGTAGTAACTGTGTAAAGTAATACATGGCCTCTAAATGTCTGAAGAAATTCTTTTATACAGGGGACTTGGCACATACAGCTGATGGCATTTTATAATAAAGAAAACAGGTGATGCCCTTTCTCTGACTAATTTTATTTATTAATACATTCCTGTCACGCTATTGTGTGTTGGTATATTTGGAATTTATAAGGATTATACACAGAGCAAATGTTAGGCAACCAGCTGTAATTTCAGTGTGACCTTAACTTGACTTATGCTAGTAAAATGGTAGTAAAAATGACTGAAAGGAAGAGAGAGAAGGAGGACTATGGAAACTATGTCCAAATATGATTTACTGCTACATACACTGTAAATATCTCCAGAATACATGCTTTCACGTACCTATAAATTGAAATGTATTCTTCAGTTCCAGGCAGTGTAGCCACTTGAAGGAAATCATAGAGCAAGGTGGAGGGCAATGAGAATCTGGTAGGTAGATGTCTCGCCTGAGCTATAGGAGACTTGCTTTCCCACAGACTTGTGTTGTTTTGGACAATTTCACTTATACCAGATTTTTTCTGAATTCATGAGCTGATTTGGGCTATACCAGCTTTCAAGGGGATGGTGCTTACCACTCTTTCAAAACTGGAATATTTTTGGATCTGTCAAGTGGGTAAACAAAAAACTCAAGGAATTCAAAATTGATAATTAGTTTAAGAAAAGTGTGACCTTGCCTTGTTGGGTTGAAGTTGCATGTGTGTGTGCACAAGGGTTACTCATTCTTCCCCTTTTCCCAGAGACACTGTCATGATCAGTGTCACTCACTGAAGATTGTGAGTGACCTAGGGATATGATGGGAATGTGACCTTTTAGGTAGGATTAATATACCTGAAGTTAATATTTTGAGCTTTGTGATCACTCGATACCAGTGTCATACCCTCTAATTCTCTGGGACTGATTGGAAGAAGTTTGCAGGTTTTGCCAGAAACCTTCCTTTTGCAAAAGAAGAAATTATTATTATTACTATTATTACTATTATTATTATTATTATTATTTTGCATTTTGATGTTTCCCAATGCACAGTATTCACCAAATTACACAGTCTGTGCATAGATCATCTCTGGGCACCTACAGTACTGCAGAGTTTCTGTAGGCAGAGAAGTCAAAAGCTCTAACTTTTTGCCATCGCTACCCCGCTCACTCAGTAATGATGGAGCACAAATAGGAGTGTTTCCTGGAATCTCATTTTCCCTTCTGAATTGTGGCCAGTATTTCAGTCTGAATAATTCAACTCTGGTGTCCTTTGGTTTCCCACACACTGTTGTATTGCTCTGCACAGAGAGACTGTGGCACCCAGCAAGGAAGCAGAACCTGAGACCCAGAGTAACAGTTGTGTTACTCTCTGATATATAACCAGCAAGTTTACAGATGAAAAAGCCAGCCATTTTCTTACCCTTTCACATGCTGAGACAGTAGCAGCTGCTGGTTGGAAACAGAAACTAGTGTCATAATATGCTCATATACAAAAATAGGTGGCTGTGCTCAAGAAGTTTATATTCCCTGTTTTCAGTATGGGGAGTATTTAATAAACTGTAGCGTGTTTTGGAGTGGAAGAAACTTTCCTAGTACAAATCTCTGTATAAAATAGTACTTCCTGTAGCTGTAAACTGACATGTTGAGTTTGTTATTCAAAGCAAATTAATGGCAACTGAAATAAGATAATGCAAGCATACAGTATCTTTGCATTATCCTAAACTAATTTACTTGAGGAGTTTTGTCACTGTAATTTAGAGATGGTAACCTGAAGGCTGTTTTGCAGCTTTTATAAAGATTTGACCCTATGAATTCTTCCTGTCTTTGATTGCAGTGTCATGGGATTTGAGCTGATCAGTTTTACATTACAGCCCTTAATTTTGTAGACTCTGACTGTTCTGAGCTTTTGAAATATGCCCATGCTGAGTTTTTGAAATATGCACACTCCTGAGCACTGAAAATCTCAGACCTAGACTGAATTTTCAGATGATGACTTTTCCTGAGCAGGGACTAGAAATTATTTTAAAAATATATTCCACAGAGTTTTTCATGTATCATTATGTAATTTTGTTAGAAGTTTGATAATATTGTTGGAAAGCCTAAACTGATTAATATCAACAGGATAATTAGAATAATAAGTAGGTTAAAAAAAAACTCTGACACTTATGGTAAACTAGATTTTATTTTTCTTAGTGCCCATTAGGCAATAAGAAAGTCAAGGTAAGTTGTCTTACAAAACAGCACATGAAAGCAGTTGATACACTGTGCTTGACTGCAGGTTGTGTTTCATACTACACTCTTATTTAAATTGTTACACAAGTGGTTCATCTTTTTCAATATTCTCTCTTTAATTTACCTGGCTATATGTAGGAATTTCCTCCATGCAGATATCTCCAAGCCTTTAGTATACCCAGAGAAAAGGGGTAATATTTAGGAGGTCTTTCCCGTAACTATTTCAGGCAGCCAGCCCATTTACTAGGGCTTTGGGGAGTTTAGAATTGCTGAAGCTGTTGTAACCTAAGTGGAAACCTAGAAATCACAAAGTCTAATTAAATTAAAACTAACACTGAAAAAAAAAAAAAGGGGAGAGAGAGAGAGAGAGAGAATATGTTACGTCATCTTGCTCCTCGTTTGCAGTGGTTTCAGCTCTTACAAAGTTCAGGATGTCCATTACAGAGTACAAAATGTGCCCAAAGCACACTGACAAATATGCACAGATGTTCTGCACTCACTTTTGCACAGCTGTGAACCACTGCGCATGAGGGGTGATGCAGTGGAGAATCAGACTCTGTCCTGCAGTGTCACAGTGCAACTGAACTTTAAACCCATGTGGGCTTTAGCCTGAAAAAGGAGCTTTGATTTTTCTTTTTAGATGGGCCTAGTGAAGGAATTAATGCAAGTTTTTCAACAGTATTACACTGGAAAGTGATCAGTCTCCTTCACATTCTTCCCAGTGATATTGTGAAGCAGAATCACGCCTAACTGCTTCGTGATGCGGGACCTCAAGTAAACCTGGCAACCGTGACTGGATTAGTGGGTTCATCCTGAGCAATGTGGCAGGCAGAGTTGAGAGGGTGTAAAACCTAACAACAGGCTTATTAGGGTGCTGAAAGACTTTGTGGGGCTTTGCATAGGAGTGGAAGTGCTAAACCCCGTATCGTGACCAAGTATCAATGAGATAATTATTTACCACCTAATTTAATTCCTCTTGCAGTTGTTGTTCTTCACTCTCTGTCATAACCGGTTGTGTACTGTTGCTAGGTACTCTTAAGTGCTTGTTATATTTCACCCCAGTGGGGAATTGTGGAAGTGGTAACTGCAGAACAACGGTGGTGGCTAATAAAACTGTGATCTAAAATGAGCCCTGCTTTCGCTAGCTTATTACTTTTTCAGAAATTCTTCCTTTGGGATAAAAAACTGTTGAGTCAGAAAGGGATAGGGACAAGTGATGCAGGTTTAGATACTAAATGAATACGTTCAAGGCATATCACCTACCAGAGAAGTCATTCCCTCCCTAATTCATGGCTTACCAGGATATCCTGCCTGTCTTTTTTCTTTAGCTGGAATGAGGTGCACAGCTGCAGAGAAGGAGAGTTAGGATCTAATACAGTCAGATGCCCCTAACAATAATCATGTGAAATAACGAAAATAATACTTGCTAAAAGTGTCTTAATTATTGCAAAACCTTCAGAAATTCTCTCTCACATGAGTTTGACACTTAAAGATAGCTAGCATTAAGCTCTGAGAAAATCATAAGTACAAATTGAAATGCTTCAAATCTGTGTCTACAACTTCCATATACAAGTCAGTATCTAGATGCTGTTTATTAACCATGCCAAAAATGCTGTAGATTACCTCTTGCATTTACTGTTATGAAGAATGATGACCAAGTTAATACGAAGAAGAAGCAGCCAGCTAGATATGAGAAAAAAACAGATGTTAAAAATGGAGGCTGTTCCTCTCATTACAGATAAGAGGAGGCCAGGCTGCAGCTGAAAAGAGAAAGCACTTAAAAGGAGAAAATCAAACAGAAAGATAATTTATGTAACACTTACAAGAAATGAGAACAAAAGACATGAGTTTATATTTAAAAAATTAAGCAAAACCACACGCCAAAATACTTCTACTATCACTTGGAAAGTGAATTGATATTTTGTATGTGCTGAAAAGGAAGGACTGCTCATCTTGGGAGAGTTTTCCACTTTGATTTTTGTATGTCTTGGGTGTTAAGAACTCAAGAAACTCAGGCCACTCAACAGTATTCCTGGTAACCAGCTAAAGCACGCTTACAAATACCTGTTTGTGGAGCACCCACTGCTACAGACTGGTTTGAGTGGGGTCCCACTGGTGACAAGTTGTGTGTATCTTGTCATTTTGTTGTATTAAAACTTCTGTGCCAGCAGCTATCCCTGTATAACTGGAGGAAGGCAAAGCTGTATTCATTCATAAACATGGCTGAAACTCCCTGGTATTTCTTTACAATAAAGTGTAGACAGGTTGTTTTTGATTGCAAAAGATTCAGGGACTTTGGAGACAGATTGAACAGTGAGCCAGGGAAACATTGGACAGCGTTTGACTGCAATCCCAGGGGAATGCTGGAGGGCCTAGATGGATAGCCACGAGACAGACACAAGTCAGTGGGAAAGACTCTGACCTGAGAAGACTGATAGCAGGTGCTATGTATGGATGTACATCAGTGCAGGAAACTATTTTAATAATTAATGATGGCCATAAAGCACAATGTGGGCCTATTACAGCACAGAAAAAAGTAATTATGCAGGCTCTGCTGCAGAATATTGATTGACTGACTTGATGTATAGTTTGGGGTTTATCCTTTGAGAAGTGTTTTATGTGGCTGTATTTAAAAACAGAGAGTTATGTTCGTGCTTTTGCCCACTGTGGAATTTATAAATTATATAGCTTTCCAAACCCATTAAAAATCCAGTATTGGAAGAGAACAAAGATTTAAAACTAAGATGGAGGATAAAAATGTGCAAAGACCCCCAAAACCTGATGTTTGCTGAAAATGCCAGGTAGGGTGCAGGGTCATTGCAGAACTCTGCCCCTGACTGTAACTGCATGGTCTATATAGCCTTTGCTTCTTCCCCTGGCGGAGTCCTGTTAACTGAGAAACATTTCTGAGTTTTGGATAAAAAAGTTCTGCCACATGCCAGTTTTTCCTCCCTCTGTGTTATTTGCAAGCATGCTTCTCAATAGCTGTGAGAACTTCTTTTTTTTCCTTATGGGAACAGTCTAGAAATTAGCTTTGGAGCCCCTGGAATAGTGTGTTCAGATCATTATCTGTGTAAGTCCCATTTAGTTTAATTGAGCTCCATTTAAACTTAAATATGTTGTCTTGAAAATTGTTTTCCGGAACTGTCCTCAGAGTATCTTGGAAAGGATTCCATGCTTGAAAAAAATCAGTTCAGTGTTCCTAAAGCTCTGCCTATGGGAAGCTAACATAATCTTTAACCATTTTCCAGGGCATTTTCCCCCCTACTTTTTAGACACTTTTAAGGAGCTCCTTTTGTTAAGAGCATCCCAACACTCATAACGAACAAGTTGAGTAATACTCTGGTTTGTTTGCTTCAAACTGGAGCAGAGTTGAAGCACAGTCTGCTTCAAGGAACTAGCTGGTTTTGCTTCCTCTTCGCACAAAGAAAGAGAATAAAGGTTGTTCTGCTTGGGAACAATATACACTGCAGTCTCCACTGCGTCCCCAGTTTGTGAAGACATACCTGAGCTAACATTAACCTAAGCAGCCCCAGTGCTGCCAGAATACCATTGAATGTTGGCTGCAAACTCCCAAGAGGACGCTGTGAGTTAATATTGTGCTGACCTCCATGTTATAGTGAGCACACCTCACCGAGTTCTGGGGTAGAACTCGAGATGGTCCCCAGGAGCTGCTGTCACGGCTGTGACCACATGAGATGCCGTTCACGCTTTGTGTTGTGGGTTTAAATGAAGCTTCAGGCTGTAGGTCCAAAGCTGTCTTCCACCCTTGCTGAAATCTGCAGTGCTTGTATCTTCAAGCAGGTGAATAAAGCCAGTCCAATCTCTCTTTTCCAGTACAGGAGCAAACCGTTTGTACCAGGAATATGTCATGCCATCACAGAAAGGAAATGAAAAGAAAGAAAGGAGCCGGATGAAAGTGAGCCTGTTGCATGGCTTTTCTTTTAACAGCGCAAGTGCTCCCCAAAGGTTGTGCTGGGGAACTCTTGGAATATAGCATGGTGCCCCACTCCTTCCCCCTTTTGCCTGGGCTTCCTTTGCGTGGAAAATGCAAAAAAGTATGAGATGAAGAGCAGAATTGGGCCAATGTGTGGTCAGCCCATGCCCCACTATGAGACAACCAAGTCATATAAGTAGCCCCTGGAAACTGGGAAGCAGATCTTTGTCTAGTAATACAGACTAGGTTAGTGGTACAGAACATAGCTATAGACTCCTTTGGTTTCCTTTATAATTGATGAGAAACAGGCAGGTTTGATGAGCTCATCTGAACTATTATTTTGGAGGTGCCTGTCTCTTTCACTGAATATAAAACACGTCTGGGGAACTGAACTCTCATCGTAGGTAACAAAGTTAGGTAGCATGATCTGAGGCCAGAGGGTCCTTCCATAGGGCCTGAGCAAGTGCTCTGTCCTTCAACAGTTTCAGGAGTCTGAAAACTTTTCAGTGATGCAGAAAGACTAGATCCCAGGAAAGACCCCATCATACATGAGAATTAGGAAGAACACTTCACTCATTAGTTTTTGAACAGAAGGGAAAAAGGGAAACAGATGCAATCCTCACTGAAATTGCATATGAATTGTATTTTCCAGTGACTAAATAAATAAATACTATTCTAACTTGCTGGCAGTGTGCTGCTATGCAATCTTTTGTGATGTAAGGTTTTAGCCAGAGGGGACAGGAAGTTAATCAATTCTAGCATGTGAGTGTCAATAATTGTTTTCATTAATATGAATTTGAAATGAAATGTACTGCAAAGAATGTTTCAGTTATGGGAAAGATCAATCCACTCCCGAGGCCCCCATCCTTGTTAATAAGTTGCTTCCTTGTGGATAGCATCTCACTGATCCTTAAAAAATCCAGAGGCTTGTATTTTACAAACACTGATGCTGCTGCAGGCAAGGTGGTTGCAGCCATTAGTTCCTCTTTATGTCTATGTCAGGGGAGGATCTGGCATCAAAAACCTGGAGGACTCCTAGACTGCTTCGCCAATGCCTTAGAAATAGAAAGTCCTTATTGCATTCACAGGAGGAAAATCACTAAAGTGGGAAACTTCCCCTTCATTAATCTGTCTGATGAATTGGAAAATCAAAGCAATTGTAAATGAGAAATATTGCCTAGTTTTCTTTTTTTTTTTGAAGTGTTTTACACCCTGTGTGCTTGGTTCACGTTTCATACATTCTTCCTGGTAGCCATGAAGAGTGACCTGGGAGACTGCTAAACTGTGATCACGCAACTTTATTGTTTCTTTTTTAGTCATCTGATGTTTTATGTGGTGTCAAAGATGTTTATAACATTGATGTCTCACCTTTCTGAAGGAAAGCCAACCTTTTCAAACCAAACAGATGTGCTGTTAGTACTAACCATAATTATTAAATAGTAATTGCATTGCCTTAAGCTTTAATAACGTTTAAAACATAAATTGTCAGGAAAACTACCAACAACAAAAAATACTTGTCATATAGTGAAACAGTCTTTAATGCCAAAGTTACAATACAGAAAGCCATATCTCCAGCTGATCCACACTTAGGGAAGTAAAAAATGCATGGCTGATTTTCTGCTAATTTGCCCTAGTTTGTTTGAGCTAACACAATGGAAAAGGTTACTCAGCCGACTTCAGGACCTGTCATCTGTGTCAACAGTTCTAAAGCAATTCTGAGAGAAAACCTCATTGGGGATGTGGAAGAGAATAGAAATGAGCGTGAAATACAACATGTGTCTCTCAAAGACTATTGTTCACTACTCACTGTTTGTCTGAGAACAGACAGTACCATGTAGGAAAATTACTAAAGATGGAAAAGTTGGATCAAGAGTAAAAATTCTTCCTTTGCAAAGAAGAATGTGTTTCATTCCAAGCAACTCCAGTTCAATGAACTTTTGCTGGATTTAGAGGGGAATTCTGGACAGCTCTGAGGTTCTTGGTTGATCCTCCTGGATCTTGAAGAACTGGAGAACCGGAGTTTCCCAGCCCAGTGGCTCTGGGAGCAGTTCATGTGGCGGTAGAATGCAGGGGCTGAAGATCCCATACATGTGTGGGAGCTGCTCATTTACTCTGTTTCTTATCACATTCTTAGCTTTTGCAGGTGGTGGTGAAACTGGCTGCCGAAATGTTATGTTTGCTGTTTCACATTGCTGGCTTTAACAGATTTTAAGTGTTTGCTTCCAGAACTGCAGTGAGACTTGGGTGATGAGGATATATCCCCCTTACCAGTTCTGTTTTGCGCCACTCTTCTTCTCCCTTGCCTCTCTCCAGCCTTTATTACTTGCTGAAGATAGCGTCTTTCTTTCCTGCACTTCACCTTCTCTTCCAGCTTCTTAGAGTCATGACCTCCCTTTCCCCTTCTTTGGAGCCTCCTCTGGTTGCTAGACGTTGGTGATAGGGGTTGTAAGTGCCTGGAGAAAGCTGCAAGAGCCATGGAGTGGGGAGGGCGCAAATGGCTGTGGTAGTGAAGGCAGCAGCAAGTGCTTTGCAGTGACTCTCCAATGTGGTGGAGGGACCTCTTGCCATGGCTACAGCTGCATCCTTTTGTCAACAAATAAATGCAGGCTACAAAGCCTCTCTCTCACTCACAGTTTTACTGCCTAGCCTGTCATAGTAAGCCACCCTGCAGAAGGGAATTTTACAGATGAATTCAGAGCACTGGGAATAAGCTACATCCTGACCCTCTTCATCACCGGAGACATATCTGCATGGGCAGATGGAAACAAGCTTAGGCATTTTCTTAGTGCTGTGGTCTGGGCCCTACATAGTTTTATGTGCTGAAGCAAATGTTTACTGGCCTGTAGACAACATGGCCTGTGGGCAGAGTGAATTTGGGTTTGTCTACCATCTTTCTATGTAGAATGCTCAACATCAGTCACATTCATTTTTTCTTCTAATTTAGCTAAAAGGGTGAAGAGGAAAACAATAGGAGCTGCTGGAGCTCTGTCTACATGAATAATCTTTTTGGCATTAACACCAGTGCATTTCAAGTGAGAGATTAAATCCAAGTGTTTGAGAGGACATGTTCAGGATCAGTCAGATGGGAGTGTTTGTCACTTATAATGTGATGCATTGAGAGGAGATAGAAATACTGTATTCCACACAATTTTGCCTGGTGTATGAAAGGGTTCTGTTCCAACATGGGGGAAGCAGAACATCTCTGCACAAAATGTAGTGCCTGGAAAGCAAGTGTTCACACAAAACGGAGCTCTGTGTCTTGCCATGCTCTTAAGCAGGAATCTCCACAGACCAGTGTATCAAGAATGATGTTAGCAAGGCAAACTACAACTTGGTTTCACATGTGCAACATCTTAAAGTGTTGTCAGACTTATTTCTAGTTTGGAAGAATAGATGTGATTTAGTGTCTTCCATGGGGGTGAGCTGCAAGTGAAATGGATGCCTTGAGAGTACTGCTTCCCTGTGTAACATGTGGTACACCAGCCCCAGTACTGATTGTCTTAGGCAGAGCTTTGTCAGCAAGCGAAAATGCGGAAGATGTTACATTAACAATATATCTAAAATTCAATGCCTTTTAATAACTGTTGTCATGATCACAAGTCTTTGGCTGTTATTTCTGCCTGTCTTGCTAGTGTCTTAGATTTTCTTCCTTTGGTTAGTTAGGATTTTCCAGAATGTTATAGGTGAAGTTTTCTACCGTTTGTACTCCTTGGAACCCTACTGGATTGTCTTGTCAGATGCATCTTCTTCCCCATCCTCCCCAACAGCCTGAGACAGTTCACCAGGTTTGGAGTGAGGCTATTCCTGCAGCTTCCAAAATATCTGTTTCTCGTGTTGACACTGCCCTGAGAGCAGGACCATGGAAACATAAATGGGCATGGCTTTTAATTAGTAATTAAATTACTAATTAGCAATTAATTAGTAATCTATACCCAATTTGAAGCTCAGTTTAGAGAGTCCAGCATTGCTTTCTCCATAGTTTTACCTAAACTTCAAAGAAATCCCAAAGGAATAGGTAGGTTTCAGCAGAATATATTTGAGACACAGCTGAGCCTGACCTCTAGGCTTGAAGTTGAACAGGCTTTCTGTTTAGACTAAATGATGAGGGGTGTGTGCTTTGTGCCTCCTAGAAGAGCAAACTCATTCTCTTTCACTGAAACTTTCCCACCCTCTCTGCATAACTAAACATTCATTGAATGGGGAAAGGACTCAGCTGTCCTCCTTTCCATAGTGAGTGACCTAAAAAACATACTGAGGAATCTTTCTAGCTTGCTGTCGAGACCGTATTTTTAGGGTAAATGAAACAGTATTGACAGAAGAAACTGACAAACCCCACTACAAATACCTTGTAGCCAGGAGCAAGGACATTTAACTCACGCAGGAGATACCAGAGTGGTAGTCCTTCCCCCATTACTCTTCAGTGCAGCTTCAACAAAAGGGACTGACTGCCGTATAAGTCACTTTTGTCAGAGGAGAGATCCCTACGTTTCTATATAAGAAGGAAGTTGTCCCAATTGCTTTGATGAATAATCCAGTTCTCTAATTTCTTTTCAAATTCAAACAATTACCTGAAATTAAATGTTTCCTGTACAATATGTCCTGGTTTTGGACATATTCTCTCTAATTTTTCTGTCCAGAAGGCAGTCTCAGTACTTACTGGCAGGTCTGTGAACCAATGTATGCACTAGAAATTGGTTCAGGTGACAGCCTAAAGATGACTATCTTGATGTAAAGTTTCATGATGTCATGCAGTACAATATTGAGATCCTAAATCTAATTGTAAATTAAATAGTCCAGTTACAGATTTTGTGTAACTGCAGTACCTAAATATTCTAGTACCCTTACATAGTTACCAAGTAAATGCAGATTTTTA
The DNA here is from genome assembly GCF_000699105.1 of Pygoscelis adeliae. Classification (NCBI taxonomy): domain Eukaryota; kingdom Metazoa; phylum Chordata; class Aves; order Sphenisciformes; family Spheniscidae; genus Pygoscelis; species Pygoscelis adeliae. The sequence continues at coordinate 3,313,365 of NW_008824940.1, forward strand.
AACTCAGATTAGTGCACATGTAGTTAGTGCAGATTTTTTTAACTCAAAAACTAGCTGGAGAAGGGATCAACATTTCTTTCTAGTACTGTTTGGAGAAGAGCTATCACGTGTTTTCTAGTTTAGACCAAACCTGACTAAGTTCTGGTCAGACTTCCAGCCCAGTGATTTTTCTTCAGCAATCTACCATTATACTGGAAAATATTAAACTAATCTCTCGTATTTCTTTTCTATGCTAGAAAATTCCTCAAGGGAAAGGTCCTTTGTGTCTCCATGAGAAAAAAATCTATGAACTAGCCAGGTTCCCTCCATCCAGAAATGGTCCAAAGTTCCTAACTATTAAGCATTGTAGGGCAAACTTTAGCAAAGGTTGCTGTATCCTTACTTACAATGGGCTTTCATTCCTTATCTTTATTTTATTCAGGAATGAGTAAAGAGAGTGCCAAATACGTTTAGTTTTCAAATAAACTGACGGAGTAGAGCTGTGTTTAGGACTTGGTTAAAGAGGGTATTTCGTCTGAACTGAACACGTGTGTGAGCAGAGATGACAAACTGTTACTTATGACTTCAGTCAGAATTATTGAACCCAGGCTGAGCAAGTGTATTGTTGAGGAAAGTTCCCTCTCAATAAATATGTAAATGTGTGTGTGTGTAGCTGAAGAAGATGGGGAGAGGGAGTCTCTAAACCAATAGATGGTTGATTTTTACAGGTAGCAGTTCCAACTCAAGCATAACGTTTTCCTTTCAGCTAGCATGCTAGAGGGTTTGTGTGCTCTGACCTTTACCTGCTCTGACTTTGTGGCTGTGTGTCTCCCACTGGTGTTAGTGGGAAGAAGCACTGCTAATGGTCTCTGTTAGTGTGTTTGCACTGGAGAGACAGCCAAGCTAGCTGTAATTAAGATAAAATAGCAGAAGCAGTCTAGCTGTGGTCATAAAGAAACTCCATGCTTTTGTGGGAATAGTGCTTCCATCAGGCTGTCCTGCTGGTTTAGAAATAGCTTATGCTTTGCTCCACCAGTGCTTCCCACCTGGTGATCCAAAGATATTCCTTGAGGCATAGACTGTAGTCCGTGAAATGACTGGAATTGCTTTCTTTTCTTAACATACATGTGCATTTCTCTACAAAGCAGTGAGAGAAAATAAAAGGAATGAATGAACACTCATAGTCTGCTCTAATTTTTACTTTGTTGTAAAGGAACAGTTGCAACAGTACAGTGAGTCGCTGTGGCACAAGATGGGCAGTGATTTCTCAGGTTAAAGGAGCCTGAGAAACACCGTTCAACTCTATGCTGTTGCAAATGCCTTGTATCATATATCCTCCCAGAAGGAAAATGTATTTTTAAGCCTGACTGTGAGAGAGGAGGAGTGACTGGATAGTGGAAAAGACCTCTTTGTACAATTTATAACAAGGAAGAACACTATTTGGAAAACTTTTCGGAATTTTTATTTTTGTGTTAAGGACCATACAAATCTAAATGTAGAATGGCAGGTTGGAGTGGAAACAGTGATGCTTTGTGAGCCGTTTCTGGCTGTCCTTAGTCCTCTGACTAAGGTCATTCTCCACTGAGCTGTCAGCTCCTGTGGCATTGAACTATCATTTCCAGGACCTCTGATTTGGTGGAAGGGTAGCCGTTCTTTTGAAGGAGAGTAGGATTTATGCTAATAGTTCAGAAAGGACCACAGAAAATCACTGCCTACCTCAATCTAATTTGCTGCCAGGGCTTTTTTCCCTAGCTATTTTTTAATGGGGTGTGTGATTAGTGGGGAAACAAAGTTGACTTACATTTACAGATTGCATCATCACTGCTGAATACCAGGAACCCCCAAGGCTCTGGCACTGCTCTCGGTGAAACAGCAGGCTTTTCTGAATGGCTTGCATTTCTCCGGCCATTAATTCTCCTTTAGCTTTTTCTGATTGTCTGTTTCCCTTTGCTCATCTAGTAACCTAAACTAACATTATTTACCTCCCTCAGGTCTTTTTGATTTTAGATTTTCCCTGCGATTAGTCATCTGTGTCAAGAGAAAACTGAAGCAGGTTTACAGCATTGCTAGTGCAAAGGTTGCTCATGTAAAAAAGAAAAACCCAGCTTCCCAATTCTTTGACAGCATTATGGAAATTTGCCTACTGAGGAGGTTACTTGGAAGGCTTTTTGTAGTATTACTCTATCTTTGCACCTTCTCTTTTAGTTTTAACCTGAGTATGTCTTCTGGTGCTGTATCATGTGGGTTAGTGCAGCTCATTGCAGAATATGTTGCACATTAAATCCAGAACACAGTGACATTTAGGTACACTTGTGCAGATCCTGCAAAAGGATAAGAGGTCTAAGCAGTGCAGTGTTTTTAATTTTGAGCCAGTAAATGACATTTCTATTTATTGATCATCTGTTGTCAAATTTTAAAGGCAGAGAGCTTTTTCTCTAAATGCAAACCTTAAGTAATGAACTCTGGGAGACTGAAACAAGATCTTCCATAGTGGATCAGACTATTTTGCCATTGTCTGTAGTATCCTAACACTGTCAATGACTCGTAGGAGAAAGGTAAAGTAGAAAAGGGGGGACATGACTTATTTTATAGTAACTTTTTAAAGTAACTTTATGGTGACCTGCACAAATGTGCTGGTTTTGGCTGGGACAGAGTTAATTGTCTTCATAGTAGCTAGGATGGGGCTGTGTTTTGGATTTGTGCTGTAAACAGTGTTGGTAATACAGGGATGTTACTGCTGAGCAGTGCTGACACAGAGTCAAGGCCTTTTCTGCTTCTCACCCCACCCCACCATCGAGGAGGCTGGGGGTGCACAAGAAGTTGGGCGGGGACACAGCCGGGACAGCTGACCCCAACTGACCAAAGGGGTATTCCACACTATATGATGTCATGCTCAGCATATAAAGCTGGGGGAAGAAGAAAGAAGTGAGGGACATTCAGAGTTATGGTGTTTTGTCTTCCCAAGTAACTGCTACGTGTGATGGAGCCCTGCTTTCCTGGAGATGGCTGAACACCTGCCTGCTGATGGGAAGGAGTGAATGAATTCCTTGTTTTGCTTTGCTTGCGTGCGTGGCTTTTGCTTTCCCTATTAAACTGTCTTTATCTCAACCCACGAGTTTTCTCACTTTTACCCTTCTGATTCTCTCCCCCATCCCACCGGGGTGGGGAGTGAGCAAGCGGCTGTGTGGTGCTTCGTTGCCGGCTGGGGTTAAACCGCAACAACAAAGCAGTCTTGGCTCATGCCTGGAGCTTCCAGACATTATAATAATAACAGCTTTTAAAGGTAATATGATTTTTCTTTTCATTTTGTAAAATTCAAATGCATAAAAACTTTCCCTTTCATCCACATCCATGCCATTAATCTTACTCTCAGTCTGGACTTATTGGTGTAATGTTATTGTCTGCATCTTTAGGTAGAGGTTATGAGAAAGTGAAAGCACAGAAATGGTGCTAGGCGTGGTGGCTTCTACATTTAGCACACAACTAAGCCACTCAGAATACACGTACCACAGCTGACAGGAAAACTTAAAACAGCTGACAGGAAAACTTAGTCCAAATCAGGGTATTTGAGATTGTACACAATACCTGATAACTGGCATGTATCCTTTATGATGTTAAAATTGAGTTAATGCAGCCCTTATTTTATAGTTCTTGTGAACGGTCTCTGCCCTTGCTGTGTTCAGGCTTTCAGTTCTCTCCCTGGTGTACCAGCAAGAGGAAGGAGCCATATGAAAGGTTCTGCACAGCCTGATTGCAGTAAGTTTGGCCCAGATACCATTGAGCCATGTAAATCCATGGGTTTGGGGTTTTTCCGGTTTTCTTTTGTCTTCTTTTTTCTGCATATTCCTCAAGAGGAGGTTCAGTGGGTTTCCTCCACCCAATCTTGTTAGCTTTAAAAGTCCAGAGTGGATGAGGCCTTGAGAAAGCCCTTGTTCAAGATCCTGCCAATGGCAAAGTCATGGGTGGCCAGCAGTACTGTGTTCACGGTCTTAGCTGGAGGGGTGGACATGACTGTGGATGAATGATGGGAAGGATGAGTGACAGGAAGAGGTTCTGCAGGGCACAGGACCTCAGCTGAGCAGCTAACTCTTCATATAAGCTTCACTTTCCATCTTTTAAGCTCTTTACTGCTAGTATATGCTTGAAGGCAGCTGCCCCGTCCCCATGAACTCCCTAGTGGGCTTCTAACACTAGGAGAGTACTGTGTTGTTATTGCAAAATAAATACATTTTATTACTATTTGCATTACTTTTTAGTTCATAGGTAAAATTTTTAGTGTACTGTGCAAAACTGTCCAATTTTTTCATAATCAATTAACATTGCCAACCTTCCTGCTTTAAACTGAGGAGCCCACGCTATGTAATTTCAGCCTAATGAATCCCATAACATTCTGTGCCTTGACCCAAAAGTTCCTCTTACCCTACTTTGCCCTGAATTCCCATGTCCTCTGATGACCAGGACAAAATGTCAGTTTGGAATAAAGAGACAACCAAAATATATGGAAATTGGAGGAGGTGATGCATCCAAGGGCATGACAGCCTTCTGTTTCTGTACTTACTGAAAAAGGAAGTGAGCAAGCCAACCCAAAAGTCCTTAGCATTTGAAAGGATAACACCAAAAATTGCACAGCATGGAAGAAGGGTTGTATTGCAGTGTAGTGATGCTCAGGGCAGGCAGCATCGAATATTGTAGGAAATAGGAAGTCCACAGCAGATGCTGGAGTTGTATCTCCTGCTTTCTTCTGAGGTGGGTGAGTTAGAGGATGGCAGCTGAGATTTCCTGCAAGATGGTTCTACTTATGGCTGCAGCTGGCAACGTCGTAGTGCCAAAGATAATAAAAGGTTTAATCTAGGGGATGGTTTGGCACAATAACAAATGGGTGAAAAACTGGCCCTGATTAAATTGAGATGGAAAAATGTTCCAACCATTAGTGGTGTCAAGTTCTGGAGCAACTCTCAAGGTGAGGCACTGAGGAGGGGAAAAGGGGATGTCAGTGGTTCTGAGTGGGGTGTTGCTGCCATTTGATGGATGCTGTAGGGTGTTAAAAACTGGGTTTGCAAGGGACAGAGCTCTGAGGCAGGGGCTGGATTTCCAACCTGTCTCCTGTGTTCTTGTCTGTTTTTCTGGTTCTGACCCTTTCCCAGTCAGGATAACAATAATGATCAATCTTTTCTAATTTTTAACAGGGCAAGATACCTGAATTGTGAACCAGCCTCTATGTCTTAGTCTTAGGCATCCAATGCTGGAACAATATAATGCCAAGACACCTTAATAAGCCCCTCTTTACTGTCTGACCCTGAATCATGTTGGTGAATTCTGTTGTTTAATAAATGTTAGAACACCACCATTTCCTTTCTATCCGCTTACCCAGCTTTCCTGACAGGCCAGGAAAACAGGTCTAACCAGCCAAAAATGTGGCTTGTGTCTGACATTTATTGTGATAAAATGTGACATTCTGAAATCTGCCATTCAGATCTTGTAGAAAGGCAAAATTATCTGGGTCTGGCCACCCTGGAGACTCAAAGTACAAGTAAATATGCCCATACTTAGATGGGATGTAACAGCTTCCATAAAAATTCAGGTGGAAAAACATTTCAGTTTTTACCATGATTTTGTATGTTCTTGTATTTCTGAAATACTTATTTTTCAGTTGTAAAGAAAAAAGATGTCTGTATTCTTTGTCTCTTCTCAGAAAATAACAAGTCCCACTCATTTTACGTCAATTTTGCTTAAGCCAGGGAGATTCAGTGACCTCCAGTATGGCATTCAAATGCTGTACTTTCAGATAAAGAGCAAGACTTCCATCAACTCAGTAAAAGTCAGTATTCAACAATAGCTCTTTTTTGGAACCACAATGAAATATGCCTACTATGTCTAAAAAATGGGTTATTTTAGCTCCAAATTGCCACTTGCCTCCTACTCAGTATTCTGACACTTGGGATTATTTCTGCTTCATCCTTGAAAGCTTTCCCAGTACATATTAAGCAAGCTGAAACTCGTAACCAAAGTCCTGTCCTTGCATGACTTTCTTTTCTCATTTAAAAAAAGCCAAACAAAAAACCCCCAATGAAATCTGTTCCTCTTTCCTGATGAAGGTCTATGTAGCTAGCTCCTTAATGAGTCATCAGACTTTCAACTGATAATTTATCAATTAGATTTGTCTCTCCCCACCTTTTTTTACACATGAAGTATAAATGATCTATGCTGAAAGGTTAAACCTTTTCTTTTGAATTTATGCCACTCCATAGTATAAGCCAGGTCACCTTAATACCAGTTACTTTATCAAATCCAACTGCTTTAATGCATGTACTTCTGGCAGTGTTATGGTAAATATGTTTGTCATTCAGGCAGTGTGCCATATAATATATATTTTTTTTAAATCTCTAGAATTATGCTCGTACTCAGACTTTTGTTTTCTCATCCAGTTTAAAACTTGGTTTTGCCTTTCATCCCTTTGTGACTTTCCAGGGAGAGTTTCCAGAGCTGTAGTTATGTCAACTCTTTAGGTCTGGTGCCTCAAGCCAAGACAGTCTTAATGCTTCTCATATAAGAACAGAGATGGGAGAGTTTTGCACATCAAAGCAAAATCCCATTTTATTTGTTGTCTAGCATACCCATTTGTTTTCAAAGGTCCTTGTAGCTGACTGCTATCAGGACTATAAACCTTTATTGTGGCTCTGAATTCAGAGAAGCTTAGACATACTTGAAGAATTTCATTTACAGTCACACAAAGACACTCAAAAACTAATGTTTTTTTGGAAGAGCTGTGTAGTTTGCTCTCAGATAGTGCTGCTGGTCTCCAGGAGAACGCAGAGGAAGGCTGTCTCAATCTGACATAACAGATAAAGATAATCCCAAACATTGAAAATTTTCAAAATCTTAACATTTCAACATTAAGGAAATGTTTTAAAATAGCCATACTGATACTTTTCATGCTGCTCTGTCAAACTGTGAGTGAAACAGTCTTGTAAATATTAATATGAAAATTCTCAGAGTGGTACAGCTGGGGAGAGACAAGGAGAAGAGCCCTATCCCTGCCCTTATAGAATTTAAAGACTCCTTAGACTTAGATAAAAATAGAAACAATTAGGTGTTTGGGAGTTTCTTTTTTCAGGTTAGACTTGCAGTAGAATGTAAGAGAGTTAGGGAGCCACCTCTCACTGAAATTCAGTGTGTACTGAAAACACCAATTTTTTTAACCTCCTCTGAAAAGCCCAGCTTTAAGTCTTTTCTTTTCTTTTCTTTTCTTTTCTTTTCTTTTCTTTTCTTTTCTTTTCTTTTCTTTTCTTTTCTTTTCTTTTCTTTTCTTTTCTTTTCTTTTCTTTTCTTTTCTTTTCTTTTCTTTTCTTTTCTTTTCTTTTCTTTTCTTTTCTTTTCTTTTCTTTTCTTTTCTTTTCTTTTCTTTTCTTTTCTTTTCTTTTCTTTTCTTTTCTTTTCTTTTCTTTTCTTTTCTTTTCTTTTCTTTTCTTTTCTTTTCTTTTCTTTTCTTTTCTTTTCTTTTCTTTTCTTTTCTTTTCTTTTCTTTTCTTTTCTTTTCTTTTCTTTTCTTTTCTTTTCTTTTCTTTTCTTTTCTTTTCTTTTCTTTTCTTTTCTTTTCTTTTCTTTTCTTTTCTTTTCTTTTCTTTTCTTTTCTTTTCTTTTCTTTTCTTTTCTTTTCTTTTCTTTTCTTTTCTTTTCTTTTCTTTTCTTTTCTTTTCTTTTCTTTTCTTTTCTTTTCTTTTCTTTTCTTTTCTTTTCTTTTCTTTTCTTTTCTTTTCTTTTCTTTTCTTTTCTTTTCTTTTCTTTTCTTTTCTTTTCTTTTCTTTTCTTTTCTTTTCTTTTCTTTTCTTTTCTTTTCTTTTCTTTTCTTTTCTTTTCTTTTCTTTTCTTTTCTTTTCTTTTCTTTTCTTTTCTTTTCTTTTCTTTTCTTTTCTTTTCTTTTCTTTTCTTTTCTTTTCTTTTCTTTTCTTTTCTTTTCTTTTCTTTTCTTTTCTTTTCTTTTCTTTTCTTTTCTTTTCTTTTCTTTTCTTTTCTTTTCTTTTCTTTTCTTTTCTTTTCTTTTCTTTTCTTTTCTTTTCTTTTCTTTTCTTTTCTTTTCTTTTCTTTTCTTTTCTTTTCTTTTCTTTTCTTTTCTTTTCTTTTCTTTTCTTTTCTTTTCTTTTCTTTTCTTTTCTTTTCTTTTCTTTTCTTTTCTTTTCTTTTCTTTTCTTTTCTTTTCTTTTCTTTTCTTTTCTTTTCTTTTCTTTTCTTTTCTTTTCTTTTCTTTTCTTTTCTTTCCCTTCCCTTCCCTTCCCTTTCTTCAGAAAGTCCAAATAATTATTGTCTTCCTCCTACTACACCCTCCTACTGTTTTGAAATGACTGTGATTTGTACTGTCATGGAAGTGCTACATTTTTATGAGTTATGTTCTCTTTCTGTGCATGTGTGGAAAGGAAGGGAGATCATCTGGGAGGATGCATAACTTGTTTTCTCACAGTTGCTGCATTTCTCTTTCTTGAAACTCTTTGCTTAGGCTGCTCTTTCTCACTGTGTGTTTATCATCCAAAGTAAATTTCACACAATCATTTTTGCCTAAAGTAAAGGTCCTGAAGAAATGTGCAGAAGTTTAACATAATTTCTACTCTATTGCAGCTTAGATATCACACCTGAGGAAACCAATCCTAGAAGCCTCCATATTTGATTGAGAGGCTGGGTTCTTTTTTCTATTCCCTGGCTTTCATTTCAAGCAGTAGAAGTCTCCCTACAAGCAGACTACAAGAGCCAAGATTCCCTATGACAGAGAGAGACAACTTAATACATTTGGGTAATTCTGGTGTCTTAGCTGACTCTCTGTTATTTTGCTCTTCCCCCAATCAAAATAAAGAATGAAAAGATTTTCAAGATGAAATCCTGCCCTTATTTGAAGGCCACTGCGAAGCTCCCATTGCCTTTAGCTGGGCTAAGATATCTCTCTAAGCATTTTTAATCATTTAGTCTTCTTTCTGATGTTTTTCAAGCAGAAGAATATCACAGTCATTAAAAATATCCCACAAGACTAGGAAATGATCTGGGAGCAATTTGGTCCCGGAGAGGCAGGTGTTGATGTTCCAGCCCTACTACAAGCAGACTCTGAGAGGGCTTTTTAACCCACATTTATACACAGTGAGTGTTGAGCACTGGTCTACCTTGCAGGCTGCTGTGAGTAATAGCTAGTCAAATAGTAATTTGTCTCTTAAAATATGTTAGTTCAATTGAAACAGTGATATGACTGCTAACGACATGCCCAGAGGTGTATGTGGTCCTCTGCTATACTCACCTACTCTAACCACCAGTCTGTGGTGGTATCTGCTTTCCTCTGTCCCAAGATGATGACATTAAGACCAGTCATGTGATGTGACATAAAGTTTGGTATAGTGGTCTTTCATAACAAGGCTACTGCCTTATTGTTTTTTGCAGATCCTTTTGCTAAAGAGTGCTGGGGACTTGGAGGGAAGGTCTGAATAGTGCATAGTCACAAGGTGATGTCCTGGTCCTGCAGCAAAGATTCTTGGCAAGTAAAGATAGCTGCTGTGGGTGACAGATCCTTGAGATCAGGTTCTGAGAAAAAAAGAAGTGATTGGCAGAAATTATCTTTAAAATAGGGATTTTGCTGCTCTCTACCTTACTGTGAATACTGTTATAGCCTAAAAAATCAGGCCAGTGCCTGTAGCTGTTATTTCCCAAGGGTCCTAGCAATTCTAGACCTCTGTAAGCAGGATTCAAATTAAAAAAGAATGAACACAGGTTGTGAAAAAATTCTAGTGTGGGTGGAAACTATTTTTGTGCACCTTTTGGAGTCATATTGACATTTTTTCCTTAATAAACAAAAGATTAATATGAGAAGTGTGTTGATTTCAGGGACTAACTAATCGAAAGATTTTCTGGAAGAATAAAAGATAGTTTTTGCTTTAACCAATTGAAGCCTCAGTGCAGAGATAACAGGCTTGTCAAAGAGAACTGGAATTGCAGAGCACACATGTTGCCATGCTCACGGTTGTGACCCAAACTCAAACCAGACAAAGGAGGCTGATTCCGATAATATGGGTTTTCTTATGGAATCTTACTGGACTGAAAGTCTGCGTATGCTTCACATGCTGTTCTTCATGGTCAGAAGGAGGGTAATGGATGGAGGTCAGGGAGTTCAGCCAGTTATTCCTTTGGGATAGCACAGCTCATTAAGCTTAAAAAGAGTAGGGGAGTTCCAGGCATGACAGTTTCTGACAGCCCCACTTGAGTTTGTCACTTCAAGAGCACTGGATGTGTTCACAGTTGAACTTTCAATAGTAGCTAATTCAGTGCTGAATCAGTCACTAAAGATTTCAGAGCAGCTGGGCCTTTGGAAAGGAGGAAGCTGAGGAGAGAAGGACCCTGAAAAATAAAATAAAGGAGGAGGGAATTCTCAGTGTCTAGTCCCTGGCAGAATTAAGATTTCACTATGTGTGTGGCAGTTTGAAACGAAGCAGACCATAATGGGTCCTCTTCTTGAAAACTCCCTACAGTGAATCCCTACCATGTGCTTAAGTCTTACTGTTCTCACTGTAAATGAAGCATCAGGGAAGGTCAAACAATTTGCTTGCGGAGAAGTGTTCTAATTAGTCACTTTCTGCATCCCCGTGGCACTACTCTTGCAATGACATTGAGGCAGGAGTCAGGTCTGTCCAGCAGCATCTTGAACCATCTGCTTTCGTATGGCTGGTTCTGCTTCATTTATTTTGACTCCTCTGCATCCCATCTGACTTCCAAATTTGTCTTTGGCTCTGGCTATCCAAGTGCATGTCTAGACATGTGAGTGTGCTCTGGTAATGGCTCATACCCTTCCTTGAGGATGATGTAATTTTTCCCATCAATCCTAGTTTTGGTGTAGAATTTAGTGCTACCAATCATTCAGATGAAGCATCGATAACATCTGTTCATCCTCTCTTTTCCTAGTCTTGTCTCTCTTTCCAAGGACCATCTGATTCAGAATACTTGCACTCCTCTGAAATGGCCCTTTTCCTTTTAGTTTTTGTTTCAGAGCTTCATTCCTGTCTTTCCATCAAGCTCTGTAAAGCTATACATTATTCCGGTTCTGATGACTCTCTACCAGATTTGGATCTTTCCAAAATGTCAGATTCTTGTGGCTCTGTTGTGCCTTAATTCTCTTTCAGTGCCTTGCCTCTACTTAGCCTTTCTTACTCTCTCTGCTCCCAGAAACTCGCTTCAACACTGTTCTTGAGACAACTGATCATAATGTTTTGGTCTAACAGTGACACTTACAAAGTCTGTATGCTGACAGATATCCCCAGGGTGAAGTGTAAACTATATACAGAATCATTGAATCATTAAGGTTGGAAGAGACCTCTAAGATCATCGAGTCCAACTGTCAACCCAACACCACCAGGCCCACTAAACCATGTCTCTAAGCACCTCATCTACATGTCTTTTAAATACCTCCAGGTATGGGGACTCAACCACTTCTCTGGGCAGCCTCTTCCAATGTTTAACCACTCTTTCAGTAAAGAAATTTTTCCTCATGTCCAATCTAAACCTCTCCTGGCGCAACTTGAGGCCATTTCCTCTCGTCATATCGCCAGTTACTTGGGAGAAGAGACCGACACCCACCTCGCTACAGCCTCCTTTCAGGTAGTTGTAGAGAGCGATGAGGTCTCCCCTCAGCCTCCTTTTCTCCAGGCTAAACAACCCCAGTTCCCTCAGCCGATCCTCATAAGACTTGTTCTCCAGACCCCTCACCAGCCTCGTTGCCCTTCTCTGGACACGCTCCAGCACCTCAACGTCCTTCTTGTAGTGAGGGGCCCAAAACTGAACACAGTATTCGAGGTGCGGCCGCACCAGTGCTGAGTACAGGGGCACTATCACTTCCCTGCTCCTGCTGGCCACACTATTTCTGATACAGGCCAGGATGCCGTTGGCCTTCTTGGCCGCCTGGGCACACTGTCGGCTCATGT
>NW_008824940.1:3325500-3339510 GCF_000699105.1 Pygoscelis adeliae
TCACCAGCCTCGTTGCCCTTCTCTGGACACGCTCCAGCACCTCAATGTCCTTCTTGTAGTGAGGGGCCCAAAACTGAACACAGTATTCGAGGTGTGGCCTCACCAGTGCCGAGTACAGGGGCACGATCACTTCCTTACTCCTGCTGGCCACACTATTTCTGATACAGGCCAGGATGCCATTGGCCTTTTTGGCCGCCTGGGCACACTGCCGGCTCATGTTCAGCTGGCTGTCGACCAACACCCCCAGGTCCTTTTCCGCCAGGCAGCTTTCCAGCCACTCTTCCCCAAGCCTGTAGCGCTGCATGGGGTTGTTGTGGCCAAAGTGCAGGACCCGGCACTTGGCCTTGTTGAATCTCATACAGTTAATATGCTGTTATATTCAGTGAACGACAGTGTTGTTTTGTTTCTTTTTTCCAGCTCTCCTATGTTAAACTAAATACATCTTTGTTTAATCACTACTAAAAGAATTAGTGCCATTCCACAGGATGCACCGTCTTTTTGAAAAAAGAAAAAGAAATAAAAATCTGTTCTTCAGAAGTGTTTGTAAAAGTGCTTAACTGACTGTTGCAATTTGCTAGACATGTTCTTCTAATATAACCTTGATTAAGCCAAGAGATGATGCTTAAAAATTTTTAATTTACTGGGAAGTTTGTTTTTCCTGCTAAAAGCTCTGTGTTAAAGGCTCTTCATTTACCCGTGAATCTTTTGATAGAGAGAAGGGCATATATTATCTGTTTTACATTTCACATTGGTTTCGCTTATCAGAGAGAAACTAGGCTTCATACCCAAACTGCATGTTTGGAAACCAGGAGAATTAGGGCTCGTTCTACGTGTAGCCTGAAATGTGCTTAGCGCTCTTTGGCTTGCCATGCACTAGGTACAACAATAATACTATCTTCAGCCATCAAACGTTCAAAGGTTTGTTTCTTAAACACTTGTAGATTCTGCAGTGGAAAGTCCTGCATGAAGCTTGTGGTTAATGATGTCCAACATAAAGAAAATATACTGTAATTCTACATCATGTCTTTTTCAGCTGTTCTTGCAGGTAATGTCCTGGTTACATCCAAGTGCAAAATCCTGCCTGGATTTCTCATGTTCATTTCAGTTGGAATAAATGCCATGAGTTTAGTCACACAGAAGAAGTATTCACAGTGTTCTTCAGGCACTTCATTCAGATGATTAAGTTAGGAGACTGGTCTCCCTAAACTCCCTCTATAATCAATCAGTGGAGTGGGAGGCTCCTCCAGATGACAACTGATAGCAGGAGCTTAACTAGTATGTCCATAGCTATAGCTGTAATGATAAAAAGGGGGAGGTAGAATAGATTGCACCCACATTGCTTGTGGTAGATTTTTTCTGGGACCAACTAGGCCCCTTCCCATAGCATTGGCTATGGCTGGATTGTCTTCTGGCCAGCATACAAGGGCTAGATGTTCTTAGGACATAAGAATTTTTTGCCTCAGCTTAAACTGCCTCTGTTTGACTGTGACTGACTCCCATACTGGTGCTTTCACGTGCATGTAGCGTTTGATGAGTGTTTGGTGGCAAATCAAAGTGTTACAAAATATTATGCATGCAGTCCAGAGTGGCCCCTAGCTAGAGTGAACCAACACTGGACTGCAACTTGGAGGGGACTAGTAAGCTCAATCCAGAACAAGCCTGGGAGCAAACTGAAATACATGAAATAAGAAGGAGCAGAACACTAGGGTGCAGAGGTAAACACCTGAAATGGATTTTTTGTGGTTTTTTTTTTTCCTTTTTTCAGGGAAGCAACAACTGAATTAAGCTGTGATCTTTCTACTGTTGCTAAGCTATGCCCAAGTCACCAACCGCCCTGGCTCTTTTCCTTTGGTTCTCCACAGGAGCGCTGAACACCAGACTTCAGCTCTGAGGTACAGTGTTGCCCTGTTCTGGGTGGAATGATTAATGTGGAAAAATTACAAAATAGTGAGGAAGACAGATGGAAACATTACAGGATGCTTTTTATGTAGTTAAACCAAGGTTTTGTTTCCTGGCTGCCAGCTCCCCTATCTCTGGACTCTTGGCTCTGTCTCACCTCTTTTCCCATCTGGCCATGTCCTGATTTCCCTCTGGAGCTGCCAAGTTTCAGCCTAAGACTGGGCTGAGACTTGAAGCTCTTTAGCATTTCCAGGCTGCCATGTGCAGTCGTACCGGTGGGAGTAGGCTCTGTGGATTAACGCCTACCTACTGGAAAGTTAATCACCTCTTTGCTCCTTCATCTTCCTTATTTGTATTTCTCAGAAGTGGTGCCTTGCTAGGCAATGTCAGGGCTTGCATGACACTCCGCAGCGAAGGCTTTATACCAAGTAGCATGGAGGAATTAGCATCTGCAAAGACATAATGACAGTTCTGAGCATGAATGTGATTACAGTGACCAGTCCTAAACACCTGTTTGCTATTTACATGTACTGTAGCTCTTGACTACTACAACTGTCATGGAGAGCACTCCATTGTGCTAGGCAGGGAATGAAAATGGCTCCTGCCATGGAGAACTTACAACCAAAGTACAAGACGGAGACAAGTGGCTATTGCAAGCAGGTAGTGAAAATACACGCTAAAAATAAGGGTGTGCATTTGAATGTATTTCTTTCTCCTCTGCCTTTTTTAGCCAAGTACAAGACTGTCAGTGGAAGGGTGAAGCGGTCCCAGCATAAGGTCATTACAGTGTTTCTGAGTTCCTTTAGATAGCTATGTTATTTTTCTTAGAAAGAGCTGGTTTGAACAGTACTGTAGCAGGAGCTTTGTTGTCTTTCACAGTGTAACTTTGCAGTTAATAACTGGAGAAGGGAAAAAACGGGTATGGAAAAGCCACTTGGGTCTAATCACTTTTGGAAACCCAGACAGTTTTTTTAATAGTGGTTCACTAGGTTCTTGACTCTTCAGTGTTCCAAGCTTCAATTGCAGTATCATAACAGCAAATTCAGATTGCATTGAATTCTTTGATTTACTCCTTCTCCTCTCTTCCTCCAGAATTCAACAACTCATACACCCCTCCTATGCTGCTATTTTTCTCTCCCTTTTCCCCTTCTCTTCCCTTCCCTGCTTCTTAGATACAATTTTAAAGTGCTGTTTTGATCAAAATTGATGTAGAAAGCAGAGTGGTTTTCCTCTCCATAATCATAATGATATAAGATATATTGACATGGATCCCCCTCACTCCTTCGAGTTTGCTTCATTGCATTTTGTGTGAAATATGTGAGTAAATATTCAATGGGTCAGAGAGAGGGTCTATCACTCCCTTGCTCTGTGAGAGTCACACTCTATCCGTTCAGCCAAGGGTACATCAGTGGGAAGAAATTACATCTCAGTTTTTGCAGCAAGACAATAAACTGTTTACAAAGATCAACCTGTGGTAAATGATGTTCACTTATTTAAAAGACACCCCACATTTCTGAGTAACTTAGATGTGAACACTAGCACATTACAGACCAGATGGAGCCCTCAGGTGAATAAAGCTGTATGTGTATATAACTTTGAAGGGAGAGGAACTATGTTATCACCTCTTGATAGAAGTGGAAAGTGGGAACATGGAGACTATATTCTCTGCCTAAAGCCACATTACTAAGTTTGCATCAGAGCTGGGAAGTTTCAATGTTTTTCACTCCTAGTCTTGTACTTCAGCCACAGGATCATCCTTTCCCTTGTTGGTATTATGCCCTGATATGCAGCAATGCTAACATGGAGCAGAGGCTCTAATTCTGAATCCTCCTAGATCCTCCTTTATGTCCTAGATTAGGTCACAAGTCCTGGGTCAAGCTCTCAAAGGTTAAAGACCTTATCCAGCTGGATCAATGATGCAAGGAAATTTATTCTTCTGTGTGGCTTAATTGTGGAATGGTTTCCCGCTGCATTCGTTGTCTGTTTACAATTTATTTTCTGTCTCATGTAACGTAAAGATTTGTACTTTAAACTATACTAGAGCAGCAAAATTTAAATTTATTTGTGTAAAATTGACGGTGGCCTCATTGTCTTTTAGTGCTCCTGCACACTTTTCAGTTCCATAGGCATAGCATAAGCTTGTTTTCAAGAGCAGAAGAGAAACTGGTTTCATTCAGCTGGCTGACCTGAGGTACTGCATGAAGGCCTGTGATGCCACCGTGTTGAGTTTCCCATTCTTGTGGGGGAGAGTCTCTGGAGGAAGAGCAGATGATGGCAGTTTGCAGAAGACTTCCCTCCACAATTTACTTTTATACTTTTGGCTGATGGACAGGTGATGTACATCAGTAGCACAGTGCAAGTCCTAGAGCTTATTTGTTTGGAAGGCATTTTTCACTCCAGCAGCTCTGCATCTATGGCTGTAGGGTCTGTTTCACTGTAAATTGTCTCCATTTCTCTAAGGATGTTTTGTAAGAAGAAAATATTCTCACAGTGGGAATGATTCAAGGCAATAGCAATGACAATGCTTTTTCTTCATAGGGCACCCCAAGGCATTTTCAGAGATACAGTGAATCCAGGACACACCAAGAAGTCTGCTTTCCCCTCTGTATGACCTTTCCTTGGAAACCTCAGGTATTTGGTATCATACCTAGCTCAGGAGAAAAGAAAGAGGGCAAACTTACCTCCTGTGCCAAAATGGCAAGGGAACCTCATGGACTGCAAAGATTTGTAAGTTGAGTAACTCCCACCTTGAAGAGGAGCTCGTCCATGTTGATTTAAATAAGACACAACTTTTCCTGCTATTTTCTCCTATAACAAGTTAAAGAAATAAAAAGGTTCAGTGACGTAGAAATTATGTTTTTCAAAAGGCTTAAACAAATTAAGGTTTAAAACAAGATAATAAAATTCATATGCGATGTTTTGACATGTTTTATAATGCAATTGATGATACCTACCTCCAGCAGATAAGCACATTCGTATTTTAGCTTGGAGGCTTCAGTCCATTCACAGTGTGCATTAATAGCTTATAAAGCATGTACTTTCATATTGTTATTATTGCTTAAACGGGCCTCTTCTAGGGAAGTTTTGTCAATATTTTTCTGAGATAGCACTGATGTAATAAAGTTTACTCCTCTAGTTTATGGTTGAAGAAAATTGTCAAAAAAAGCATGGGCAAAGGGTGGCATAAGCAGGAATAATTTCAAAGGAAAAAAGGGATGTGCCTTTATGGGAACAATAATACATAGACTAATGGATGAAAGGATAATGGTGGTTTAGTCAGGTTCTTTTGAGTATGAGGGAAGAGTGAAGGCTCAATCTGTTGAAAGTAAAATCCAGCTGCCCATTGCCCAGGCGCGTCTTCTAGCAGTTGAGAGTTACTGGGACACAGGAGTGCTTCAGCCTGTGCCCTACTTACATAGTCTTGCTTCGAAGGCTGCCAGAAAGCTGTTGGAGAAAATATTCTTCACCACCCAGGAATATCCTTCAAAAGGAATAATCTTTTGAAGGAGACAACGTTCCCAGCTGTCTTGCATTGCTATTTTGGTTTCTCAGTACCATTTGCTGAACAACTGTATATGCTGCTATTCCTGTCATCCTGTGGGTACAGTTTTACCACGGCCGTTAAGAGGGCTGGAGCTCCCTTGGCCAGGCACATGATGTAGGATCACCTACACAGTTCTTCATCCCCCCATCAGGTTTGTGGCTTTGCCAGGTCGTTTCCTGCTTGGTCTCAATCTTCTTCTCTAGGCAGGAGGCAGCAGACTCACTCCTTTGTGACGGCTGGCCCTCCTGAAGTGAGTCCTTCGTAGCCCTGCTGTATTGTGAGCTCTCTGGGATCAGGGAAGGGGACAGAGGGTTGTTTCACATTTGTATATCACCAATTACACTCTTGGATCTTCCTTAAGGTCTATGAAACCTTAGAAAACAAAACAAAGGAGAGAGGCATTAGGGAGAAAGGAGGATGGTGAAAGGAAAATCAGAAAAGAAAGGAGAGGATTCTTGTGCCAGTAGAGCAGGTCTGATCCTCTGTCACTGCTCTCTACAGATAAGGAAACAGTGGGCTGGGGCAAAGGGAAAATAAGGTGGTCTTACCTAGTATGGACAAAACACTTTGTTAGCTGTGGGTAAAAAGGTTTGTAATAGGGAGTTATTAACATATGTATTAAAATATACACTGCTTCAATAATTACATGTTCACCAACAGCTCTGGAGCTAACATCAGGGCATCCTCTTATAGCAGTGGACAGGAGCATTATTCTTTCGAATGTAACTATGAGAATTGTTTTTAACAGATATAGTATATTTCCCCATGCTCAAATACAGCTATACTTTACATGAGTTCTGGAAAAAAAGATGTGTTTTTATAATCGAATAGAAAAAGTGTTTGTGAAAAATCAACTGCTTTTTTTACCCAACAAATTACTCCTATGGGCATTCAAAACTGAACCTCCTTAGTGTAACCTACCCTTGCCTGCCCACACACACACACCAGGTTTTTAGTACTTTACACTCTGTAGCACTCCGGTCTCTGTGAGAGTTAACTGGGGTCTTTTTTGCTTCTTCCATTGTCAGCAGAATGGCGATGAAATACATCTTACAGAACCTTCCTTTTTATTAAATGTTAGGAGTAACTTACTTCATATGACAGGTTGAATAATCAAGAAATCAAATACAAAAATTAGGAAATGTTGCTTCCTATATAATTTCATTAAACTTCTTGCATGACTGAACTTAATAATGAAACTCCTAATGTAGGGAGAGGTTTGTACCTGGTCTGGAATGTATTGGAAGAATAAACCTAGAAACTGTGATGGATGCGCTCAACTCCTTAACCAAACTAGCGGAAGTTTGGTACAGGCTCCAAAGGAGGTAAAGGCCTAAGCCGTAACCGGGCCAAGAATTTCCCTAGTTCCAGTCTGTTCTCTGAAAACCCACAGAGGAACAGAGTGACATGGTGAGCATCGATGCATATGAGCTTGGAACACCGATCATGCGATTAACACGTGAATAGGGGGTAGCTTTTCCAAGACTCATTTATCAAGGAACAAAGAAAGTTGTGAGTACAAGGAGCCTCATGCATACCTTTTCCACTGCATGTAATTTGACTACAAGCAAACCACTTTTATTCCATAAATATGACAGCCTAAGGGAGCCTTCTTTGAGCTCTCCCTGCTATGCAGCTGGCTGCATGGCAGTGATCTCCCGTTGAGCTGGGATGCCTCTCAAGGTTGCTTCTCAAGGCAGAGACACCTCTTACCAACTGCAGATCTTTGGTAAGTGACTGATATTGTGCATAACCTTGTATTATAGTGCACTAAGATTTTGTGTTGGTAAGTTTGAGTTTTCTCTTGGTAACTTTGATTCTGTCTTGGTAGTTTTGAATCATTGATATATCCTTTGTGCAGTACAGTAATAGAGTGAACCTCGCCATCGAACGTTGTTAAGTTGCACTTTTATAGCAACATATTTCAATAAAACCACTTTTGCTGATACCTTTGACAGTGGTTCTTTAAGCAGTCTAAATTGCCCATTCGTGGCAAATTGGCGTAGTCAGCAGGATCCTAAAGAAGGATTCACAACAGAAACCCACAAAGATGTTCTTAGGATCTCTTCTTCAGAGAAACTGAACTTTAGGGATCACAGCTTCACTGTAGTCCTATGTGTTTATCTTGTTTTTCCGTTGCTCGAAAGATCTGTAAGCAATGGACATTTTCTAGTCATGCAGAGTAGAAGTCATCAGATCATTGGGTTCAGTTCAAGAACTCAATCAATATTATGAAATATTATCTGAACTAAAAATGGGAAACTTTCTAAAACTAGTAATCACTCTAGAGAAGACACTTTTTATAAGTCTCCAATCTCAATTCAACCAGAGATTCCTCAGTGACCTTGCTGTTAGGGCACTGTTTAATTAGAGATTGAGGGGGCTTGTATCTATCCTTCTTTTTATATAAGTTGCCATTACACTTTTTAGTTTTTCTTATGCTAATTTCTGATCGGAAAAAATATTAATGGTTTTGCAAAATGTTGAATAACTTTTTATGTTGTGCTTTATGCCCTTCCTGATGATAGTTAGTGTTTTCATATGGATAAGAAGGGCAATTATAGAAGTGTTCTGTATGTTTTGTGATTTTCTTTTGAAAGTCATTTCACTTGAGATGATCTCTTTGTTGATCAAAAGAGGCTGCAAGTTTGTGCATGATGCTTGCACAGCAAACCACTGCCAATATTTTGCCTGTCTTTTAGCCCAGAATGTGTTGTTCAACACCACGCTACTTTGTCTTTGAATAAGGCCTTAACCTGAGAAGAATGTCATAGCTAACCTATATTCATTCTTTCTGTTTTCATTCACAGGTCCCTCTTCTTGCATTTGCTCTTCATCTTCCATGCCCATTACATCTCTGAAACTAAGGTGAAAGGTGCTGCTTACAGCTGAGCAGCACATCATCTCAGCCCTGTCTATACCTACGACCCCATTTCAAAATTGTTTTTTTCTGTGTTGAAAAATTTTGAACCATTGGCTTCCTGACAGTTTCAAGCTCTAACCTGAAATATGCTGGGGCAAGCCTTGAATTATTATTCCGCTTTGCATTACAAATTTATTGCTTGTGGATGCTTGTCATGTAATGCATCTCCACATGGATGACAGGATTCAACTTTTGCCTGTTTTCATTGGGTTCCAGTGGTGGACTGAGCAGTGCTTTTTTTGTTTTCATGAAGGGCATGTGAAACGTGCTGAGCAGAAACAAAACACATTACACTGTAATTCGCTGGAGTATTGTGTGTCCTTCATGCAAGTTACGTGACAGCCACTGCCTTCTCTTTACTGGGGCACAGTTTGAATCTGTGCCTCCCCTCCATTACCCTGGGCATTTCTTAGTTTTGTTTATGAAGTGCCAAATTTATTTGTAACTGCAAAACATTGTGCATTCTTGCTAACTGGGACATTCATTTTTCTTCTTTCCTTCCTCCCCAACCCAGTCAGGACACAAGTTTGTTCTACAATATGCTCTCCAGTGATATGTCTCATTCAATTTTAAATGTCTTATATAAAGGAGCTCAGCTTCAGAGACTACTTAATTCTATTTGACGGCCAGATTGTGACTTGGATTTTGCATACCTATAAATCACACAGGCTATCTGAATGTTGGTTCTAGGCATACAGAATTTCAGCTACTGTATTCAAAAAACAGGTAGAAAAGAAGTGTCACAGATCTGTGAACTTTTCGCTTTGCTTTGTGAACTTAGATGCCAGAGCACTGGTGCAAGTGCAAGGTAGTTGCTGCAGAATGGTAAATGTGAAAGAGAGGTATGCTGACAAAGAGATGAGCATGACTTCTTTTATCCCCTGTGGCTTCTCTGAGGCTCTTGGTCATTTTTCGTGTTCAGTCTGTGTTAAAACTGACAGCTGTGGTGATAAGTAGAAGATGTCCCTACCTATTTATCCTCTGAAAATCATCCTCTGAATCCTGCAGAAAAAGTTTCCTCTTTCTAGTTATGCATTTTCATCTTAGCTTGGGCATTTGCTGAATAACAAAGGCCTTGCTTGCCTGTCCTAGGTTAAGTTGGGAATGAGACTTCTACAACGTTTTAAGCAGTCATGTTACAAGATGATACAGATGGACTTTGTATAACTGTGGGGTGGAAGCTGGTACCAATTATTTTTTTCTTTTCCATTAAAATTTTGCCAACAGCTGTGGATGGGCTGTAAGCTGAGCTGTATCATCATGGTTCCTAGAATGATGCTGAAGTTTGTTATACATAAGGCTAAGACTGATCAATTCTGTCAATATGTGGTCATCATGGCTTTGTCTCCAGGGCCTGGGTAATGTGTTGACTCGTGGAATGCAGTGTTTGAAACTGGACTGCAAGATCTCAACTAGACTTTATTTGTGATAGGCTTTAAAGCCTAGAGGCCAAAGTTGACTAAACTTTGTTGGTTTATGGATCGTGACAAGTAAGACTAAAATAAAATATGGTGTAAATTTATATGCTGTTGGTCTGAAGGGGGCAATAGTGCATTCACTGAGTCTCACCTAACTGTTCCTTCACCTTCTCCAGATTCCTGTGCACAGGATGGAAGTAGGACTCACAACTTGTATTCTACTTGGGGCTACCCTTTGTTGATTTACCTCATCATAAAATTTGCCTGTCTTGTTCTCATAGTGGTTTGCTCAGGTGAAAAAAAATTAGGTTTTATTTTTCTTTAGCTATGAAAACAGGGCTATACTGCATTAACAGTTTCATTTGCCATACGTAGTGTCAGCTTCCCTTCTTTTTAGATATTCAGCAAGATCATAGAAAGTCAAACATCTCAGTAAAATCTATTTTTATGACTATGAATATTTTACACTGGTGAGATTTCAAAGAAGCCCACAGGTAAACTGAATTTCTTCATATGGTCCATTACTTTTTTCCTTCTGCTACAGGAGGCTCTTGTGTATTTAAGGTCTCTTAAAGACTGTTTTGTCATTCGTGTTTCTTTTGCCAGTAATAACTCCATAGAGTAACAGATTAATTAATTCTTTCCAGGTGGAAAGAGAAGTCAGTGCTGTTTATTGCCATTCTGGATGTGAATGTAATGAGGTGTCAAGGAAAAATTAGGTTTGTGGTGTTTCTTCTCAAGTTGGATGTATTCAGTTCAAGCATAGCTTCTTCTGGAATGAAACAAAACTATTGATGAGGCTTTCATAAATAATTAAAAACTGACTCACCTACTAGTTTCTGTATAGAAGGTCAGCAAGCTTCCACATACAAAGAAACTGTGTTGGGAACCCATTTGTAAGAAAGAAATAGTGTAGTGGTTGTGTTTTTATTGCTATGTTCCTTCATCCCATTTAAGCATATCTAATTTAGGATTTGAAGACTTTTCTTCTGTTTTTAAATGTAGTTAGTAGAGGATTGTTTATCATCAGCCCAAATTACTGCCAAGAACTTTCCTGAGAACGAAAAGCTTTATTTTAAAAGACTTTGAAAAATGATCTGTCTATGAGAATTAGAAAGGAAAGGTTTGATGACATTCAATTGCTGTTCCTAAGCCCGTTTGACTCATGAGAGTCCATTTGACTAAGGAGCACAAGCATTCAACAGAGGGTTTGTTCTTTGCAATGAAATTATAAGATGCTTGTTATCATAGCTCTTTTCCATCTGGCTTCCTATCATTAGACATAGCATGATGTCTGATTCTTTTTTGCTTTTTTCTTAGGGTTTTGCTAAGTTCTAAAAAACTAATTGTTGATAATAAATAGAGTCAATTAGCCATGGTAGCTAACTCTAAAGACATAATGCAGTATCAATGAGCAGATCATCTTGCATTTTTTTTTACACTTCCTGGTCCACAAACTCTTTTTCTCATTCTTTAAATAAGTTTCTTCTTTTCCTAACAAGTGATGAGATCAGCAAATGATCATACTGGCCTGTTTCTTCCTTATTCTGTACTTGCTTCTTCTCAAGATGATAGTAAAACTGCTATTGAGTTCAAAGGAACAGGTTTAGGGTCTGTACAAACAGTGAACAAACCATCTGTGTATAATCAAGTCTTGTTGACTTTGTATGTTAATACCGAAAACCAGAAGTGCTGTATCTCCTCCTTTAGTTTGATTGGTTGGGGAAACATGTTTTGGCCATGGGAAACTGCTGTGATGGAGGCCCTGGCAGCACCTAGAGGAATGTGAACAATATGGATGCAACATCACAACTCTTCCGTATCTGATGAGTTAATCAGCCCCCAGATGTATTAGAACACCAGGCGGACACACCGTGGCTGTGTGCTCTGTTGCATAGCTCAGGGTAATTCTATGAGCTGTGGCTATAATGTTTTAGTCTACCTCCATAAGCTGTTTTTAATTTTTTTAATAAAGACCTCCCTTAATAAAAATATGAAATTTGAAATTTTAATTTCCTGGGATTCCTGCACTCAGTTTTATTGGCTATGCCAAATGTTTTGTGCTAGCATGCCCCAACTTTGGCAAAACTTCAATATATTGCACCTACCACACAGCTGAGCATATCTATTTATCTTTTTTCCCTATGTAAAATATTAGAAATTAATTCTGTATTTGCTTGATCAGTGATAAACTGCCTTTATCCAATGAACTTTGAGTCTGTTGTATTTAAATCCCTACAAAATTTAAACTCCAATCAGTACAGTAATTTGCATATATGATAGCCTCCGGAACCCAAGGCAGAGTAAATTTTTCATTTGCATTTTAAAGGCAACTCTTTCTAGGACCATCTTAAGTGAATACATTGGCAATAAGGAAAGACAGTTAAAATGAAAATAAGCAAAGGCACTTGATTACTAGAAGAAGGCTGTCTCTGATAAGATTCACGATAGGTAAAAGTTTAAAGTTCAAAGCTAATATAACTTGGATTATGGCATATGATGTGGTCCCTCCTCTTACTGACATGGTAAGCTGAAGTAGTCTTTCTGAATTCAGCTTCAAATTTGGGAAGAAAGCTAGTAAGATGAAGGAAGATCAGGATTTGTGGAAGACCTCAAACAGCAGTCAATTTTCAGAATTTATTCAGAATAAGAAATATGTCTGTGCTAATTCCACCAGATTCAATAAAATTATTGGTGGAGTAAGGTAGGCTTCAATGTATATAAAGATGGCCGTTGAAATTGAGCATCGAAACTTGATACAAAGTGTATTGAAGTCAGTGAGAAGACTTACATTCTCTATTTTGATTCTTTCTCTCTTTTGATATACAATTATTCTTACAAATATTCTCATTTTTTTTTAAAACACAGAAGTGCGCACTTATTAAAATGCACCAGCCTTTGATAATTATTTTCAAGCTACTCTATTCATGTGACCTTGAGCATGCCTGGATCTTGACAGTCTTGAGATCTGGATCTGAGTCTTCCTGCCTAAAGTATCTTTAATATGTATTGGGATAGAATCAGGATAGGGGAAAAAATCAATCTCCAGTGAGGGATTTGTATGTTGTATGAATGATGTTAGCAATTGTCTCAGCTCACTACAGGACAGTGCTACAGGACAAACTCAGTCTAATGACCTCTCCTTGTGAGTATCTCACCATTGTGTGCCAAATGCCCAGTAGAAAAGGGACGTAAGGAGACTTGGTGACATCTCTTGGTGCTTATGATCATATTCTCACATTCTCTGTGTCCATACAGCAAAATTACAGATCTTTTAGGATCGGCATTTAAAACTTTCCCTATGTCTACAAATAATGCAGATTTCTCACAGCACTATCTAATGACTGGGAGATATGGACACCAACCAAAAGCGAGTGTCATATCTAATTTAAGGTGCATGAATACATTCAGTAGTAGAACAGCAGCAGATCTTGGCTTTTTAGAAGCATTTCAATTTTTTCCCCAGATGCTATCAAACACTTTTTTTTTTCTTTAAGCTTGGATAAAGATACCAACTGACTACTGATCCTTGAATATAATGGGTATTCTACATATGTGTTTCCTTGATTCTAATGGGAAAGAACAATGTAGAATAGTGCAAGTAAGCACATTTATTTGGTATTGCTAAGGAAATATGATTTTCCTGCAAGTAACTGTATTTTCCTTACATGAGATTTCCCCCTTTCAGGGTCAGGATTCAGGAACTTCCCCTTTACTAAAAGCAGAATTAATACTGTAATGTAAAATCATGGATTAGTGGGAATACACATACAACTGCTTTTGTATCTGCATTATTATTCCCAGGCCAATGAGCACTTGCATAGATGATGGCAAGAATATGTTCTTCAGATAAAATGTCAATTCAGAAAATATTGCTGATTGGAAATGGTTACATACCACTGCAGTGTGTAAGGAAAACTGCAATGACTCAGAGAACTGGAGGACATATTCCCAGGGAAAAGTTTTCCTGCCTAATATGACCTGTTGATAAAACATTAGAACCTCAAAAAATTTAAAGATCCATTTCTGAGACTGAATTTTGAAAGAAATAACAAAAAGATTTTTCATTTTGAAGAGTTATGAGAAAGTTGTGTTTCTTCTAAAATTTTGAAATGAAATTTTGTTTCTATTTGGGTATTACTGTGGAGACTATTATCATGAGGTAGTGGATTAATTTCATGCAGAGAATGACAACTGGGGCTAAGCTTCCTGGTTTATGTGCATGG
>NW_008824940.1:3339545-3342859 GCF_000699105.1 Pygoscelis adeliae
CTCCACAATCTCTGCCCAGGTATTATATAACCTACATTGTCAATTGTCTCCCAGCTAACCGAGAGCTGACTCTAGAAGCGTCATCTTTTGTTCGTACTGTGGTAGACCCTAAAAGGGTTCAGCCCTTGGTTGTGTGAGGGCTGTGCATATGTAGGGGGAAAAAAAAGTTTATAGCCCAAAGAATATGCAGTTCATCCCTCCTAAACCATGGAACTTGACTGAAGCACTTCCACTCGGAGCTGAGATGCTTCAGTCTCCCTCTGTAATTACTGTGGAAAGAGAGAGGGGCAGCCCCATGGGGAGAATCACGTCTTAGGTGTGTATGTAGATGTGGGATGGCAGACATCTGTTCATAACCCAAACAAGTGAAGGAGCACAAGTGAGATACCAAAAGGGACTGCAGCACTGATGTAATCTAATGTGATGATATCATCATCATCATCATCATCATCATCATCATCATCATCATCATCATCATGTTTTTGTTTGATTGTTTGTTGAAGGGTCTTTGGTATCTTTTTTAGTCTATTTCCCTGCAAACTTGTGTCTTTGGCTAGCGGTAGAGCTTCCTCTTTACTTGCTCTTTGGTCTGCCGTTAGTGATAGTGGGTAAGGAGGATCTGAATCAGTGGAAGATGTGTTGTGTGGCATCCCAGTAGTGAATGTTGCCTGGTGAAGAGCTTCTTCGGTGACCCCATTTTTGGGGGTAGCCATTTTCTCTGTATCTGATATATTCATCCTGCATCAGCAGAGTAAGGGAGTGGGTAAGTGAGATGCGATTTGATGCATTTAATTGGTCACCGTGACAAAATTGCTATTACACAGTATAGAATTTCCAAGTACAGGGCAGCAGAACAAAATTACCTTTTCTTCGAAGGAGGACGGGACTTTGCCTAGAAGATCTTGCAATTACATGATGTCCCATGCTGTGCTGCTTCTACTGTCTTCAATTTAATCTCCTCATTTTTGTTTCTTGTGACCCAGAGACTGTTTCCTTAATATTGGTGCTGAAGCTCAGTTCATAGCACTACAGTCCCTGTTCTCCCTCTGTTACTGTCCAAATGATACAACTCATTTGCCCATCTTGCTTTGCTGCAGTTTCTTACCTTTCCCTGCTGGCACTTGAACTTACTAAACAGCTTCCCAGATCTAACCATCAGATGTTTTAGTATAGCATCCTCATTAGCTTGTAGATTGCCTTTATCAACTCTCTGTGAGAAAGGTTTGTTAACACGCTAGTGTGCATGTTCCACGTTTCTAGGCAGACTAATTGCCACTTAAAAGAACATAAATAACACCATAATACACTGCTCACGATTGCAGCAGTGCAAGCTATCATGGACAAACAAGGTCCTATCACCACTGTGTGTTACATTCTGTTGTTCCTATTAAATCAGCCTGTAAATTAGCAATCCATAACAAAATTGGATCAACAGCAAACCTTTTGTTACTGGTACAGAAACAGCTTAGGGATATTTTACAACTCCAGTGCTTCTCACAGTCTGATGGAAATGATAAAAGTAAGACACATGATAATGAGGTGACTATCGATCAGTAAATTTCTGGGGTTTTTTATTATTATTTATATTCTACTGTTTGAAACAGCAGTTGGATCTGGAGTGTGGAAGGGGCACCATGAAGAAAGTTTGTTTCTATAACAACACAGTGTACAAATGGAGCTCCCTTTCTTAGCCTCTTTCTTGAAGTGGAAAACTACCAGAGTTTATTTCAGATGCAAGGTGCTGGATAGTACTAGCGGTGTGTGAGACAGTACGTAGAGACAGAAGGAGTTTAAAGCAATGCTTGTGTGTGGCAAATGTTGCTCTAGGGAGGTAAAGCTGATATTCTTTTTCCTAAGCTTTTTTAAAGCTGCATATCTGTGTGCTCACCTGCAACCCTGTTGCTGGCTCTGCTTTCTAACCCGTCTTTCTGCTGTTAATATTTTAGGAAGGAATCATGTTGGGGTATTGTACCTGAGTAAAGTCAAGTCACTGCCACCTTAACATGAACATCACTGGAAAAACATGTCCTAAAAATGAGTGGGGCCACCTGTTTTCCCAGTGTGAAAGAAAAAAGGAAACGGAATGGTTTGGGGGCTGCCTGGGTGAATGTCTGTGAGTCAGCTGAATTTATCACCCACCACCATGCCCCTCATGGATGAACAGCTCTCACCTCCACATTCACCTCTGCCTCTGCATGCCTGGTAGTACTTCTTCATTCTGTTACTTGCAGGACCCCCAGGATTTTTCAGCCAGAGGCTGGATTAGTCCTATTCTACTTGGTATGACTGCGACAGCACTACTAGTAAGGTTTAGGAAGATTCACAGTATTGCTGATTTGATGTTACCTTTAATGCTGTCATCTCCTCTTGCACACATACTGGCACGTAGGTGTCTAACTTTCATTGAAATGTACACAAAATATCAATTTAGAGAAGCCTTTTCCTGGCTGCTGAACAGCTGTGGTTTGGTGACTAAGTTAGGCTTTGTTTTTTAGCTGTTTTTGCATGGTTACTCAAATTCATGACAGATATTTTAGGTGATGCATTTCCAAACCAGAGACTCCAATATATTAACTTCCTGTCATAGCTCCCATTACATTTTAATTAGTTTCTTCTGATTTCAGCAAGGAACTGCCAAATTTATTTAAACTGTCAAAAATGCAAAATTAGAATAACCTAACTGTGATTGCTACCTGTGGATATCTCTGTTCTCTTTCAGGTCTCCTTCAGTACCTCTTTTTAGGTTGTAATTCTTGTGCCTTTACCTGTTGTGCGTCAGACTCTGTAATTTTCACTCCTTGTAACTAGTCCCTGTGAGTCAAACCAACTGTTCTAACTGGTTTGCAGCTTATCCCATCAGGATTCACTGGCCAGCCTAGAACAGATAATCTTAAAACCAAGTTCTGTTGAAGAGGAAAAGGGGAACATACATACCACAGCGCAGAGGAGAACAGCAGGCAGCAGTGGGTCAGTGGGGGGGCTGTGCTAGCGTGAGTTGTGCAGTGCTGGGGCTTCTTCTGTCCCGATCAGCAGCCTGGCTGGCTGAGCTGGGTCCTTGTTTCTCCTCGGCAGGGAAACCTGGGCAGGAGGGTTGTGTGGAGGAGGTGGTCAGAGAAGGAGAAGCTGATGTTCTTGGTGGCTTTGCCCCAAAATGCAGTGGGGCTGTGACCAGGAAACATCTCCAAGCCTTGTGAGAGGGAAGGATTCCTTGGTCGACAAACAGCCAGAACCATCTCAGGGGAGGAGCTGGTGCCTCTTTGGTCTTTTCCTCTTAATTGTCTCTCACCTTTGTGGTAATGGGTGTGCATTTTATT
>NW_008824940.1:3342884-3347515 GCF_000699105.1 Pygoscelis adeliae
AAGAGGTGGGAGCTCTGATCTTTGCTGTTGGTAGGCTGAACTCCATTCTCCTATCTGGAAAACCATTAAAATTATCTGCTCCATCAAAAAAGCATATATTTGTTTTCTATAGAAGGAGACTTCAAGCTTAACTTTGTTTACTTAAGCACAATCTCCAGAGAGAGAGAGAGAATTACACTGCATCACAGAGCGAGCTCCTTGTGGGCAGGACGTAGTGTGCATGCCCTCAGGAAGAAATGGTCTTCCAACCCCTGTATCTTCTTCTCGTGAGGAAGTGCAGACAGCAGTACCTCTGCCGAGCTGCATGCAGGGCTCAATACAAATAGAGGAGTCTTTTCCCTTCCACCATGGGGAAAAGAAGAAAGGCCAGGTATCTGGGAGGTTTTGTTGGGTTTTTTTTGCCACAGATGGGATGTACATCTCCTCTTTGGAATCCTAATTCTAGCTGAATAGTAAGGACTATGTGCGGTTGGAACAGTACAGGCTTGCACACTGACAGATCCAGCTTGTTCTTTCCAGATTGCTAAAGCTTATTTTCAAAGGTCTCATTATTGGAGATCTTCCATTGTGTATTTTAAGCCTCTGATACCTTGCTGTCAATTAAGTGAAAACAAATTGCTGTCACTTTGTAATTTAAGGGGGTCCTCTCAATAAAAATGCTTACCAACAGTTACACATATAGAAGTGTTTTAAAAATATTTTAAGTAAGTAAACTGCAATTAACTAAAAGTGTGAAATGAAGTTGCTTGTGTTCACTGCTTCACAAGCAAGGCCTTACATTCAATGACTATCAAGGTTGCTGGGCTGCTTTTCCATATATAAGGCCAATAAAATTAGAAGCCTTATCTCTAGGCAAAGATGTTTATATTTTCTTTGGTTTAGATAATTCTTTCAGCTAGGAAAGTAGTAGTGTGGGTAGCTTAAGCAAATACTTATCTCTTTATAGTTGCAGTGAAACACTGATATGTGGAACACTGATGCATTGTTCTATGCTTTTCAGCAATTGCTTTATACAATACACCAGTGTATAATGCAGGAAATTTTGAAAAACGACTGAGGATTTCTGAGAAGTACCCTTACTTTTAGCTCATAAAAATGTTATTGTGGTTTATGCAGTCAAATTATAAAGAAATAGATCTGGTTTTAGTGGAAAATGCATTCACATTAGGACATGTGAGTCTACAATTATAAAAGTAAGCCTCCTGTGGTTCAGGAAGCTAAAATACTGGTGGGTGCACAACTGTGATAGTTTTGTGCAGAAATAGAAATGCTGAAGCACATGTACATTTCTGCATGTGAATCTTGGGTTCACGTCAGAAAAGCTGGTTAACATTTTTTGTTACACGTGTCTGTGTTGTGGTATTGTTATTCCTCTC
The DNA here is from genome assembly GCF_000699105.1 of Pygoscelis adeliae. NCBI lineage: Eukaryota > Metazoa > Chordata > Aves > Sphenisciformes > Spheniscidae > Pygoscelis > Pygoscelis adeliae. The sequence goes on from NW_008824940.1 coordinate 3,344,261, forward strand.
CTGATACTTCACAGCACTTGGAGATGGCTGAGGTGATTCACTGGCAGAAAAAAACCCATATGGGACTTTAAGCATTTCTAATAATGGAAATAGTGACAAGGGAAAATTATTATTTCCAGATCTGTTTCATTGCACAGCTCCTAAAGTTTTTTTTTTTTTTAATGTGCTGGAGCAAGATAATTGCAATAGAGGGGTCACTTACTTCAGGTATGTGACATCTAGTACATAAATTAGCTAAGTCTGTCAAAAGACAATTCAAGTCGTATAAAGGTGCATATTATTGGTGGTGTTATATCCATGGGCTCTACTCGTCACGTCAGTCATCTCACTTCAGCTGAAACGGACTTTTTTATCTGAGAAGGCTGAACAGATTCTGATGCATTTGTAAAACCATTTAAATACAAGTTAGAAGGAAAAGACTTTACATTCATGACATTTCAGGCATGCTGGGAGCTAGAAGTGAGGCTACCAGAAACTTTGTTCCATAAACAGGACCAGATGTACGCTAAGAGACCTCCTGTATCTTGTAATGTTTCACATGATCTACAGGTATAGTATTAGCTAATATTTCTTAGAAAAGCAGTAATCATGGAAAGTTTCTTCCTTGCTGCTATTGATAATGTCAGCATGGTTCTATGGTTCCTTTTGCCTTGCTGCCAACCTGTTGCACGTATATTTTTGTACATCTTCCTCCTTTTCTTGAGATCACTTGGGCAGCTGAAGTCCTGTGCATGGGGCCCCACTAACATCTGTCAATAGCTCTGTTCCAGCTTGCATTGACATTGGCAGGTGACTTTGGCAAGTCGGGTGAAATATTTCACTAACAACTCTAAGAGTTGTTTTTCAGATATGCCTCCTTGTGTCCTTGGCATAAGTGGAACAGTGATCTGGAGGAGCCTGATTCTTTCACGCAAATTCAGAGCTTGCTCTTCTTTTCCTTCTCAGTGAACTCATTGCAGATGCAGCCAGAAATTTCTTAGTACATCTGGCAGAGACGTGTGCTTAGAAAGTACTGCTTGAAGTTGAGATAAAGACACTCTAACACTTTTCTAAGTCTGTTTCTATTGTACTTCTAGGGTGAAATTATAATAAGATATCCCAGAACTTAGGGGCAGTTTGCTCTGCCACTCCTCCCCCATACTGAAGGCCTCTTTTGTTATTTGTGTTGCCATGCTGTGTCTATAGACCCCAGCTGTGATCAAATTCTCATTGTGTGAGACACCATAGAAATGGATTGTATGTCACAGTCCTTGCCACAATGACAGCACAGTTTAGTATGGGAAGACAAAAAGGGGGAGCTGAGGTAACAGAGACATGCTGTGACTTGTGTAAAGTCATCCAGTGAGCAGCAGGGAGGAGCAGGAATAGGACCATAGTCTCCAAGTCCCAATTCCCCTGCAAAACTACTGACAGATGTTTCCTTTTAGAGTAAGACTCTCATTATAAAAAGAAAATGTGATTTTTGGAAATTTTCTTGCTAAAGGACCTTTAGAAATGCCAGAGAGAAAAGGAGCTGAGAAATCCTAGGTGGATCATTTGAAGAAGAATTAGGTATAAATCTCCCTGAAACTGATTGGAAATAGGACTTAGACCACCTTTAGTGACTTTCTCCCAATTATCAGAAGATTCAGTGGAAGCTTCCCATTCTTTTCTTCCCTACATTTAGCTAACTTAACAAACCCACCTCTACACTGATACCCTGCTCCTAAATAAGGTATATAAAAAATTTGCACTCACAGTGACTTGCTTTTAATAAAATGGTATCAGTATTTTTATTAGAAACAGTGTTTTCAGTTGGGCTGGGAAATGTATTCATTTACGTCAAAGAGAATCTGTCCCCATATAGTAAATTTCAGTGTGTTTAACTTTTCTCTTATCAATATGAGAATTTATTAGCAGATTCGTAAAACAGAAGGAGAAAGAAACACAAGAAGCAGCCTTGGAAAACTCTTTTAGGTATGTGCTACAAGTCCACAGCTTATAATGACGTTAAACAGACAAGACAGTGAAGAGAACAGACAGAGGGATGAGAACAGCGAAATGGTGAGCAATGTGAATGAGTCTCAAGTAAGTCTTTATTGACTCCAAGCTCTGGTATGAATAACTGTCCAAATATCTGTATACTTTCCCAGTCATCTGATTTGTTCCCTAACTAGGTCTTCCAGAACAGCTGGGAAACCTGCTTCAAGAAGCAGTTCAAAGGTCCTGCTCATTATCTTCAAAAAGAGCAGGTGTTTGACTCATTTGCAGGTAGTGTCTTTTTGAGATATCCTGGTACGGACATTGGGCCCTGTTTTATAGCACTAAATTCTACAGAAATTCTGTTGGATTTGAGTGAATCCATTGTTCCGCATACTTCAGACATGTAACTTAGACATTATGTAAGACAGATACGACATGTAATAATATTGTACATAATTTCTGTTGAAAAAAATGAATCTTGCAGGCTCAGAGTGTTTCACTGAAGTATGTTAACTGCCTTGGTAATTTCAACTGAAATTAAAAAGCCTTACCTGCTGCATTTTTTAGAATTATGTTGTATTTTTATTAATCCAAATCAAATAAAAGTTAATAGAAAATTGCCAGCTATGAATTATGGGTTCCAAACTTGTATTCCACTGGCTGCTATACCACCTGTCAATAAGTAAACCAAGCAGCAGTTGCCACATCACTGAGAATGACCCATCTCTATAATGATTACCAGTTAGGATATCAACATAGTCAATGTTCTTATTCAATATTCTTGTTCTCATTCAATATTGCTATATTATTGGAAACTCATTTTAAAAGTTGTGTGGTAAAAATATTTATTTTATAGAACAGAGAATGAAATGACAAAAATATTTCTATCTTTTGAAAAAATAGGTCCATGTCTTTGAAATGAAATGGGTTGATTGAGAATATATATCTTTCCAGGCAATATTAATGTTTTGATTTAATTTTTCTCATTTGGAATGCAAAAAAGATAATTTCCCACCATATGGCAGTGCTGGCTTCTGAGCAGTCCTTGTGCTAGGCACTTTACTGTGTCTCCTATTCTGTCCTGAAGAAGTTACACTTCAGCAGAACCCTACTTCCATTTGCTCATCTAATTTTAGTTCAGACAAACAAGATGGGCAGGCGGCACAGAAGAGGGATAACAAAGTCTTGATATAGAAAGGTGGGGGAATATTCTATGCGAGAATTTTTTTTCACTTGCCTGGTTAGAGTCCTCATTAACACGTAGGACTGTGGAAGAGAATAAACTAGGATAAT
>NW_008824941.1:0-3377 GCF_000699105.1 Pygoscelis adeliae
TGATTTAAGGCATTTTGTTATGAAAATCACAATATACTGTGAAGGTGAGATGTCTCCAGGAAGCCAAATGGTACTTGAAGTCATAAACAAGCTCCTGGACCTCACATACACCACTCCTCCCCATGTTGCTCTTCTACCTGTGGGATGCAACAAAAATAACCTGTCTGGCAAATTCGCCTCTGTATCCCTAACCCTAGCCTGAAGTGCACCCACATAGGAGTTCAGAAACTAAGAGTCAAAGCCCTTCAAGTCTACTATCAGCTGCTTCTCCCTTAGTGTCTGCAGGATGCATACTGATACTTTTACCTACATTAATCCCCGGGCCACATAAATTTCTCTCAGTCTGGTAGGTCATCAGGGAGCCAAATGCATCCCTCCCTCTAGCCCACTAATACTCATCCTCGGGTCCTCACAGCTCTGTGAGAGTAAGTTTTGAGTCTGTTAGTTTCTCTAACCCTAAGTCTAACCTTAAAATGAGATTTTCTCATGGGACAAAGTGCTACCTTAAAATGTAACATACGACTTCAAATTTGAATTTCACAAGTCCTTTCTTAAAAAGTCCCCAACTTCTTAGACATAGACCTATATAGTGAAAATGATCCACCTGACTGCTTTAGGTCCTAACTGTAACTCTAAATCATAACCTTAGCATGGAATGTAGAAGAACAGTAGTTCATAGCCTGGGATACCACAGAAGGTCCTCACACCACCAGTAATCCCTCTTCCTTTTTCATCCCTGAAGAAAGTCACAGTAATGATAGTGCTAGCTCTAACCCTATCCCTGGCCCTATTTACCCAGTCAGTAATTCAGATGTTCAGAGGTAGCATGAGGCCTTCACCTCATAAATTTGCAGTATTGTCTTACAGTGTGGGCCTTTGAGGACACCACAAAAATAAAGTCTTTAAGTGCACTAGGTTGTAGCACCTGAAACCCCCAATGTGATATGTAGCCAGGTCATTTCTTCTTCTAATTCACAAGACAAACCCTGGAACCCCCCCTAACATCAGTCCTATTCCTAACTTTCCAGACTTTTCAGGATGCTGCAAAAATAAACTGGCTGTTTGCTGTAGGTTTTCTAACCATAACCCAAGCCCTCACTGTCCCTGGGGTAACTGTAAAACCGCACTAACACCAGTCCTTTTCTGTGTTGCTGTGCCCTACAGGGTGCAGCAAGACTGCCTTGTCTGGCTGCTTTAGGTTGTCTAACACTAGCCATAACCTGTACCTTAACCTGAAACGTACTCTGGCTCATGTAGCAGATCACCCAGCAAGACACAACACAAGACCTTCAGCATCACTAACAGCAGCATTGTCTTGTACTCTTTTTACTGCAATATGTCCCAACAACAATGCTGAGAAATGCATTAGGTCCTAGAACTGAAGCTTAAACCCAGCCTGTCTGTTGCCTATATTCAATGGCAACACAGGGCAGAGAACCCTACTAATACTAGTCTTCGTCATATCTGTCTGGGCCCTGTGTGATACCGTTAGAGTAGTGTGTGTAGATCCCCTAGCTTCTCAAACACTAAACCTAAGTTTAGCATCCACCTATTTGGCAAGGCTTCCAGGTCAGGAACCCCACATTATACAGCATTGAGTGGTACCACTCTTCTCCACAATGATCTGGGATCTGAAAGATGCAGCAAATGTAGCTTGTTTAGATGTGTTTTCTTCTAGAATAAAACCTGATCCTTTCTCTAAGTCATATAGAAAGGAAGCGGCTCATACACCAAAAAGCAATATAAGATGCCCAGAGCCCCTCTGCTTCAGTTTTTCTCCCAACCTTTCCATCTTCCTCAATGCTTAACAAATACAGTTTGTTCTTCAAGATGCTTTTAGTTCTTCATCCCTAATACAAAACTGTAGGGTGCCCAGGGACCTGCCATTATATAAAAATGAAACAAGGCTGAGAAGTATTTATAGTACTTAGTATATTAGTTGTTTTCTAGACTCTGCAGAATGCAGCAGTAATTAATTTATAGTTTTACATTCCATAACACTGATCCTAATCTTAACTTTAAAATTACCTAGATATTGATCTATATTGTCAAAGGCAATGTAGTATCTTCATAGTATCTTCAGTACCACCAGTAGCTGTCTTGACCCATACCATCTCATTGCTTCAGTACACTAAATTAAAAATATCTGGAGGCTTCCAGAGGCTCACTCATACCATCCTCCCTGCCAATCCTTTCTGGCTTCTGCATGAGGAAGCAAGGAGTGCCTACCTGTGTCTTCAGGATCTGGATTACTTGCCTCAGTCCTAATCCCAAACATAAGTGCACTCATGGGGCCACATGCTACTTTAAATCTTAGTATAAGGACTTATAACACTAAAATGAGTCCTCACTGCACTTTTCTAGACTCTTCAGGGTGTAACAAGAATGACCTGCCTGTATTTTTAGGTTATAGAAGTCTAATCCTAACTGTGACACACTAACTTTGAGTTAGAAACTGCCAACCCTTCACTGAAAAGCAACATAAGGTGTAAGACCCCACACTTTTTCTCTAGTTATATTCTGGGGCCCTGCAAAGATATTTCAATTAGAACTGTAGATGCTTTAGATTTTTAAATCATTCAAATGCCCTTGACCCACTCCTGTGTGAGAGGCTGGCTGGCCTGGACTCTGGAACCGTGCACTAACATGTACCTGGTAAACTAGTCTATGGTACTCAACCCTCCCCCCCGGGTACCCACCCCCCCCCCCCCCCCAAAGCCAAAAAGGTATTGGGTGTAAATAATACTAATCCTTTACCTATCTTTGCTGGCCTAGCAGTCTTCAGTTAAAACATTTCTATCTGATATACTTTACCATATCCACACAATAAAATTAAACAAGACCTTCAACACTACTAATATTGGTCCTGTCCTCAACTCTCTGGACTCATCCTCATGCATGCAGCAATATGAACAACTCTAGATTAATTTTATTCTGAATCCCCAACCTTAAACCCTGTCTTGGTATATAGCCATACAATAAAAGAAAATTTAGGATGTCTGCTAAACTGATTCTACATCTTCTGCTACCTATTTGTGCCTTGTAGCTTTTTTGATAGGCTATATTATAATCATTAGTCCTAATCCCAAACGCAACTGTCTCTTAATTATACCCAGAGGAGTATCCCCCACAATGACAATGACTGTAATACATTGATTGGTGTCTGTCAGGTCTTGTCCTCTTTTTGAGTTTGGGGGATCTCGCAGAATTCTGTTGTAAAAGAATCATAGAATCATAGAATCATTAAGGTTGGAAAAGACCTCTAAGATCATCGAGTCCAACTGTCGACCCAATACCACCATGTCCACTAAACCACATCCCTAAGCACCTCATCTACACGTCTTTTAAATACCTCCAGGGATGGTGACTCAATCACT
>NW_008824941.1:3670-12043 GCF_000699105.1 Pygoscelis adeliae
GTTACTTGGGAGAAGAGACCAACACCCACCTCGCTACAGCCTCCTTTCAGGTAGTTGTAGAGAGCGATGTGGTCTCCCCTGAGCCTCCTTTTCTCCAGGCTAAACAACCCCAGTTCCCTCAGCCGCTCCTCATAAGACTTGTTCTCCAGACCCCTCACCAGCCTCGTTGCCCTTCTCTGGACACGCTCCAGCACCTCGACGTCCTTCTTGTAGTGAGGGGCCCAAAACTGAACACAGTATTCGAGGTGTGGCCTCACCAGGGCCGAGTACAGGGGCACGATCACTTCCCTACTCCTGCTGGCCACACTATTTCTGATACAGGCCAGGATGCCATTGGCCTTCTTGGCCGCCTGGGCACACTGCTGGCTCATGTTCAGCCGGCTGTCAGCCAGCACCCCCAGGTCCTTTTCCGCCAGGCAGCTTTCCAGCCACTCTTCCCCAAGCCTGTAGCGCTGCATGGGGTTGTTGTGGCCAAAGTGCAGGGCCCGGCACTTGGCCTTGTGGAATCTCATACAGTTGGCCTTGGCCCATCGATCCAGCCTGTCCAGGTCCCTCTGCAGAGCCTTCCTACCCTCAAGCAGAGCAACACTCCCGCCCAACTTGGTGTCGTCTGCAAACTGACTGAGAGTGCACTCGATCCCCTCATCCACATCCTTGATAAAGATATTGAACAAGACTGGCCCTTTAAAGTTTACATAAACCATCCACTAACCCACTACAGCTTAACTTTACTTTTGTCCAGGAACACATTCCTCAAGTGAAGGAATATGTAAGACCATCATCTTTCCAAATCATCTCTCTTTCTAACTGTGAGATTGGTGTCATTGGACAGTATACTGGACTCTTGAAGCTCTTGGTTTTGGAGACTGCATCGAGGAGACAACCCAGTCCTCAGGTCAACTGTCAGTGTCCTTTCCACTCAGGGATACTGATAGCCTTGAAGAGGCATATTGAAAATGTTGCACGTGAGACATAATAGTAAGGTTTCAAATTTTCATCAAGATCTTGAGACAGCTGTTTTTTCATGGAACAAGTTGGAGAGGAATCTGTCCTGGCAACCATGGCTAAGTGTCCTCTTGGAGAGATCTGGACAACGAGAGGATCATGTCCTTAGTGGCAAACGAGGAACAAACTTCACTGATGGTGTGGAACACTGCAAAGGTTAGGAAAAGACTTTAGATGTTAAAAACTTGCCACGAGAAAAAAATGCTACTGGTGATTCTGATATTCTTGTAACCAGATACCTAATCCAGGGTGAGGGGGAACAAGGGACATGCATCTTCCCAATGTATTGTACCATGCTTCCTTAATTCTGGAAAAAAACACCTGTTTTGGTGTTTCCTGGATGTCTATGACCTGCCAATGGAGCTCTTCCCCTTCACACAATCCAGCAGATGTTCTCCGGTATTTAATCCTACTGCCGACTTGTGCCAGAAAATTAAGTTGGGAAGCTCTATTGGGCAGAAAGTGTTTGGGAAGAGAACTGGGAGAGGAGAGTTGCAGTACCTGAATGTTTCTACTTCTCTGTGCCCCTCACGTTCCTCCTTTGCTGTAATTCAGCACTGCCATAAAGGTAAGGAGACAGCCATCATTGCTTTAGCATTCCTGGTACCTCCAGGAGTCAGAAACTCATTGTTTATGTTATTTTTTTGAATGTAAAGTCCTGTTATGGAGAAATTTCCTTGCATCTCTGTTGGTTGGCCATGGATTTCACCACAGTAGGGAAGAAAATGAGCCAAGTTCAAGCAAAGAGAATTCCTTATCTCCTGCAGACTGTCTCTGCTGGGGGGTGCAGCTTTCAATGGTCTCTACTGTAGCAGAGAGTATTTCTCCTTATTTGTATCATCTGGGTTCAATTAAATCGACATTCTTCATCTGGAGAATTCAAGTGCAAACTTCCAGCTACTTTTGGCTTGTGTTACCATAGACATGCCTGGAGAGATAATCTATAGACGTCTGTGACTGTAACTCCACTGCTGTTGCTGAAGTAGTGCTTTTCTAAATTTTATTCGGCATTTAAGGAGATGGGTAGATTGAGATTTAACTTAGTCATGGGTGCTGTTCAGTGTGGATATTTTGCACACAGTGTCTGTTATACTGAGGTCAGTATTTTGTGAAAAAGCCAAACTTTCTTCTGCCAGTGACTTAAAATAATATGGAAACCAAAGTGGAAACCAGCTAGAGAATAGAAACCACATTTAATGATGTAGATCTACATAAGGGCTCCAACAGCACTCTAGGCCTGGATCCTCACCTGTCTGAAGGCATCCTTTCACAAGACCAGATCAACTCCCACATGTCCCATATCCTATCCCACATCCTGGGGTAGGGAGGGATTTAGAGGGGTGACTCCATCTCACAGCCCGGAGGATGCAATAGGCACCACACTGCTGACGTCTAGAAGGCATTACAGAGGGGTGTGAGCCTCAGTCTCCACATTTCAAACAGGTGTCCTCCCTTGTAGACTTTAAAACTGGGAATGTACTGTCTTGAATTAAATGTGTGTTTAGATAATTTGACTACTGTGCTTCAGCTGGAGTAGGCTCTTAGCTCTTAGATGTTTGGGCTCCAATGGCTTCAGAAAGTCTAATGGCCAAACAGGGGTGCCCACAAAGTTAGGCAGTGACTTAGCAGTGCCTCGGGTGGATGTAGTCAAGTAACAAGGCAGATAAAAGCCCGAGCATTTCTGAAGTCATGTGTCTTTATGGGTTTTGAAAAAGTTGCCCTCATTCCTTTGTCTTTGGAAATGATCTCACGTATGACAAATACGACTCTGACTTAACCAGAAAATCATAACAATCCCTGTTTTATAAAAATGGTTCTTTAGCATTTCCCCTTGCCCCTACCTAGTCCACAGCTTTGCTCTGGATCTTATCAAATTGAGACCAAGCATGATGTGTGCAGAATTCTTACAAGGGAATGGCAAATATCACTTCTCTGCTGTTTTCTAAGGATGGAGGGATTACTTCATTCATTCATATTGCTTCTTCCCTTTAATTTTTTTATAGACTATTGCATCTGTAAAAAAAAAACCCAGTACTTTTGTTTTGAATTGGTCTAGTAGAAATGCCTTGAACAGTGCATGATGAATACATAAAACCATGTCATGGCAAAACTCTCCATAACATCCAGTAGAAATTTAGTTATTGGTACCATGAGGTAAAAAGAGTCAGCTCATACAAAATAACAGTTCAAGTGCATGCTTTAAGCTGGTAACAAATGCACGGTGTATTGAGTTAACTTAGCCAGCAATGAAATAAAGAGCTGCATTTGTGTATGGATAAACTCCTGGAAACTCAGCTGAGGGGTGAGATGGACTTATGGGTGGAACTTGCTCTCTCATAAGAATCAGTGCTCCAAAACCCTGTGCTCAGGAGTAACCAAGCACCGAGCCAAGTCCCAAAGGGCTATGGAGACCGTGTCTCTGAGGCATGACTTAAAATCACTTCGACTCCCAGTGACCACTCTGCGCAAGGACAGTGGGATTTCCCAGCCAGCTGTTCCCCGGCTGAATCCCAGCTGCTCCCTAAGGTACAACTAAGCAGAGGAGGGAGGTCTTGCCAGATTGCCAGGAGATATGTGGGCAGAAGGAAGAATTTCTCTAACCCTCCTTTAAGTGGAGGCTCTCTTCCTGTCAGAGAGCAGAAGGATGAGCGTGTATGGGAGGGAATAAAGTGGGTACGGAGGTGAAGGCAGGTGGGGGTGGGAATGTCGATGTAAAACATGAGTCTGGGTGGATGAGTATGACAGCAGCCTGTGCATCGCCTGCATTTCCTGCTCTTGATGGACAGGTCAAACCAGGGAAATTATTGGCCCTACTGCCAATATGAATTACAGTCAGTGCAAAGAGGACTAGGGTTAAAAATACACCTAGCCACAAGGAGATAAGCATCTTTGATATTTAGAGGGGTTGGGTACTATGCAGCAGACAAGAGCATCCTGGTCTCTCCCCATGGGACTGAAAGGGATCTTCCAGGTTAAGCCCAGTGCCCAGGTCTAGCAGCAACCAACTGTGTAGTCCTGTTCATAAAATTATCAAACCTCATTTTAAAACCAGTTTTGTGGTTTTAAAATGTGGAGGTTTTGTGCCTCCACTATTCCTACTGGTAGGTAGTTGTAGAACTACAGTCCTCTGATGGTTAGAAACCAGCTTCTAATTTCCAAGCCAAGTTTACAGCTGGTCAGTTAGAGTAGAGTTACATGGAGCAGAGTCTTGCTCTGTTGCTTTCTCTAAGGATTTATGTTGTTTGTGAATGGAAGAGACAAGGGCTTGGTTTGTGAACTGTGAATGAAGTCACTCTATTATCTAAGGAATACTGATGGTTTCAGACTCAGCTAGACCCTGAGAAGGCTTGCAGGTGCAATATACAACCTCCTGGCAGTGGGAAGTGGTATATGACAACCCTTAGTTATCTAAGGTGACTTGTCCATTGAGGCATTAAAAGCAGCTGCCTAGGGATCTCAGGCACTTAGCACGCAGAAACATAACTTGACCCAAAGCTCAGCTAAGACTGTATAAAACCTTAATTTGGCCAGCTCAGCATCAGGGCAGTTTGATCGATGAAGGCAGGTCTCTGTCAGAGGCAGGACTACACCAGTGACTAGTACTGATGCTGTGCTTGTCTTCATCTTCTGTTCCTCTTTATCATGCAGTCTTCCTATTACCTGGCGACACAGCTGGGTTTGGGGACATGGCTGGGGACACCTGTGTTATAGCTTACATGCAAGCCTATGTGCAAGCATTAATCTGTCTCACACTCTGATTTTTTGAACCCAAGCTCATGTTCATTTTGGAGCTTTTGGAAGAGACCAGAGCATGATCTGGGAGGGGAAGTTGGACAGCTTGATTGATTTTGCCTGTTAGCTTGTGGCAAAGTAAAGTCCTCTTTGCAGTGTGGATGGGACAGATCCTGCTGTGGTAATGGCTGTCCAAATGATCTTCTAACCTGTATGTCCAGCTTGTGGCAAAATAGCATCCCCGTGTCAGAGAGAGAAGCTGACTGGAGCCTTTGCTAGAGGTACTTCATGTTACCTAAGGGAAGGTGCTGTGGGATTTGCAGACACAGCATAACAGGCACAGGTGCGCTCTTGGGTCTATGATGTTAAATCAGAGCTTCTGAGAGATGGCAACACAGTGCTCTTTGCTGCTTTGTTTGGACATAACCTGAGCCACCATCATTGTGCTGCTGTATGCAGAGCACACAGGGAGATGGGACCGCATACCTTCAGTGCCTAGGACATAGGGCTGCCCCACTGCCAGGACTGTTTCAGCCTCTGGTTTGGGATAGCAGCTGCTGGCACTCCTCAGTGAACTGTGGGAGCAGCTGCACTGAGCCACAGATTTTACAGGGGCAAAGATGACTTTGGTCCGTGACAGCAACTCTGGTGAATGCAGTGCATGGTCCTGGGATGAATGTTAAAGTTTCTTGCCAGCCTCCCAAAACAGGGTGAGGCTCTTTCTATCCTTAATTAACTCTATATAAATTGGATTTGTGTGAGTCTCTATGGAGATCAGGGCAGCCTCAGGAAACTGTTCTGCTCGTGGCCCAGGTGCTAACCAACATCTGTGCTGTCTTGGTCTTGCCTGGGCTGAAGTCAGATACCAAGTCAGTAAATATGTATTGCTTTACACACATATACCTTGCACAGAACACAGCCCACATATACACACATATTTGTCTTTGTACTGTACACATGAATTTCCTATTTTCTGAGGACAACGTTTTAACTGGAAATAATGTCTGGAAGCAGATGGACTGAGCAGCCTTTGATGAGCAAATGTTTATTGTTAGCTTCAGCAACAAGAGCAGTCACCAGTTAGGGCGAGTGCCACTACAATTGAATGATGATGGGTTTTAGTATTTCTTTGTATAGAAAAAGGCTGGGTTGACTGAGCTTTATAATGCAGTATTGTGCAAAGATTTTATCTGCATAGTCAAGTTTCTTTTATTGGTCTAGCTGGAAAAAAAGTCAGATGCATGCAAGCTTTCAAGTGCCTCTGATACATTTATTAGGGCTTAATTTGATTACAGACTTCATAAATGTTTTGTTTCTTTAGGAGTCTCTTAGTTTATTCTCTTCAGATTTAAAGATTAATATTACTTTCTGAATGGGACACAGCCTTGTAACAGGCGGAAAACTATTTCTTTTGGGACACAATAGGTAGCACAAGGCAAACTTGGCATATAAGAAATAGTTTACCTGAGAAACAAGATCAAAATCATTGGGTAAATCATTGGGTAAATCATTGGGTAAATCATTGGGTGCGTGGAAGGGGGCATTCCACCTGTGTCCATGGTGTGGAGTCACTGCAGTGGATGAAAAGACACCAGGGAAGGGTTAGTGCTTGAGTCCAACCAGTCCGTGAGGACCAGCTCCCCAGCCCTACTCAGCAGCGGGGAAACTGTGAAAGAGCTGCCAAGAGGACTTTGCATGTTGTGAAGTCCAGAATTTCTTTTCATGAAAGCACACTTTTTTTTTTTCTGAAATCTGATTTCAACATATGATTTTATTCCTGTTTCATTCACTCAAAGCCCTATTTAGAGAAGTGGGTCCCTAATTTATCATGTGAAATTTTCAATACATTTCTTGAGATCCAGCTACAGTTATGCCTCCTGGTTCTCCTCTATATTAATCCTACAAAAAAAAAAGGTAATTGGGTTAGTCAAGCGTGATTTACTTTTTACAAATCCTTACTGGCTCACAGGATTTCTGTGGTATGTTACAACATGTACCCTCAGAGGATTCCTAAATATAATTTCTAATATATAAGTTCAGTCCTACAATATAAATCTCTCTGAAAATAATTTCCTGATTTTGCTTGGTACTAAGTGTGAAATAGAAAGGAAAACACTTGCTTTAGACATTTTTTAAACTCTACCCGTTTTATAACTCTAAGAAGACTGAAAAATCTCACTAGATGTGGGTTTTTTTTTCTGCAGTTGCCAATATAATATCTTGATAAAAAGAAGTGCAGGTTCATTTTAATTGTATTAACATTTTGGACACTTGTACAGTCCAAGTCCATGTATTCTTTGACACTGGACTGACATGATGGGAGGTGCTATGAGGTGATATTTCTGATGTGAAGCTGTTCAAGAATGAAACAGTTTCAGAGTCCCATGACCGGGTCTCCTCTCTTGCCATGTGCTCACGCTGGCCAGCTCTGTGCCTTTTGGGACTGCAGGGCAAGCAGGGATGAGCCTACAAACGTTCCAGCTTTGTGGGGAATATTTTACTTGCAGAGGTCTCTCATAGTCTTTTTTCTTTGAAAAGTTCATTGAAAGTAGCATACGCCTATGAACTCCTACAGCAGCTACCTACAGGAGAGGAGATGGAAAGGAACAGTGAAAGAGAGGACTATATACATATGGTGCTTGCCTCTGTACATTCACCTTCTCTTCAAATGAGACTGATTTGCTGCCTCTCAGTTCCCATGCATCAGCCCCAGGAGGCTGCGGCCGCACAGCCCAGCGTGGCTCTCCCCGTTGGACCGTGCCACGGGCGGCAGGACGGAGCTGGGCGCAGTATTTTGGTGGGCTGCCCTTGGCGACCTGCTGCGAATCCAGGCAGCCAGCCAGATTTTCTGCCTTTACCTCCAGGATTGGTGCTACCCTGGAGATGCAAACCAACTGGAAATCTTGCAGATAGGATCAGTGGAGATTTTTTCCATGCTGAACAGAGAAGGGAGCTCACCCACAATTCAGATGAGCTGCAGTGAGCTCTGGCTGCCAGACCTACCCAGCAGGCTAGGTTCAGCTCCCTGGTAGGGGGACGGCTCCAAAGGGTTAAACCACCTTTGTTCCCGCTCTCTGGACATACTTTAGCTGTTGCTGGGGATCTAGCTGCCCAAGATAAAACGATCACAAGCTCACATTGTTCTTAACTGCAGTGTTTCTCTGTAGTTCTCTAATTCAAAGCAGGCTTTGCTCACTTTTGTGCTCTCTTTACAAGCCGTGATGATGATAGGATTTCCGAAATCAAAGCTGAGTGCTGAACTGAATTAAGAGAGAAAAAGCCGCACTGCCTGGTTCGGGAGAGCAGAGGATAATTGCCGAGGATCCTCCAGCTGGTTTGGCAGTGGTGGTGGGGGAATGGTTTTCTTCTATCAAACTTGTTTTATTTTTATTGTAAAATAAACATTTTCTGGGCATCGGATGGCAATTATTCACTCTGCCCCTCCAGGGATGATGTCACACCAACCGCACATCACAGAGGAAGGCAAAACTTTCCCATTGAGATTAAAACTTAGATCAAACAAAGCGAACATCAGTGAAGCAGCTTGGTGTTTGTTCCTCTCAAGACTGGCTCACAGTATTTCTTTAAACACTAAGTCTGTATTAACACATTGGGCTTTGAACTTCGATTTGACAG
>NW_008824941.1:12055-34476 GCF_000699105.1 Pygoscelis adeliae
CAGTATGGCAATAAGGCTTGTTCCACAGTCCTTTACCTTCCACTTTGCAGGAAAACATGTTAGCTGGGGCACGTTAATCCATTCAATAACTCCAAGTACAGTATTACAAAAAAGTTAATTAAACGGGGTAGTAAATTTATTAAAAAATAACCGATTATTAGCTAAGGTCACTCACTCTGGCAGAACATAACAAAAAGAGTAATTAAATAAGCTATTTGAAAAATAATGTGAAATTGAGCCTAGAGGAACAGTTATCTTTTGGACTGATCTAAATTTAAGCTGCACAGCTCTGCACATGGACAGGGTGATTGTAAAGTCAGAAAGATGTGATTTCTCAGCTCCTTAAGGTGCTTCCTAAATGTCTTCAGCTAACACTGAAAACAATCAAGTGGTACCAAAAGGTACATTAAAAAATGAAGCTTTCCATGAAGTTACAGCTGCCCTGTTAACAATTGTTTCCTACTTCACAGGGAGAAAGTAAAGCAGTTTAAATGCCACTTCAGGGTGACTGGTTTGCTGATGCTGCCTAAGTGATGGTTACCATTTCACTTTTATTGTGCTCTTGTTAATTAACTCCTACAAGTAAAGAAAACAGAAATTCAATAAGAGGAAATAAAGAGTTCTTAAGTTATTAAATGCTATACATCTGAGAAATCTGGCCGAAAAATGTGGTTTCAATACTTGATTTAGCATTTAAGAGTTCTTTATTAAGCTTTGGGAACTGAAATGAATCTTCTTTGACATACATAGCCAGATAAACCTATTTTAAATGTTGTTGAAGATAAGTAAGGAAGGAGAAATACTGTCTGCATGTTAGACTTAAAATAATGTGTGCAAAATCGTGGCCCGTTAAAGTCAGTGGAAATGTAAACTCATACTGGCTTACGATCAAGATCTGTGACCTCTAATGGTACAGTGGGCTGCCCAGCAGCAGCAGACCAGAAGCCGGTCTCACTGCCTCCTTGCCTGTTCATTTTGTCCTGCCAGGGCAGCCATCTCTCATTTGTACAGGGGCGAGTGCTTGAGACCCGCCTCCGAACAGGCATCGCTCACACGTGGAGCAGATGGACATCTGGACGGATGGGGGGATGCTGTGAGGCAGCCCAACCTGGGGCAGTGTCCATCAAGGAGCAGGTCCTGCCATGGACCATACCCGGCTCACACCTACCTGCCGGGTTAGCTGTCGGTGACGTCTTTGGTCGTCCATGCAGAGTCACTACCGGGACTTGGTTACAGCTTCATTTCAGGTTGTCTGGTCCAGTGCAGGTGTTTATGAAATCTGAAACAGGAGGGCAGAAATCTATTAAACACTTAAACAGAAAATCATAAATGATCTAAACTGTCTAAGTAACTTTTTATTCTTTTACTTTGATGATCAGGCGCGTGTATTGGCCTATTTATTATCCAGGCTGCTGAATCTATAGCTCTGCAGATTCCCAGGAGTGAGGATGTGAGAGCAGTGTGATGTTACTTGAGTGCATGGCAGTGACCCCAAGCATACGTACTTTGGCTGTTTGGTTCTAGCACTATTTTATTTTATTTTCCTGAAGCATTTTACTCCAGCAACATTTGAACAGTGGCCCAGTGGAATTGGCTTCTTTTACCAATATGAAAAAGTATATTAAAAATTATGCTTGGATAGCACATACTGAACAGCCATGAGTGAAATTCTCTTCCCGTAAGTTTTTCCAGTGTTCTCCATGGCAAAAGGCACCCGTTTACTCCCATATTCTTCAAATTCCAATGTTTACTTCCTTTGTATATTAGTGAATTTTTTAACCAAAAATATTTCTGGTTTAGGCTGTAAGGTTAAGTGCTATTTGCGCTCTGTATGTATTATCCGATGCATCTCTCTGACAAAAGCTGAAATCTGCATCAGCTTACCTTTCTTGCTCTCCGTCTGTTTTTGACTATTAGAGATGACCGACAAAGCAGAAAAGTAGTGAGGTTATTTTTTGCTCCTCTGTGCTATATAAAAATGTTCTCTTTGCATTAGAAGTCCAGGCCTAATCTGCCCTTGAAAATGCTACATGTTGCTGTAGGAATGAAAAAATTAAACACAGCAGTCCCAGGAAATAGGAAATTATTCTTATCCTACCGTGTTTGCAAACACAAAGCCTGCTGTGTAGGACAGCTGTTCCTTAAAATCCGGAATCATGGAAATTGCACCACGTATTGTTTTCTGTTTCACGTGTTGTTATTTGATTCATCTATGTTCACATGCCTTTTTGTTCTATTTTTTTAACAGTAACAGTATGTGAACTGTGAAAAAGTGTATGATGTTTCCATGACTAGTCCAAGTTTATCTGTGAGTTTTTAGCACCTATTTTACTGACATTGTAACTATTTGACATAAACAGATAGAAATGGCTGCAAAAATGCAGTCTTGAGTGCATCAGGCTAACCTGTGCTATTAATGCACCATATTTAAACATGAAAGTGACGAAGGTTTCACCATTCCTGTATATATACAAACATATATACATATATACAAATATATATACGTATATACAAATATATCTTGTAAAGTTAATTGTTTAGATATCTTTCTTAGGTCTATGGTAATTCACAATATTAGACTATTTAAGTAAAAATTCCAATTAAAAAAAAAGGTTTTTTTTAGCCTGTATGGAATACGTATGTTACGTTGACTTTGAGTTACAGTTTTTTAGACCTTACATGAAATGTTTCAGACCTCATTACGATATGCATTTATACTCACAGTTCAGCCTGTAAGGGCATTTGAAATAAAAGCCATCAGGACCTGGAAAAAATTCACAGATTCAAAGAGCTGGTGCCCACAAGCAACGACTCAGGTGGTCTGACGTGACCTCCTATATCCACAGGCTGCAGATTTCTTTCCTCCTAAAAGCTGGCTTGATGCATGGCATCAAGCCATGTGTGCCTGTGACACAGGCACACACACTGGCCCAAATCTCATTGCAAGGACCCCAAGTGGTGATGAGCCTACCACCTCTGGTAAGTCTGGCCAAGTTTAGTTACTCTTCCTTATTGGCAGTCACTGGTTCTTACGTAGTGGCAAGAGTGAGGAAGCCCTCAGCTTTCCTATGCTGCCTGTGAGCAGCATCAGGTGGTCTCCCCACTCTCAGGTATCTTTGCCATGGATGACTCAACCACAGTCGAGTCCCCTTGCAGCTTCTTCATTCCTGAAGTGACCACGCCGACCTGCTGTGATCCTCCTTTGTCACTGCTTTGTCACTGCCTGCATTGCTTCTGTGTCTGCCCTGCTGCCCACACCATTGCATTGCATTGGTAAAAATACTAACATAGCAGAGATCATAAGAGAGCCAGATTTTTAATCTCGGGCGTGCCCATTTATTTCTGTATAAATATTTGAGTTAAAGTTTAGTGTAGTACCAGACCAAACACTTTGGAGAAGTTCAAATAAACTGCATCAGTCAACATGGTTGCCTTTATCAACAAGAAATGTCATCTTCTCCAAAACAGAAATAGTTTGTTTGACAGGATCTGTGCTCCATGAAACTGTACACGCCTGTGCTGGTTCTGTATTACTCTCATAATCTTTTTTTATGGAGAATATGTTCCATTATTTTGCTTGGGTAGAGAAGCAATGTAGCAGTTCCTGGGTAGATCCTCTCCTCCTTTTTCAGTCTTGGAAAAGTAAGAATGTATCAAAGCCAGGGGAAATGCCAATGTGTTTACTCCTAAAGTATTAATTTCAGCAATTCCCTAGCCTTTAGGACCCTTTGGGGTAGGTTATTTCATCCTTTTGATTTAAGAACATTTAATTTTAGTAGATTCTGGCTTGAATCCTCTTTCATGAAAGATGATTAGCTTTCCAGTTCAGGTATGTCCTATGATTAGAATCAGTTCTCCTACTTTGTTCTGAAGGCAAAAGCATCTATTAAATATCCACAGACCCTTTGTTTGAGCTCCTTTTCTTCCTACCCCATTTTATACACCGCATTATTAATGCCACTGATGACTGAATTTTCATTAATTTCTTTATCTTTTGTCTGTTTTATCAATTGGCTCCAATTTCAATTTGTACCTCATGTGTTGCTATTAAATTTCCTTTTATATTCAAATGTAAATATTTCACTTCTGTTGTTCTGTTCAGATCTCCTTCTAACCGGGATGTTTTTGTGGCCAGAATAACTGTTTTCCCCCACTCTCTCCAGATTGTCAGTCTGGGTGCATCCAGTAGTATGTCCTTGAGCAATTTCCAGCTTTTGCTAATATTTCCCACTTCAAATGATGTACATTGCAATGGCAATGAATCAGGAACTGACAGACAGAATTAAAACCAGTGTTCAGCCCTCCTCAAATTTGTAGAAGTAGTAATGGAATAAACAATGTCAGAATAATTTAATACTGAGAGAAGTAATTGAATTAAAGCCCTTTTGTGTACATAATGTCAAAATGCATAAAAGAAAGTAAGAAACCCATATGTGGAAAGGAAATACAGATTTTCAACAAAATCTGTTTCAGAACATGCAATTTTCCTACAAATTTTCCTGTTTTGTAAACGCAGACAGTTACTCACTTTCTTGCATAAGACACAGCTGACGGCTAGATGCTCACCCTCTGACTGAGCTAAAACACAATGCTCAGTCTGTATTGCTGTGTCTGGTTTTTAGTGCCCAAAGGTCTTGGAAGAACCCTCTTTTAGGATGCAATGAGTTACCCCTGGAACTGGCTTCCCCAATGAACTTCATTGTATTTTATGTGATTTTATTTTACCCTCAATAGCTAGCCCAGTTTAGGTGCCTACAGTTGGCTGAGAGGAGTGCCATCTGCGGGGAATGCTGCAATGGAAGGTGGCATAGGGCCCCTGGGGCTGGGGACTGCCAAGCCACATGGTGCCCAAGCACAGCACCAAGCTCGCAGCCAGGCTGGGAGGCAGCACGGGGCTACAGCTCAGGCAACTTGCTCTGAGCCCTCCAGATTCTCAAGAGATCACTCCCCAGATCTGGAGGAGCTGAGATGCCTTGGGACCCATAAAAGTGAGGTTAAAGCCTGGCGGGAGGCTTTGGAGCAGCTGAGCTGAGTCTTAGGGATGCCACTGATGCCATATTGGACCAGGGACCCAGAGAGACATATAGTGTCCATGCTGTTGCCACTTTGGTCCTTGAGGCAGCCTCTCAGCATTGGGCTGTGGTCAGGCTGGCACCATGAAAAAATATAGGATGCTGAATAATTTCATAATTATTTGTAACATAGCAGGTGCTCTCACCTCAATATCTAGGATACAAATTCCAGCCCGAGAAGGGACCCAAGGGATATTCCTCAGTTCCTCAAGGATGTCCCTCCACATCCATCCAACGTGTTGGTTGCCTGAGGTGCATATTACAGCCACGCATAGGATGTTTATCTGGGAATATCACCTTTCCCTTGTGGCCAACCCCAACACAGCAGAAGCATCATAGGCTGAGGTGTGGGAAACCACCCCAAAAGCATGCCGGGAAGTCTCCCACCAGCTTCCCACCAGTACCCAATTTACACATCCTTCTTTTACTTCCCTGTGAAAGTCCAGATATTTTTCCTCACCTGTGTTCTCTTTGGTTAGAAGTGGGTGAATATCTTTGTATAGGCAAAGGTCACGTATTGCTGAAAAGAGACCAGCTAGGAAGAGTTGAGATAAACATGACTAGAAATGAGAATTTACCTAGATTATTATAGAGTAGAGTTCATCCTAATGCTAGAGCAGGTCTGGATTCTGTGAAGCAGCTTAGGTGGAAGAGGCTTTAGTCTGGGGTAAACACAGAGGAGAAGTTAAGGATTAGATCTGATGACACCATGCTCAAAAGGGGGCAGAAATATGACAGAGGTTCTTGGAAGCAAACTGGAATATTATTTTCACAAAACCTTTGGAAATGCCAATGTTTGCGAGGAGTGTTTGTGGTTAGAGTCGTATTAAGAATAATATGCTTTTTTGCCCTCTTGTAATTTATAATTTACTGGATACCTCTGACCTTTTTTTCCTACTGCTTCATTCTAATACTACTACTGAGATTAAACTGGCCTCATTTCTTTTAACATAGGTTATTATCTGTTTGTAGCTTTTTACACCAATCTTTCTATAAATACTTATTGATGTTTGACAGCTTTTTAGAGTAATGCTTTCCTTTCTATATTATGCCTCTGATAATGTACAAAATGTAATTCTTAAAAATAAAAAGTATATTGAACAGATTTAATGATTTTATCATCTTTCCTTACTGGTTTTTTTGTGGTTAAGCATTAAGTTATGGTGAATTTAACTCCATAATTAAAATATTTTACTATGTACAAAAGAAATGCCACAATCATTAGGGTAATGCACATGATCCATATCTTATTTTCTGGTAAAGTGTGGGACATAAAAACATAGCAGAGTGGGTTATTTAATCAACGTACCAAGCGTATGGATGGAAAATGGGAACACGTGCTTCCAGAACCCTCACTGAAAATTTTCTCTGTATCTTGTGGAGAAGTTACAGGCAACCCCCCCACCTCTGTTTTTCGGGAAGTTTTGAGGCATACCAAACCAGAAATGCATACTGTAGAATGTCAAAAGACAGCACCAATTTCACTAATGGCAGGCACTTTGTTTTCAGGTTTTCCTAATACTTTAAGAACCAGAGACTACATTAAATACTATGTGCAGCTTGTGGCTACAAGCCAAAAGGAAGCCCGCATGACATTTAGTGCCCTTGTCTGCAAGCTGATAAGAGAGTCTGGATTCTCTAAACTCTTTAAGTGCTCAGTGTCAAGCTGGAATTCGGTAACTGCAGCCCGAACAACTTACGTTACTTAAAAATGCACACTTAGCTCTAAGAGGTTTCCAAGCACTCTAATGCTGGGGTATTTGAACAAAGTAATAGGGTGCTTTTAAAAAAGCTTTTTATTTTGCAACTTTATGTTCTTAATCTTGTTCAAATATTATTTACTTTAGAATTCATCTGATAGACTCATAAAGTTAAACATGATACTCAATAAAATGGGACAGGGCTCTGACAAGGCTCAGGAAACTTTAAAAAAGTTTGAAGTGTTTAGACTTTACTATATCACAAAGTAAATTTTGCACAATTTGAGTGTGTGCTCTGAGATCACATAAAAATGCTGAACAGAATTATTCCTACCCAGTCATTTGACCTACCCAGGCCTGCCAGTTTGTAATGTTGTGCCAATGAGCCTGTGTGTTTGCTCCTGCCTAGGAGCTCCAGAGTTGTGATAACTCTGCATAAAATTGTGCTGGAATCTCTCTGCAGGATAATCCCAAATATCACTGTAGCAGGCTCCTAGTCCATCCCAGATAGGAACTAAATTGCCTGGTCTTTGTCTTGCCTATAGACATGCAAGTACAGCTCCTAACCCACTACAGGCATTACTACATCTTGCTTGCAAGGAGATCACGCTCGTTTAGCTCCTTTCCTCTCCATCTGCCATTGTGGAGCCATGGCAGGGAGGGGGGATCACAGCCACCTGGTAGGACTTTGCACAGAATTGCACTGCATCCCTAATTCCTTTCATTAATGAGCATTTAAGTGAAACATGCTGTGCCCATGGGGTGCACTGAGCATCTTCCACCATCTTGCAGTGAATTAATGGAAAATTGAATTTCCAAGAAAACAAGCTATTTTGTGTCTGATCTCTGCAGGAAGAAGAAGAGAATTTACAGCTAAAAATTAAAAATAACGCACCCTCTGAGACTGAAAATAATTTATTCCTCAATGGAATTCCTAAATCCTACAGCTGCCTACAAGGGAGCTGTAACAGGTATGCTTTGTACCTCTGTTTTTACCTGCAGACGGTCATCTGTCAGCAGATTTAAGTCATCTCCTTCTCCTGTCCCACACCAGTGAGACTTAGGGCACGGGAGGAATTCCTCTGGCTTAACACTAGCATCTTTAGGAATCACACAAAATGGAAGAGGATTTTAAATTACTTTGCCTCCACTGTAGTAACATCCAGTGCAGTGTCTGAAAGACAAACTCCATATACCAAAGTGTGTCAAACAGTGCTAGAGAGGGCACGGGAAAGGTTCATCCATCAGGGGTGAAGCTTTCCACCTCCCTGAGATGTAGGTGCTGGCAGCTGGGGCCAGTGGTTAGCCAGGTGGATCCACCTGGGAGTTAGCCTATGCTTCAACCAGCTGGTGTTGTCCAGCTGAGGAGCATTACAAGTGAAAATCCTGCGAGGAAGAGTGTGGACAGAAAAAATGTGAGTGGATCATGGAAATTCTTTAAAGGAGCTGCTTAGATGGACAAAATAAACATAGCTAGGGAAGTCAGTCAGGAGAGAAGACAACTTTGGGTTGAAGCTCATTCTGGTGCAGTGGTGAACTGAGAACAAGTTATAAATAAAATAAATAGCAAGTATCCCCCCCAAAATGCCAAGGAACAGAAATTGCAGGTTCTGTAGTAGAAAACACTGAAGAGGGAAGATGAAAACTTTTACACATCATTTACATTTACACAGCGTGGCAAGCTGGCACCAATGTGACTAGTGAAGCAAAGGACACTGAAAAGAAAAACTTTTTACCTATATCAGGAACAAGAGAAATGGAAGCAATGATATAGGACCATTATTTGAAAGAGAGATAGTAATGATATAGAATAAAATATTCAATAAATCCCACTATTTTCCATTTAGGAAGAGCAAGATAATGGGCTACTACCACATGAGGATGATAAATGACTGCAGTCTGTTAAAGACTAAGTAGGCTGTTGGACAACAGCTATTAGAAATAAATATTTTGAATTGCTGGCAGATTAAATCTTTCATTTGCTGATGCTTATCTGTTATAAATCTTGAAATATCATGTTAATTTCAAAAGTGCCAAAGAAAGTTAATCTGATGTTATTTTAAAAGATATTTGGATGCATTTGACATCTATTAATCTGAACTTCAGATGATGGAAAACCTGATGCTGGATTCAATTACAAAAATTATCCAAAGCTGTTAGTCTGTTTTAATATGATAAAATTTGAATTTTCCAGTTAGGAGCAAAACTATACAACAAAAGGAGAGGCCATGTCCTAAAAGCAATATCTATGAAAATTATTTAGGGTTTCTGTGGTTGAAAACAACTCAGTATAGCAGGGCTGTAGAGCAAGGAGACCTAACATGACCTAACATGACATGAGTATAACTTTTTGCAGTGAAAAGATCAGAAAGAGGGTTACAAATCTAAGCATAGCACCGATCATGCTACTCCTGCAAAGCCCTTTCCAGGTCTGGTGACTTCACAGGGTGCAGAAAAGAGCCAGAAAAAGATTTTGGAGATTGAGACAATGCCTTATAGTGAGGTACTTTAAACTGCTCATTCTGGCTGGTTATTCAGAAGAAAGTCAGAAATGGTATGATCATTTTGTCAAATTACATTCACAGGATATTCAAGGCCTCCTCCAAAGCAAAGAAAGGCATTGAAAGGCGAGAGAGAGATGCAAATTTGTATCTATCTGTGAGGATGATCATATTGTAGAACAAACTTCCAAGGGAGAGAGGGTATGCCTATGTCTTGATCTCTTCTGAACATCAGATTTGAAGTAGAGGCAGCAAATGTTGACGCTGAATGCAAACTGGGAACAACCTGTTCATGTTTCACTAGATACGGTAATTGGATGGCCCACCTGCGTACAAGCATCATTTGTTCCTGTGGAGTGAAGGGTGGGGTACCGCAGACGGAGAGGTGGTAATGTGGTTATCTCAAGGGAAAAAGAGAGAGCAGGAGCCAGAGTGAGGTTAGATGGGGAATCATATTGAACTAAATAACCAGCTAAATCCATGATTTGTAACATTCAGTAGAGTTCCACCAGTTTAAAATATTTTATAGCTTTTTCTGAGGGCCAGGATTGAAGGACTAGAACAGCTGTTGCATGAGAAAAGGTCTCCTCTTGGTAAGATGTCTGTCCATTGTCCATGTGAGCTCACCCCAGTGCACGGCGGTTGTTCCCTTTCCCCTGGGTGGCTTCCACCAGGTCAGGCATGGGATGAAGCATACTGCCTCCAGGGAGGAATGGCTGTAGGATGCAGGGTGCTGATGGTGTGACCTTGGAGGGCCTTTTGTGTGGGTAGGTTTCGTGCTTGTTGCTCAGGCAGAGTCAAGCCATTTCACACATCTGACAGGAGCTTTGAAGCTTTGAAGTTTGCAGTCTCAATTTCAGACCTGGTGAAGAGCTTGCATGCCCCAAGCTTTTTCTAACTAGATCAGCTGCTCTAATAAAACATATTATTTCTCCCTACAAACATCACCTTACTTGTTTCTAGCTCTTTAAAGTGTATATTGTGTGAGGATGTATAGTGCATACAGAAATTGCATACAGAAATTTGATTAAAGCCACAAGGTTTTTCCTCCTTTTGTAAATTCTGTTGTGTGGGGTTTGTTTGGGAGTTTGGGGTTTTTTTGGTCACAAAGCATGAAGTAATTCAATTTTTGAAGAATTTTTTCCAGGTTTCCTGAAAAAATGTGCAGACCTGAAACATACATCTGGATTGAGTTGAGACCTTGGAATGAAACTGCAAACCACAATAATTTCTTGCGGTTTCTAGTAGCACTGGTATTAACATCACCTTGAAGGTATATAGCATATCTCCGAGTTGCAAAGGCAGATCTGCAGCAATACTTCGGACTGCAATCAGACCACCAGCTGCTCAGTAACCTCGGCTCTAAGCACAATTTGAAGTGAGGTGTCCCAGAAGAAACCACCGGTGATTCAGCTCTAGAGAGTGGGATAAATGCTTCTTTAACAATACTGAACACTGTAGTAAATAGATGGTTCCAAAAGTAAGAGAGAAAATCTAGAACAACATGGAAATCCCAGCATCCTTAGCTAGATGCTCTAAAAAATTCCTGTCAGTGTAATTTTGTTCTGTTTGGTGCTGTAACTTCAGAAATCTTGCTTCCCGTACAGTTTATTTTCTTACTCCCAGGCTTGCAATGTGGGCCTTATATGGAAAACATTTCTTCTATTTCTGTCTGTGCTAGAATAGCACAGGCTTAATCTACAAGTCTGATCCAATGACTCTTTCATTTTTTCATCATTGCATTAAAAAAAAGCATAAGGTTTTGATTAAACAACAACAAAAAATTAAATTGCAATTAAAAATCCAGCAAACAAAATGCATAAACAAATTAAAACATTAAAAGAGAGAGGAAGTAGTTGTATAGTGTCTTGTGTTCATGTGCTATGACAAGTCCAGGTTACCTCCAGAGGGACAGTTCAAATACTGAGTTTGTAACATGCATTGAAGGGGCTCAATGAAAGCCAAACTGTCCTCTGAAAAACGGGCTTCCTAAAATCACATCTTCTGGAAAAGAGGTAGGATACACTGCTTAGGCACTGTCATAATAGGCTTTTTGACTAAGCTCATTCAACTGGAATCCCTACATAGACATCAATTTTACGATGGGATAATTCACCCTTTGAGACCTACCCTTGCTGTAGCAGGAGCCTGGTGAACCAGACCCTATATTTTAGATAGCTGCATTTAGGTGTGACGGATGTTATCAGATGTATTTACAGGCTTGGACCAAACTTGTTCTACCCGTGTTTCTCAATGTGCCCCTTTCTAGATCACTAGTACTACACAGATGAACTTGAGATTTTTGAAATATAAAGTAACTAATGACTGCTGGGGGTTTTTGGTAGTATAAATAAATCGTAAGATTATTTTTGCATTGGCTATAATGGAAAAGCTGCAAGGTAAAATTCAAAACTGTTTGTCAGACTGAAAGCTGTGCTATAACTTCCCTAGTTCTTACACCTGAGGGAAAACTCACCTAAATGTGTAATCGATTTGGTCTGCAGTGAGTATTCAAAAACACGCATCTGTGCCACACCTGCCAAAATCATACAAGTGCCAATGGGCACTTGTCTGTGCAAACTGTGTATGTTGGCATGCAATAGGCCACTTCAGAGTCCCTAAGTGCCAGTCTCTGTTTTCATACCAGAAGTATCTCTTTCTCCTTAGGTGGCAATTTTAGAAAACAAAATAAATTGTCTCTGTCTGCAACATTAGTCTGGCCAAACAACTGTACATCAGTTCAGAAAGAAAGTTAGAAAAAAAGCAAATTGAAATATGGGATGAAAATAGAGACTTTCAGGACAGCCTTAATTCAGTCACTTCTGCCACATTTTTTTCCCCCAATTGCGTATCTATGTTATAAGTTATTTCTTTATCCTTTTGCTGTACAAATGTGCGATCTATCCCGTTCTTTCTCATACTACAAGGAGATCTCAGATTAGAAGATCTGGGCTTACGCTACTCACAAACTGGCCAAGAACAAGCCTCTTCTCATCTGGCAGGAGAGAGGTGTGAAGAGCTCTGCTGTGCTCCTGAACGTGAAGGAAGCATGCAGCAGAGTAACAGCAACGATGTGGTGACTAGATTTCATCACGTCAGAGGGCTGCAGTAGTTTATTTTTAAAATGCAGACATTTCAGAGCAGACAAAGAGGTGCAATAACTGAGTTTCTGATGGAGACCTCCTATTTTCAGAATTATGCCAGTACTGAGTAATGGCTCACCAAAGAAGAAAAGCATTCCTTATTTTCTTCCATCTTCTGTAGCAAATTCGAAAATTAAATGGTTCTGACTTTTCTTTCCTGGTCACAAGAGGGCTGGTTTTTAACGATGCAGAACAGAGACATAGAAATCTTCTGAGCTGACAGATATCACTTATTTCTTTAAAAAATAGAAGTCCCCGAAGGAAAAATTCTCTCACTTTCCCCAAATATGCCAGATTATTTCCTCTATTAGTTTCTAATATCTTCCCTCATTTACCAGCACAGCTTCACAAATTAATCATGAGAGAAAAATTCCATGTGGATTCTCCATGTACAAAAATACCATTTTTGGTCTCCATTCACCCTTCCCAGAAGCTCTAGGGTTTTTTCTTTTTTTTTTTTCTTTTTAATTCTAGGATTCCATTTCAAAACTGGTTCCACGAAGCATCAGTTGTAAAGGTGAGAAGCACACCAAGAAAACTTTTTGCGTAGTAGTAAAACACGTATAAATTTCACCCTGATGTTTAGGAGGGCTGCCTGCTGGCTGGACTTGGCAGGTACCGCGGTGCTATGGGCACTGCGGCTTTCACGACCCTGCTGCCATGTAACGGCCTGTGCTCTGCTCCGGGATGACCACAGGAGCCGATCGATAGTAACGCAGCTCTGGCTCTCCTTCTTTCTCACTTAACAATGGCCTTTTGGTCTAAAAGGCTACCAAGGCATGGTCTTAGTTCAGGGAGTCAGAACAACCGACTTCATTTCTGGCATTGATCTTCTCTGATCCAGAACAGATGACGGATTTTTGCTTCATTATTCCTTCACCTGCAAAATAGAGGCAGTGCCACAGAAGCATGAGGGCTTCGAAATGTTTATGTTATAATGCTGCAAAGGTGCTTTTATTATTTAGAAGTACCTCCTCTTCTTCCACAGGTGGATGAAATTCAAGACTCTTCAGACATGCTTTTGCAGTGCTGCAAATGGAGGAGAGACTCTCGCCCCTGATGGAAACTTTGGAAGACGCCTTTGGCCGGTGCCTCCTGGGAAGGTGTTAACATCTCTCTGTGAAACATTGGCAGCGTGGGACCTATCAGAAGACCGTCATCTGGGCAGGAACCCCGTTCGCTAGCTGCCAAGACTGATTCTCTGGTGTCTTACATCAAGTATGAATTTTTACTCACCGTGCAAGTATATGTCTTATGATACTAGTAGTGTGGGGTGGCAGGCAAGGCAAATAAGGCAGCAGGGAATGAGAACTGCTGAGATTTTGGGCTGATTTTATGGCTGCACCCCTGGCAGTGGAATTGTATTTCTACAGCCACTATATTGTCAGAAGCACTTGGGAGTGTTTCCAAGTATGTAGTAGCTGGAAACAAAGAGTAAAACTTTTCCAGAAGCCAGAAACCATTGATTTCAGTCAAAGGATTTCTTCCTAAAATGTACAGCCTGCTAGAGATTTCCAGTAGTCATTAAAGGTGCCCTAGAGGTTACCAGAAGTGAAGTGTGAATTAAGACTAACATGGGGTATTGCATCAGGTGAGATAAGACACAGATTCCCTCTGGCTGAAGTCATGATAAGCCTGTCTCCGAGGAAAATAATTCTGCGTATATCTTGCAGGTGCTTGCTTCAACCAAAGAAAAGCTTGGAGAGAGATTTCTTTAGTGTTCTGAAGATACTTAAAAGCAATAACATCTAGGTGATGTAAAATGCCTAATGAAAATCTCCAGCTCATGCTCAAGAAAGTCTTTGAAGTAAGAATAGCAGCATTTTATGATTCTGGAGGTGTATAAATTAGTATAAATAGACATCTTGTAAAAGCAGAGGGACAGGATGGGGATATATATTTGGAAAGTATATTTAATAGAATATAATAATATATTACACTACACAAACAAATCCTCTCTTTACCATGTGCTATTAAAAAATGTTCTTTGATGCCTTCTGAAGCAAGAGACATTCATTTAACTCACTGCCCTTCTTGTCCTGCTGAAAAAAAAAAAACTGCCTCACGCAGGAGAAATCATTGCTCCTGCCATTAATGAAACAGGATTCATGATCATTTCCAGACCAGAAGGAGGCCAGTAGTAGTTTTAATGATCTGTTTTCTTTACTTACCTACTAAGTAATTTGGTTTAAAAGTAGTTAAGCATCTCTTGTTGCTGTTTTTGTTTGGATTTTGTCTTTTGGAGGAGGATGGTTAACTACTGTGAGTGCAGAACACCTCCAGCTGTTGCATCCCTGAAGCCGGGGAGCTTTTTTCATTTTATTCATTTATGCACCCTTCCTTCCATCCTGCACTCCTGCACCGATGAAGAAGTGAAGTGCTGCATCTGTGGAGGGGAGCTGATGCCCCCGATCCTCACCTTGGGAATCAGATTGCAGATGCTCAGCATGGCAAAGTGCTGGTGGCATGAGGAGTGGGAAACAAGGGGAGAGTTTCCACTCCAGCTTCCTCACGCTGTGTCCCTCCTCCTCCTCATGCCCCCGTCCCCTCTCCATGCATGGCCTCACACACTCACCGCAGCGTGGTTTGTCCAAAGGAAGCTGAATCAGAGTGAGGCACTAAAAGCAGGGATTTATCTCCTCTTTCCATCAAGCCTGCCTGAAAGAGGATGCTGTTTGACTAGTGGTCCTGCAGGAAACTTTCTTTGTGGCAGCTGCTGGTTTTAATGAAGCAAGTCAGTACATTGCTTTGATGGCATCTGCTTCTTTTTTGCTCCCCGTGCAAAAGTTGGTAGGCTCAGCCCTGAGTAGCAGACATCCTCTGGATACAGGCAAGCATAAATTAAGGTCTGTGCCTAATCACAGACTATGGACCTCAGCGTTCCTCTGGTATTTTTTTCAATTTATAATTGATAGTACAGCTGCGGTGTGCTGCTTCTGAGACAGCCCAACTTGGATAAACACATTTCTCCATATTCCTTGCCTTTCCACCAACTGTGCCTCTAGGGAGGCTCTCTAGGAGGCTTCTGGGGCACTGGGGCCATGTCAGGCCTGAGGGTGAACACAGCGGCTGAGCCCACCAGGATTTCTGAATTGGGATCTGCAACCTTCCTTGGGAACTGAGATGCCCTGGAGCTCATCGGGTTGTGTTTGTGTGACCAAGGAGAAATGGCTGGGGCATCTTCTGCATGGGGGACTAATGCTACAAAGCTTGTGAAAAAATGAAAGTCCCAGTTCTGCTATTTACCAGAAGCTTTCACACAATGTGAGTCCGATGTGCAGACAGATAAGTGAACTAATATATAGCTGAGTATGAGACATAGCAGATGTGTCCATAACACTTCACTGAAATCAAACACAGTCCTCACCTGTGTATCTCTCACTTCTGCCTCCATGCCTATGCTTTACTCCATGGACTGTGTCTCACCTTTTAGTTTCTAGTGCCTGTAACTTCCTTTTCTTTCTCATTTTTTTAGGCTGATTCTGTCTTTTCTACAGACTTTCTTTCTGTTCTTGTACTTTTTCTGAGCCTTCAAGTCCTAAACACTTTTTCATTCTCTTTCCATCTTTCCTCTCTCTCTCTCCCCCTCGCCTCCACTTTCTCTCATCTGGCTACTCCCATCAAGATATTTTTAAAAGTAAATATAAAATTAACTGCTTCAAAATCTCTTCCCTCATAGACCTCCTTGCCCCTATCATTGTGTTTGACCCACCCTGTGAGACAGGCCATCTGCGAGTGTCCCTGTTGCCTGCAGTGCAGAGCTAACTCTTGTCCCTTGTAACCCCGCTCAGATGAGAAATGCACTCTCATCACTTGCTCCAGTCAACTTTCTTCCCAACTGGTCAGCCTCTGCCCTCTTTCCAGCTCAATCAGTCAAACCCTTTTTGCTGCTTCTAGGTGCAGACCTGCAGTTTCACTGGGAACACTTACACTCTTCTGTCTCTCGTAATTACTGGATGCATCTAGTCTTTATTCCTCTGCCCTCACATATGACTTCATGGGCAGCAATTATCTCATAGCATCGTTTTAAAATCCCTGGTCAGTTTGTGATGTACAGCTCCAGACATGCCATGTCTTAAACATCAGCTTCACCACAAGTATGTAGTGTAAGACAGAGGCAGTAACCCAGCTGCTCTGTATCAGCTATGTATACTCATTCCTCCATGCAGTCGCCATTGCTTCATTTCCACCTTGTCCCAATCTCCTCTTGGCCTTCTCAGAGCTCCCACAGGCTCTCAGGTGTTAATTCCATTTGTGGTTTCACTCCTCCCCATAAGCCCCTGAGGACCACAGAGGTAAGGGGTTCAAAGGCAGCCTAGGCTGTGGGGCAGGAGAGGAGCGAGGCAGAGGCACTAGCCTTTCCTGAACCCATTGCAATTTGTCAAGCGACTTGCAATGGATTTCCTTCCAAATACTTGTTCAGTCTCCCCTTGAACTGATGAAAACTACTTTTGTCCTTTGCATTCTTCTGCAAGGAGTTCCACAGCTCTGCAGCACTGCAGTTGTGTGTTTATGGAGTCATCTGTCCTAATCCCAAAACCTTGCTCCTCAATAGGAAATGATCAACTCAAGGACCAAAATTTGCCATGTGAAACCAGGGCTGGTTTTCATAGCATTTTATTGCTTTGTCTTTAGCTACGCTAAACTTCACCTGACATTTTATACAGTCTCATAAGATGCTTCCACAATTTGTCACAACCTGCCCTTATTACTTTAAACAACTTTGTATCATCTGTGATCTTGGTCTCTCACTGCTCATGCCCCTTTCCATGTTATTTATGGGTATTTTGAACAGAACAGACCTCAGTGCAAATCGCTGAAATTTCCACTGGTAACTTCCGTCTATTGAGTAAAATGACCATTTCTTCTGTGCTCTGTATCCTACCTTTCAGTCATTTCGCTACCCAGGACTTCCCCCTTACCCTGGCTCCTTAGTTTCCCTAAAAGTCTGTGGGGAGGGACTTTACTAGATAACCTTTATTAACATGTTTGTTACTCCTTTCAAGAACTTCAAGAGACTGGAAAGGCAGGATTTTCAGAAGCCATGTTGGCTCTTACCAAGTAGATCATATCTATCCACATTATATTTTTTTAAGGTGTCCACTAGTTTGATATTTTATTATAAATTTTATTATTTTGGCTGGTACAGACCTCAGGCTTACATGCCTCTAGGTCCCCAGACCCTCCTAACGCCTTTCTTAACCTTGGTGGCACATTTGCTTCCTGACATACCAAGGAAGTGTTCAGCGAGGTGGGCACTATCTCAGTAATTGAATCTGGCCATCCTTAGGTTATCTTGAATCTCTTGCCATCTGCCTCTGGCAGTCTGGTGGGCTCCATCCCATCCATTTGTGCCATGGCTTCTTCCATGCAATCCCCCCAGATTTTGGAGACACCCCGGCTGAGTCCTCTCCCAAGAAGATTCCTGTGTGGGAATCTCCTGGTTTCTGCTACAAGAGACCATGGGCACCAAGAATTTACCTTGCTTCTCTGCAGTGGTCTTGTCCTCCCTGAGCATTGCTTTTAGACTCCAGGTTTCAGCTGGCCCCACAGACTTCTGCCGAACCTTTTGATCCTGATGTGTTGAAGTAGTGTTTAGAAGCAGCTTTGATTCCTTTTATGAGGTTACTCCTTAAACTATCTTATGGCCTAATTATGTTTTTACATTTAACCCACTAGAGCGTACCATCACCATTTGGATAAAGCTTCTTGAATGATGCTTTTGGAAATCAAACAATCTCTTTCATCTGGTGATTTAGCCAAGCAAACCCCTACCCTTTCTCAAGCCTCTTCTGCTGGGTGCTGTGCATGCCACTCCACTCCCAGCGCGGTGCCTGCCACCCAGCGCTCTCCATATTGCAGGGAAGATTCAGCTGCCTTAGCTTCCGTTTTTAGTTTCCTCATTTATACAGTTTACCTCTTTGCATTTTATCCATCTGTGGAAGAGTTTTTGAGTCTGTTGCTCAAGTAGGGATGCTGGATCTAAGTGCGTGATGGTGACTAACACAGAGGGATGTTTCCATTACGAGATCTTGAACCGACCTTGTACATCGCTCTGTCCTGAGGACAGGGCTGGGTTTCCTCTGTAAAGTCACTAACCTGCTAATGCCAGATTGCTGTCAGTGGAAGCATCCCAAAAACTAACCTGCGCTTCGTGTTCCCATGTAGCAAACAACCAGTGGACATGAGAGTGACTGAATTCATCCAGTACAATCATTTTTCTGCTCTTGCTACCTCTCTGATTTCTCTTGGCATACTGCAGTCAGTGCTGCTGTCCCTGTAAGACAGACAGTAATACAGACCCAATACCACATTATTCCTTTTTTAGGCCTGGAAAACAGAAGTTTCACTGTGCTTAAACATATGTTAGAGTAGTCTTCAGCAAGGTTTCTGAGAACAATGTAGTTGTTGCTGGAGTCCCAGATATTAACCTCTATTTATTCCAATTAAATTTATAGTCTAGTTTTTGCTCTGATTTTCTATAAATGTTCTTGCTGGAAGAGCAATCAAGACACACATTTGTAATAAGTCCTTGCCACTGTTTTTCTCTTAGATCAGTAGGGTTCGTCAACATAAAAGTATTTCAGTTCTGTTTCCTGGTCAGACACGCCTTGAAAATTATATACTTTCAACATAAAGCATAATTGTGTATATGAAACTAGTGCTCATTTTGCTTTATAACATGCTTCTCATAGTCTGTGGTCTCCTGTCATCTTTACCCTCTCCTCTACTCCCTTACAACTGTTTCGAGAAAGAAATAACCTCAGAAGTCTGGAAGTGTAACATTTAACTGCCTGTGCAGTTTCTAACACAATCCCTGACCATATTTCAGCCAAGATGCTGTAGCATCCACCGCTTCAGCACCGAATGGCCGTATTTTCACAGATGTCCTGGACAGAAGAGCATCCCGGCCACCCCGTCTGCCCTGTAGCACACATGGTCCATCTGACAGAGTGAGTCCTGCTGAGCTGGGGGTAGGGGGGACCACACCACCCTTTGGAAATTAAAAACAAAAGGAATATTAAAAAGAAACTGAATGAGCAAGCATCAAACAAGCATCTCCTCTTCCATCATCTCCTCCTGTTGTTGCTGTAATCCCCAATACAAGCTGGCTGGAAATGCAGAAAGCCTTTCACAAGATTATCTGTATCAGTACAGGCTTTGAAGTACAGGCTGCCGGCATCTCATTACTGACAGAGATCAAAACCCTGAGATTAACATGGTCCTGGGCCTGCTGGACTTCATTCACACATCACAGAAGTGCTAAACTATCAAAGCGCAGGGCAGTGCTTGTGCATTACCTTCTCAGCCATAAATCCAGCAGCACACACCCACTGCCATTTTTTTTTTTAAACCAATGAATCCTTTTGGTCTATTAGGTGCCTTTTTTTTCATGGGTTTTCATGCAGTTTGGGAAATTGAAATAGTCCAAGCTGAAAGATAAATTGAAATAATATCCTTGGAATATTTGGGCCGGATGCTGACTGTATCTTTTTTGGGGGGTAAAGCAAACAGGAAGCCATTTTAACCGCAGCCTTGCCCACTGACGGGAAATCCCAGGGTGTGAAGGGCCATCCTGGTGCCAGCCATTTTCTGCTCTCTTCTGGCACTGATGGCTGAGCAGGAAGCACACCAGCCAGCAGGGTCAGGGCCTGCGGATAATGGTTTAAATTAAGTTTATGGCCAGCATGTCCCCTTCATCCCATCCCACCCCAGGCCATTAGGTCCCTCAAGCAGCAGATGTTGGAGGTACAGAAGGTTTTGCTTCCACCTCGAAATGAGCAGAAGATGAGAGCTGACTATGAAGCCTTTCTAGCTCCCATTCCGCAGCTGCATTTAGGACACGGTTGTGCTGTGGGCGCCAGAGCTTGAAGGATCAGGTATGCCAGGTCTCCCCAGAACTACAGCAGCAGCTGGGAGTTCACAGAGACCAGAAACCCAGGCATTTACCCTGTTTCTGGGCTGGGTTTTGCAGACCATGCTTAGCCTTCCGCTGCCATTACTACATAGCAAGCTTAAAATGAGCTGTGAAATGCAACACCAGTGTTCGGAGGCAGCTTTATTCATGAAATCTACTTACGTGCTCCCAAGCACTGGGAGAGATGGGCGCTTGCTGGGATGGAATTTTTCCAGCTGGATCCACAAGTGTGCTTTGCTGAAGGACCAGTGACCGGGCTCTGAGTGGATCATGCTGGGAAGGTTGTTTGACTTTTAAGTTATGGTCACCCACATGCCTAGCAAGCACATTAATGTCATGTGCAAGATTTTCCCACTCAAGAGAGAGCTCAGATTGTCAGGTTTTCTGAAGCTAGTCAGAAAAAAAGGAGGATCAGCTCTACCTGCTATGCCACTGTGGACCTATACACAGTCTTGAAGATAACCAGGAACTGGTGGAGACAGTGTCAGTATCTTAACAAGATGAGCTACTGTTGCCTTGCACCTCAGCAGGGTGTAGTGTGGCCACCAGCCTCTAGTTTGCAGCTGGGCTGTGTCTGGCTGACCTATGTGTGTGAGCAAGGTCTGCAAACACCCTACAGACATGCCTAGTTGGGTGCATCTTTCCCCAGGCACCTCTGACATTGTTCTTTTGTTCTTTCATCATCTGACATGGAGGATGTTGTTTTAAAACATAAAAACTCATTTAAAACTCATACCTGCAACTTAACAGAATTTTGATGAAAGAACCACAGATACACCAAAAAAATAACAATTTTTTCTGTCTCACTCTCTCCTTAATGCGTGAAAGAAACAGTCATCAGTCATCTCCCTGCTTCCTGATGGGTGAAGGAAATAAAACCCCAAGACTTCACTTTCTACACAAATCAGAAAGTCATCGTGGTTTCCTTTCCAGCTTGTAGATATTTCAAAGGCATTTTGAAGGAAGGTGTAGTACACCAGGTTGTGTAAGCTATTATAATTTTCTGGGATTATTTATCAGCCTCCTGATAGCATATATAGAGGGACTGTGCAGAAGAGGGTACAGGGATGTATGCTGTTGTCTCACATAACTTTCTGACATTTTAGTTCCAGTTACACCGTAATTGCTGGCATCACAATATAGTTTCTGCTGTTGAGGAGAGCCTGTGAAAGGAGCAATGAGAAGCAGAAATGCTGGAGACTGCTTACTGCTGGGAAAGGACCAAAGAATGCAGGAAAGAGAAAAGGGGGGGAAAGAAGAAAGCATGAAGGCAAACATTGTTCGTAGACATTTAAGTATTACTTAACAGCAAATTCTTTGCAGCAATCTGGAAGGTTCCTAAAAATATATTTTTATCTCTTTTTATTGTTTGAATTTGGTAAAAATGCAGAATGACCTCTCTTTTGGCCAGAGGAACCTGTACACCCTGGGTTTGTCCCACCATGGTACCTGAGATCTTGAGAGGATTTGCTCCCATGAACTTCCTGGAAGGGATGAAGGTATTATTTGGTGGCTCACGGCTTAGACAGGTGTACTCTTCACTGGGTAAAAAACTGGCTGGACGGCTGGGCTCAGAGAGTTGTGGTGAACGGAGTTAAATCCAGTTGGCGGCCGGTCATGAGCGGTGTTCCCCAGGGCTCAGTTTTGGGGCCGGTCTTGTTCAATATCTTTATCAATGATGTGGATGAGGGGATCGAGTGCACCCTCAGTAAGTTTGCAGATGACACCAAGTTGGGCGGCAGTGTTGATCTGCTCGAGGGTAGGAAGGCTCTGCAGAGGGACCTGGACAGGCTGGATCGATGGGCCGAGGCCAACTGTATGAGAATCAACAAGGCCAAGTGCCGGGTCCTGCACTTTGGCCACAACAACCCCATGCAGCGCTACAGGCTTGGGGAAGAGTGGCTGGAAAGCTGCCTGGCGGAAAAGGACCTGGGGGTGCTGGCTGACAGCCGGCTGAACATGAGCCGGCAGTGTGCCCAGGCAGCCAAGAAGGCCAATGGCATCCTGGCCTGTATCAGCAACAGTGTGGCCAGCAGGAGTAGGAGGAGTAGGGAAGTGATTGTGCCCCTGTACTCGGCACTGGTGAA
>NW_008824941.1:34705-36844 GCF_000699105.1 Pygoscelis adeliae
CAGGGAAGTGGTTGAGTCACCATCCCTGGAGGTATTTAAAAGACAGGTAGATGAGGTGTTTAGGGATGTGGTTTAGTGGACATGATGGTGTTGGGTCAACAGTTGGACTCGATGATCTTAGAGGTCTTTTCCAACCTTAATGATTCTATGATTCTATTATTTGCAATTTCCCAGTGGGAGACTGAGGCACAGAAGGGGCTAGAGGCTTATCTTCATGGACAACTGTATGGTATAACTACAGGACCATAACTCCCCATGTGGGCCCTTATGCTCCAAGGTAAGAGCACAGAGACAAGGAAGGTTAGCAATATAGCTACAGTATTAACAGTACCCTAATGACTTACTCAGGAGCCTGTGGGGCATCAGGGACTCGAAGCAGAGTTTCCAACAGCCCAGGATAGTGCTCTATCCACTTGGAGGCCACTTCTGTGCAAAACCTGAATGTGTTCTGTGCTATGTAGAGGTACCTGAGCTAGTTTTCAATTCTAGGGCTCATTTCATGCACTGTAGCCACAGCCTCAACCTTGGGACATCCTCTCCAAAGGCAGAACACAAGTCTTTTTGTTCCCTGCCAGCTTTGCTCCATTGAAGGGGAGACCTGCTCTGTTGAAGGGGAGATTGACATCACCCAGGCTCAGAGCAGATACGCTTGCTTGGATGGGAACCATGAAGTTTTAAAGTAGAGCTGACATTTTAAAATGGAACAAGAGCTGGAAAGCTTTCAAGACATCAATATCCAATGCCACCCAATTCCAGGACAGAGGGTAAAGTGGGGGAGGGCAGATCCTTTAGGTTTGCAGCTCTCCCACCTCCGATGTTGATCCCAGCAATGACAAATATCTTCTTAAAAGTCCTGATGAGGGAAAGCCAAGCCGAGCCGAGTATACTTTCAGTATGCAATTAGCATAAATATACTTTGTGCTAAACTGCCCAGAGTTAGAAACAAAGAGCTTGTAAAGGTCCTAATTGTTTCAGAAGGAATACATGTCACAGAGAGAAAGACAAAGGGGAGTCATGTCCAAGAAGACATGAGAGAGAGGCCAAACCAGCAACTGCCTGAATCCAAAACAGCCCCGGAGGCTGTCTCTGAAGACCTGCCAGCGGAGTCAGCAGTGGAATTTGCCAGGAACTTAGCCTAAATCCAGCCACAAACCTTGCTGCTCATTGCAAACGATACATCTCAGTTGGCATTGTGAACCTGCCACACTTACTGTGTGAGTGGCCATAATTACTGACTTTATTGCTGGAGTCCAGCAGATGAAAGAAGCAACATCAAGCACATCACCAGAAGCACCACATTTAAGATGAATCTTTGTAATTGCAAGATTTCTTAGGAACAAAAATGTTTGCTTGGAGCTTTTTTCTCCTAGCTCGTGGTCAGCATAGTGAGTGGCAGTACATGGCGGTATAGGAAGGGCACAGGGGAGACCTTCAAACTGAATTGATGAAGAACAGCAGCTAACTCTAGCCCTGCTCATTTCTGAGCCTGCCCTCCCATGTGATTGCCAGCGTTTACTTGGACCCTCTCTCAGCGGCCACCAGATGAGACTCAAAATACGAACTCCTCCATCTGCAAACCTCATCCCTCCCCTCGGTGAGTATGTTGTGCTTTCTTGCTGCGGTCAGGCAATACCATGATAGCCGTGATCAAAGAGCCCCTCATGGACCAGCGCAAAGCCTGTGCAGGCAGCGATGTGCAGGCAGGGCAGCAGGTGGGGAAAGCTCACGCTGCCTTTGATCCCTTCCACTTGTGTCCGCTGGGATTCAACTCTGTGCATGCTGCAGGTTTGCTGAAGTGCCCTCTGGCTCCACGGTGCTGGGTCAGGTCTATTGTCCTTAGGCTTTCAACATGCCCCAAGTGTTTGCAGCCAGGATCCTGACAGCTTTCTGTGCCAGGGCCTTTTATACGATGCTGCAGATGCGTCCTTTGTCCCCAGCTCAGACTTTCAGACTCCTCTGGATCTAAAGTTTCAGAATTCTATCTCGGACCAACTCACCGCACTTACTCCCCCGCCAGATAAACAAGGTTTATTTGACTTGGAAAAGAGACAATAGTTTTCTTTTTAATTATGAAAGATGCACTGTACAGAATACCTCTCCTAAGACTGTGCAAAATTGCATTTAGCAATGTTAACAATG
>NW_008824941.1:36866-52189 GCF_000699105.1 Pygoscelis adeliae
TGCAGCTCACAACTTGGGAGCCATTTGTTTAACCTTCAAACTGGTTGACGGTTTTCATCGCTTTCCTTTGTCACTGAGACTTCCTTTATTTGTC
Source organism: Pygoscelis adeliae (assembly GCF_000699105.1). Classification (NCBI taxonomy): domain Eukaryota; kingdom Metazoa; phylum Chordata; class Aves; order Sphenisciformes; family Spheniscidae; genus Pygoscelis; species Pygoscelis adeliae. Next base: position 36,961 of record NW_008824941.1, read on the forward strand.
TGCAACTCTTTTCTTTTATATGAGATGCAATCTTTTACTATGTAGGCATGAACATAAATATTTAGACACAAATGGTGAAGCTTTCAGATGTTTGCTCAGGAATAAATCTTTCTATGAGTCCTTGGTTCAAGATGGAGACAGGAAGTAATTGCCCATGAAATTCCCTGCAGGTTGGCAAGAGGAAGGGATACTTCATATCTGTTGAAGGATGACTTTGGGTAAATGGGCTGCTGGAAGCAAAGCTGTTGCTGAAGAGCAAAACTGTTTGGTGAAATGTTTTGTGAGATTTTGTTTTGTTTCCCAACAGCTTGAGACCATCTGAAAAGGAGAAATATCAAAAAGGCTGTGTTCGTGTGTTGAGGCTTTCTTCCTGTATCATGCTAAATGCAAAGGGGGATGTGTGTTTCCATGTCAGAAGTACCGTGTAGGTGCAACAGTTCAGTAACTATTGTGCCTCTCCTTTTATTTCACTTTTGGCTTGGGCCAAAATCCACTGAAGTGAAAGGAGAGCCACAACGAGCTCCTTACAGGCTTTGGACCAGACACATAAACAGCAGCTGTGGCTCCGGCTCAGTCATTATTACAGCTGACCAAGTTACCATGTCAGCTGAGGCAGAGATTGTCCATGGGTATATGCAGATTAGGCCGCAGAAAATGCAAATTAATCTGATTTTCTTGAACCTTCTTTCACTTAAGCTATGTGTTGTTGCATTACTTGGCATTTTGAGAGTACATACAGCTCAGCTGATGCTCAGCAACTGAAGTCTCGGGAACTTGACCTTGTAGCTGGGCTTTTAAATTTTCAGACTCATCCCTTTTTCAAGAGTGACTAAGTCTCCTCCAGTTTCAATGGCATAACTTGCTTGCTCAGCTTCCCTACATTTCAATGGGTTTCCATTAGAGACTTTTTTTCCTTTCAGGTTTTCTGTCTTGTGAGGAGTAAGTAACTTGAACTGCTTGGAGAACATCTGCTTTGATGCTTATTGTCAGTCCAATTTCCAGGCATCAGATGCTCATGCTTCCAGAGTCAGCTGGAAAATCCAGAAAGATTTTTTATAAAATGGCACTGAAAAATGTTGAATTTGAAAATTTTCCATAAAGGAAAAGTTGCATATATGTGTCTTTTTGTTGACACCTCTCATTTTCAAACACTAACAGTTCTGTTTAGGAAACAGAACAGCATTTCACAAAGTTTTACAATTCCAGTTTCAGTTTGCAGTGGTATATTTTGCTCCAACAGAATAGGAGGAATAGCTTCCATCCGTGGCTGCGAGTCATTCCTTTAGCAACTGAAACAGCAATCCTTCACCCAAGTCTCTTGTGTTTCAGCTCTCTGGGAGCATTCCTCCTACCCGCCCTCTGCAAGTGAGACTCAGCTCTCTGCTTTGCAACGGCCAAGAGGCTCAGAAGCCTTTTGAGAACAGCAGGGTTGCTTCTGAAGTGCCTCTATTTAGAGATCAGACCAGCTCATGGCTCCAGCTTAGGACGTTGGGGGGGGTGGGTTTGTTGGGGTTTTTTAAACCCTTTTGTGTTAGTTGGCATAGAGGTACCACGAGGTCACGTCCTCCTGGATTCCTTGTCTGTGTGCCAGCACCTGGTAGCTGAGGACACCAAAGGTACGGCAACTCAGCTTCAGGAAAAACAAAATTAGAAACAGCAGAAGCAGATGGCAAACAGTAGCTACATCTGGATTTTGGGTGATCGAGTCCACATGTATTTCCCTGTTACTGCACAATATCCTAAGCAAACATTTTAGTCTTCCTTTGCATCCCAGGATCTCTTCATGTCTAAAACCTGTCTTGAGCATGTCGAGTGAAAAATCTGCTAGACCACAGCTGGTAAGAAATTGGTGGTGCAGTGGTTATATTGCTTATTGGAATCACCTCCCATGTGATAACCGTACCAAGGCATTTCACAAAACGCATGCCCCACAAGCTGGGGAAGATAAGGCAAAATGTGTAACTTGAGACACAGTGTGCCCAGATCCCAAGGACCTGGCCCTTGCTATATTTAGCTTATTGAAATCAGGAGGTCTTGGTCATTCCCAGTTTCAGCAGCTACCAGACAACAAATTGGACATGAGGCTATTCTCAGCTTTTCATTCCTTTCTTTTTTTAATGCTATTTTTTCCTTTATGCAGATGTTTTTAATACAGCATCCTGAAATGCTTACAGCTGTTAGTGTCTAATGAGCCTCTAACATGCCATTTTGTACTATCACTTTATGTCATTAAACCATACCGTTTACAGAAAAAAAAATGTTTTATTTGTATGGTATGCATTATTTCTGGAATAATGTAATTCCTGTCTGTCAGCATTTACTGTCAATCTTTTTTATACAAAGGTTTGCATTTATGGGGAGAGATATACACATATATATGCATATTTTGTATGTTTTTATTGTTACAGCTCAGTAGGAGATGAGCCAACAAGAAGCTCTTCTGAACTGCTGGTAATTATTGCAGTGAAAACATCTCTATGACTTGATAAACTGATTACATAAGTTCTTGCACAGGAGTTCTTGGTCCTTGTATCAAAAAAGTGAGGAAAAGGCAACTTGATTCCTCACAAGAATAAATCTGCTCATAAATATAAGGGCTAGATAAAATGTGTGTGTGTACATTGACCATAATTATTTTTAAAAAATCACATCAAAGTATTTTAGTAAAAAAATGTGGTTTTAATTTCTTTTAATGATAATTCCATATATACAAATAAAAGCAGTTATAAAAATCAAAGGAATAATGAAAAATAAAGGAAAAGCCAGATTTTCCAAAGAGCAACATCTCCTATTTCAGCATGGCACTGAAGCAGCTCTCTGTGCAAAGCACTTAGCCCTCAGCAGAAACCACTGCTCTGTGGTTTGAAAGCACAGCCATTACATTACATAGACTCCTCAACCGGGTGCACTAAAAACCTGGGACCAGAGCAGGTTTTGATCAAGTTTGAGAAACGTGGCTCTAAATGCCAAGCTGTCCCTCTTCTGTTATTAAGCAGTCGGCTTTACTGTGCAACTCTTGGCTTAGGAAGAGTTGTGCATGTTCCCAAATGCTCCATATGCCATCACAACATACAGAGAGCATACAGATCTTGGGTGTCCAACACTTCTTGGAGGAAAATTCATCGCTGCCACCCCTTCCTCACCCTTCTCTTTCTCTCTCTGAGAACACCTGCCATGGCCTCCTGTGTCTCCCCAAGGCCGTCCCTTCCTTGCTGCCCCTTCTAAACCCCTGAGCCCCAAAACGCAATGGGCCGATGGTCTAAGGATGCAGTATGGCCAGTGTGGGACAGCCTTCAGCCAGCACAACATTATCTGGAGCTCAGCATTGCTGCCGGCATGGCCTGGTTTTGAAATATTGCCTAAGGTGCTGAAAAGTGGCAGATGGGCTCCTCCACATCACTGTGAATCAGAGGAAATACTAAGCAGCACTTCAGCTGCGTGGGATCATCTCTGGAGCTGATGCCCGAGCAGAAGCAAACCTCCAGGAGCTGTAGGCAGTTACCTGTGGCATAGGCTGGCTGGGAAACGGTGACCACGTGCCTAAAGAAAAGGCACCCGGATAAGTCCTTATCACTGTGATGATAGTGCCCTGGAGGAGTGAGCCTGAGTCCTAGCCCCGGTGGAGGTGACAGAACTGCTTTCCATGTCCCTGCCCATCCCAAGGGCTGCCCCACACCCAGGCAGCACCACAGGTCTCTTGAGCACCAAAAACTTTATTAGCTATTAGGTCTTGCAGCATCCCTGGCATCGCTGTGAGCTGTCTGACCCAAGCACAGAGGCTGACATGGCAGGAAGAGGGGCTATTCCTGTGTTTCACAGTGTCTAGTATGGTGCTTTCCTGGCCTGTGACAGGAACCATAGGTGGCCCTGGCAAAGTACATTGCCAGCAAGACTAAACACCACAGCGTGGGAGAAAAGCCTGAGCAGACATGCAAGTCTCAGCTAAAACAGTGTGTGTACCTCTTCTTTGATGGTGAGGAGTTGCTCTCAGCCTGTACTGGGCACAAAGTGTCTGCTTCTGCATCAGGCTTGGAAAAGGGCATGTGTGCCTGAAGGGCTTGTCCATTTTTTCCAGCTCTGTTCCCTCTCTCTACAAACCTTGCCTTGCCACCACAGCTCCCACAGTGCTCATGCCATATGTGGATGGTCACCAGGGATTTACAAGTGGGAAGGTGGTCTCCACTGGCTCTTGGAGCAGGTCAGAGCTGGGATTCACTCTGGCAAAGAACAGCCCTTATTTGAAGGTCTGGCTCCCTACAGCTGAGAGAGTACTGGTAGTTCATGGAGGCAGCTAAATTGTGGGCGTGTTTATTGGAATTACAAATAGTTTTATACAGACGGGTTAGCCTGGTCACTGGGAATTTGTATGGGTAATTATGGGCTCATTATTATCTTCCCTGCAGGGAAGACACATGACCCAGTAGTCTGAGGAAAAAGTTGGGCGCCAGGAACTCCTGGACTTTAATCCCAGCTCCGACACTCCCTTCTCTGGCCCCGGGCAAGTGACTTAACTTTGTGCCTTGGTTTCTCTGTCTGTAAAATAGGGATAATATCTCTGAGGAGTGTTGTGAGGATTAATTAGATAATGTTCACTTAATGCTTTGAAGATATGAAATGTGAAATCTTATTATGCAGCTTGGAATGCTTTCCAGGCTCTTTTGATTTCTGACCGCACGCTTTCATTAGATCACCTCCTTCCCTGCGGAGGTGGATTCGCTTGGGAGCCACCCCAGCTAATTTGGGAGTTGTTTTTTTCCAATAGCTTGGAGCGGTTCCCAAATGCTCTGACTCACACTGGCTCGATGGAGAAGCTGCCTCTGACACCTGACCCTGGCTGGGGAACGCCTCGGTGTGCGCTGGCTTTTGGGAGACAAGTCAGGGAGTGGCTGGAGACAGGATGAATCAGGTTTAACTGTCTCTAATGATGCCAGGGATGGATTTTGCCCTCTGGCCTCCTCCAAAAGCATCTGCACTTCTGGGATTCCTGGCTGACCTGGGATGCGAGGAGCAGCTTCTTTCTCGCTGTCCTGCCAAAGGTACAGATGCTTTCTAAGCATCTGGTTAGACCCTATTTTTGTCTTGATATACTGAGGCATGGATGTGTGAGATAAGGGATTTTTTTTTTTTTTTAAGGAATGAAATTATCTCCTCAGTCATTCCCTTTACATACAGTCAGCTTCCTTAGAAGAGTGATTCCTTGGGAAAATGCAGACTTCTGCTGTGCCAAGTCACTGTGTAGGACACAATAAGGTCAATTATTGCTTATAAAGCAATAGCGAAAGCAGAACTTATTCCTCAAATCTACTTTTTTTAATTGTTCAGTGGTGCTATCAGCCTTATCAGTCTGCTTCGCAGTGGGAAACTGCCCCTTCCCGCATGGCCCCATGCTGCACACCTCCATCCAGCAGCACTTGGGCCATGGCAGCTGCGGTGACAAGGACAGGTGGGAGTGCGCCGGGTGCTGTGACCTCCCCAACCACTGGGATGGGTGGCAGGAGCCCTGGACACCCTGGGCTGAAACACAACAGGCTTGAAAATGTTTTACCTTACCCAGGAGCAGCGTAGGCTCTGGCACAAGCATCTTCTCAGCCTTTCAGGAGGAAAGAAGTCCTCCCTGGGTGTAGCCTCCCCTGGCACAGAGGGTTGGTCACCCGCAGGATTTTGCCTGCAGATACTGCGAAGGTTTAAGTTCATCTACTCAAAAGCATGAGCTCCCTCGAGTGGACCAAACATCCCACTGCAGCGGCCGGCGGGGCGCAGCGTGGGGCCCCGCTCCCTCCGGGCGACAGTGTCCCCCCACTGCGTGCTCTGCAGGGACAGCGGGTTTGCAATGCACGGGCTGTATCGGCTTGGTCAGCTCCATCAAAGAAAAAAAATGTTGGAAGGAATAAGCAGCGTGGAAGTAAATGATGAAATACAGTAACTTTCAGAGCTAGATCTTGCTTCCTTTGAAGTCAGGACCTTCCCCAAGGCAGGCAAACTGCTTAGGAAACTAATCCCCACCACTGCAAAGTGTAGAATAGTCACAGAATCACAGAATTTTTGCTGGATTTTAAAGTAGCCTCAATTTATTTGCTCATTCCCTACCTTGAGAGTGAAATTCATGTTCAAAGAGAGGTCCTTTCTGCTCACTGTTGTCCCCCACAACATCCTGAGAAGAAGTTTTATGAGGATGCAGGTCTTCAAACAGAACTTGGACTCTAAAATTTGTTTGTGGTATGCCCTCATCTCTAACACCTGGGAAAAGAGCAGTTCTTTGCCGTACATCTCAACTGTCTATATTGTACCAGGTGAGTGAAAGAAACCCAAACACAAGGGTGGAGAACACCTGGACAGTAGCTTTCACTCTTCACACTGTAGCTCATGAGTATGGGAGTATTGTCCTGGGGTGTTGGTAGTGGAAAGGGGGAGGCAGGTTCTCCACTTTGGGGATGCAGATATTTAACACCTCATCAGTCACAAACAGCATAGACTATACCTAGGAGTAATCAAACGACTAGAACAGGTCGTGATATGGTGCAAGGAGCTGCTGGTGTGGCACTGTGCTTGAGTGCATTGTCACGTTCTGCATCCAACAGATGTAAGCTGTGTCCCTGAAAACGTCACAGGGAAGGAGGCGGGAAGAATGAGCCAGGTCCCACCTGGAATAAATTTTCTGGCCAGCTGATGGTGAAAAACGTCTGTGCTGGGCATTGCTGCAGGGTGATCAATGAAAGCGAAAGAAGAATCCAGCAGTACTTCCAGACTGCAAAAGCACATGCCAAGGTGGACAAGGACCCCCCCCATCACAGGGGTTGTGATTTGATCCTGGGAACATGGCCAAGGCTCATGGGCTTTCCAGTCCCTGTCCTTTGGCTCACCTGTGTTCAAAATGCTGATACTGTTTCAGGCACATCCATTCAGACGCATGCTCAGGATGCTGTAGTCAGCACCCAGGTACAGGAACAATTTGTCTGTAGAAAGCAAACCTGTTTCTTTAGCTAAGCTTTGATTATGTATGCTATCTGCTAAGTCATTGAAATATCTTGGAATGAATATATGGAAGAATTATTGTAATTGAATCTAAGTAGTGCTCAAATTAATGTAAATATGACGCATCAGCCTAATAATTAAAGTTGTCAGGTATGGGTTTTATTCAGAGCTTGAATTAGGTTCGTGCTTGAACTTGTTGATTTGCCTTGAAGCTTGTAAGGCTGAGCTCAAAAGGCAAACTGTTGTGGGAATGCTGAAAACAACACAGCCAGCCAAAGGGCTCTTCTGCTCTGGGGACCTTTTCTCATACCATCTGCAACACCCCTCACCAGGTACTTTGCACTGTACGTAGTAGCCCCTTTGTTTCATTTACGGAGGCATTTCACAACATATACGTGGCAGCTACAGCCCCAAAGGTCATCTTTCTCCCAGCCTGTGGTAGCTGAGTCTTGCCGGAGGACCCTGGCAGAGCTCCATGTCTCAGGCCGTCTGGCTGCAGGGGCCAGGAGTCCCGGCTGGAGCAGGCTGGCTCTCGCGGGGCCGCTCGGGCACCTCCCCAGTGCTCCCAGCTCCAGCAAGGAGCATTAGCAGAGTTTGTTCCCTTGGGAACCAATGTCTAACCAGCTGGGAGCCACTAGGCTGGGCTCGCGTAACCACAAATTTCAGTTTGAATGACCCCTGGAAGCAGCCTGGTCAAACCTGCTCTGCTATGCCCGGCCTCAGAACAGGCTGCCTGAAAAAGCACCGTGTAGGAAATAAAATGAAACATTCCTATGGATATACCAGCTCAGCATCTGCCTCCAAGTCCTTTTATTTTCAAGGCATGGTTAGGAAAAAGAGTCTTAGGTTCCTGTTTCAAAGTTGAGAAAGTAAACTAAGAATGGTAAAATGGTTCCTTCAGAGAACAAAATTGCTAGATCAACTGGACCACACCTTCAACACATAAAAGACCAATTCAGAAAAAAAAAAGAAAAAAAGGAAAAGAAGCCCTCCAACCCCCCAGAAAACTACTCTCATCTTTTCTGGTCCATTTGTACTTGCTTTGCGTGTGTAAGTCAGGCATTTGGATACAAACATATATGATGCATGCATTTGTGCACACTTACATCTCAAGCTCACTCAAGCAGTCACATGAATGAGGCCCTGCCAAGCCTTTGCTCCTGATATCTCATGCAAAAGTTAATCCGGGAAGTGAAAAATTCAGAGGGAAGTTAGGCCCCCTCCCTGCACGGTCTGCTGGATTGCATCTGCGGATGAGCTCTCTCTGTGGCCTATTTCAGGGTCCTGTTAGTTCGCTGTTGTAGTGTTGCCTATGTTAGAGACCTGCTCTGTGCTTGTGGCACATAACAAGCCCTCCAGAAAACCACTGGCAGATACATGCAAGGGGAATAGATCATGCTCTTGATCTCAATACCTCAGTGTAATGTGAGGGTCCTACTTTGCTCTCCTGTGTAACATGAAGCCTGAGTGCCTTCATGACACATCCGTGCCTACATGGCACATGGTTATGGTGGTTCCTGATGGCATTTACCAAGAGGTGGAAATTATCAATGACAAAGCTGACGAAGATTTCATTTTCCTGTGGGAAATTTTCTGTTAGGAGCAGAGAAAGCACAGAGAGACAGACATGTCAGCTAATTCCCTGGGATTCCTGTGTGGGCAAGTGTCTCTACCAGCACCTCAACAGCATACTCCAGGCCCCCTATTTTAAATGTAGCTTCTAGCCAGGTGATCTTCAAGCAGCTTGAGCACTGCTAGGGAGGCAGTAGTATATTTAGGGCAAAATCCTGCTGTCAGACACTAGCAGACCAGCCCAATGCAGCCAGCTGCACTCAGAGCCAAGGTGGGATGTTTGGCCTCTTGACATGACGGAGAAGAGCTGCAGGGGTGTGTGTCATTGCTGCGAGGAAAACTGGCTCGGACAAGGTATCTGCACTGTCTTGCTCTTTGGGGGTTTGTGTAGCTGTATCCTGCCTCCTCCCAGCAGGGGACAAATCCTGAATAAATACTTAAAACAAGACACAATGACATGAAAGCAGACCCAAGTCCTTCCCTAGATGAAAACATTGCCCATGTTGTTACTGACATTGCTATGAGGGGGTGGGACGATGTCCCCATCCAGCCTGGGAGGGGGGCTGGGGCATGGGGAACAGGGGCAAATTGTCCTGGGAGGGAAAGGGCAGGGGCAGGGGCAGCAGGGATGGACCATGAGGGCGGTGAGACTGTCCTGGTGGCTTTGGGCTCCTCTGCTTCCTGAGATGACATTACAGCACTGGTATTTGCTGAGATGTTTGGCAGCGTGTCCCCGGTAGCTCATGAAAAGGCTTTGTACAAGGGGACAGCGTAGGCTGCCTTGCAGAGAGGCTGCCTTCCCACAACGCCAATTAAGTATAATCTCAGCGACTCAACTGTCTTTTTCTGGAGCTGGAGCCGTTTAGCCCACTCAGAGGCATTTTATGCCCTTGCTGTCGAGCCCAGTGGAGCTGAACATAGTCCTTGTTTTTCCTATCTCACACAGAGCTGAGATCAACAAACTCCCATTTAGCCACTCTTATATATTTAGCACTTCCTCCTGCAGCGTCACCACCCCCTGCTCCTCCAGGACAGCAGCTCCCATCATTTCAAGGCACTTGCAAATGAAAGGGGAGCACAGCAAAGCAAGAAAATAGACTGAGCATCGTTTCCTCTCTCTGATACAGCTTAAACATGGTCAGAATTACTGTGCATTCCTCTCTCCTTCTAAGCAAAAGTAAATAAAATAAAAAGCATCTTCTTCACAAAAAGCAGCACCAGCTTTCCTTGGGGAAACACCTTTTGGGGGTCGTGTGCCCTCGTGCTGAGCGCTGCTGGGTTGCACACTATGGAGGCTGGCTCTGCACCTCCTGGAGGGAGACATGTGCTCAAGCACCTTCCCTTATTTTCTTTCTTTGTGTTTTTTCCTGGTAAAGATTTCTTTATGGTGCTAGCTGTGTGGGGAGTGGTGTTGGAAAGTGGCCCAGAGATTTGTTGTTGTGACGACTTAGTATATATTGGCTGCTAACAGCACCCATGGTATACTATGGGTTTTCCACTATTGAAGAAGGGGCAGCCCCAGCCCTGAGGAATAACTCCAAGCTCAAGAAGTGGACCGAAGAGAGAACAGAAATGAAGGGTAACCATTTCTGTAAAAAATCAACTCTATGTGCTGTTGGGAGCAGATCATGGCATATTGTTGCATGGCTGCATGCCCCGTAGCCTGTCCCCCCAACCCCAGCCAGTCAGCTGCAGGGGTTGTGTGCATCCGTGGGTGAAACAGGAGCTACCCATCCTCTGACCCCAAAGTCGGCATCCTCTCTGGCCATGGCCCTTTGCCCAGCTAAGAGCGGTGTGGCCATGGGGCCCCCAGCATGGCCGCAGAGCAGCAGATGCAGCGCTGGGTCATGCAAGGATGTGGCTTACCTGAGGCCTTATTCAGAAGCAGCAGCATTTAATAGTGGTAGGCGTTAATGGAGGCATGGGCTATAAGCATGACAATAGAGCATATCATGTCAGAACATGAATTAACCCCACTGATGAGGAGGATGGTGCTAAATCCTTGCAGTGGGGATCTTCAAAAACATGCTAAGTTGGAGCCAGCCCTGCCTGGTTAGGGCTGGGGTTTGCTTTGAGACGATTGTCTTTTGTTGTGGAGAGACCTCTCTCTCCTGGAGTCAAAGTGCAAAAATACAATCAAACTTCTATTATACCCATAACTTGCCTGTGTGATTTTATACTTTCTTTATGCTGGTTGACAGATTGCTCTAATGATTGTGTTGACATTCATTTAATGGCATTCACTGGCACTTTCATTTAATAAAAGTCTTTTCTCACTTTGAACTGCAGCGTTTTCTCAAATGTGGCCTGTGGTGGTTTGCATTTTTTTTATTATTAATTAAAAGTAAATGTCTTGAGAACACTTCATTGCCATGCAGATGAAGCCAGCACCTTCAAATGGATTTTTTCCACATTTTATTTCTTTAAATGTATACCTCCTAAAGCCTGATGAAGTAAGAGTTTGAATAACTATTTTTGAAAGGTAGAATTCACCGATAAGATTCAGATAAGCAGTTCAGATTCTTATCATCTCAATTTAACTACTTTGGCTTATTTAAATAGGGGGAAAAAGCAACTTGCAATTCAACAAGAACAGCTTCTCCAGAGGTTTTCACTTATGTTAGTCTTGGACTGGGTTCAAACGCTGTGAGGATGCCTTTATTCTGTCAGCACTTCCATGCTCTGAGTTCTCATATTGACTTTTCAGCCCATACGAGCCTGCGGAAGCAGTCCTTGTCACTGCAGTTGTGTCCAAATACACAGAGCCAGTTTTTCAGTCAGTTCACCTGGGGATGCTCAGATCTGCCTGCCAGCCTCAGCTGTCTAACTTGTGCTTGCATTTTGATGCCAGGTACCTAAGAAAAAATTCTGATGCCATGCTGCTTCCTAAAGAAATCACCTCAGTTGGATGCCTAGTCTTTGAAAGTCTCTGAAATTCTCCTTTCCAGATGAAAATCCCATGCCCTTGCATTTGTGTGTGGGATTCAACCCCTTTTCTCTCCTTGCTCTCATCTTCCTGATGGAGGCTGCTGCTCTCATTACCATTTTTCCTCCCTCTTTCCTTTCTTTTTTTTTTTTTCCTCTACATTGCCTTTATTTACTGACTGCTACTCCCATCCTGGTCTACCAAACCGACAACTTGTTCACATTCATAGGTCCCTGTAAGACCCAGTTTCCCTATAATGTCCACAAAAGGCGCTGATAAAAAAATCATGCATCTAAATTAAAGCTTTAGGTGCTTCCTTCATTTGGGCTTCCCATATGCCTGTGTGCTCCAGTCTTGTCTTTGAACTTTTTAGTCTCTAGAGCTGTGTCCTACTTTTTATGCCTTGGGAAAAATTGGAAGGAATAAGTGATTAATAATAAACTTTTTAAAGCCATTATCAAAGGGTATAGCTCCCATGGTGAAAAACCTCTCTCCTTTCATTTGACTCAGAAGTTCCTGACCAGGAAAGATGAGAGACACTAGTGAAAGGATGTCTGGAGCTGAGATGTCACCATGACCCACCAGACCCTTCACTAGCAACAGCCAGCAGCCTCCCCCGTGGGAGAGAGGAACATACCGAAACGGAGCCCTCCTCCTTGTGATTTCCAGTGACGATTTGGTTTGAATGCCTGTTCTGTGTCCTGGGAAACACTTGCAAAAGCCCAGGATCCCTCTGTCCTTTCAGTCCAGCTTCCACCGATGAGCAACAGAGCATGGAGGCTGCTGGGGCCTGGCCATGGCTCCCCAGTTTGGCAGCAGTCTGCTCCAGGGCAAGCAGGAGTGAGGAGCAGCGTTGGACTCCCCTTGGCTCATATATCCCACTACTGTGCAATCAATGACATGCTCCTGTCATTTTATGTGCACGCCACAGGAACAAAATGCAAGGTGAAAAAAAGGAAAGGAAAGAAAAAAGGAAAAAAAGAGAGGACTTCCAGCCTGCACCAGGGAGGCATCTTATCCTGATGTGAGCAGGTAGAGTCACACCGCTCTCTTAGGTGGGCATGAAGTACCTGTGCACAGCAGAGCCCAGGCTGCAAAGGCCACCAAGAGACAATTTGCAGTGAAGGCACCAAGACAGCAGAGCCGCCCGGCCTTACAGGGATCATTTTATCGATTTAGCAGTGTTCACGTCTGGCCCAATTTAGAATAACTTTACTAAAGGAAAGGTCAAAGGTGAAACCTCAATATCTAAAATTCGTACATCTGCAGCCATGTTTAGAGATGCCTCAGTTGATTAGCTGATACCTGGCTCTCTGAGCACCCTCAAAATCCAAGGCTTTAGCACTCCATACCACGGAAAATCCCCATGCTTTAGTTTCAAGCACTTAATCATGAAAAATGTGGCTGAAACATAGGGAACAGTTAGCATGGTGACTTGTAGCTCATCTTTCCTTTCTGAACGTGAGGGCTCCCTCTGCACAGGAGTGCAGTGGTCACAGACAGGGAAAAGAGATAGTGTCTTCTCATTTGCCCATCAAGGACTGCTTTTCTAGATGTTTTTAGCTGCTGTCCATGCAGCCTTTGTGGTCTCATTCCCAGGGCTGCTTCCAGAGCTGGCAGGCAGCTGAGAGAGGGGGAGGTAAAGCAGCGAGATGGTACCTCATGGGAGAGCGGACCCCACTGCCTGGATGTTTGTGAACAGAAAGGCTGGTTTGGAAATCCAAAATAGCTATGGAAACTTTTATTTCAGCTTACACCTAAAAAAAACCCCAACCCTCTGAAGCTCAGGCTTTATTCTCAGTGAAGTTTCTTGCACAATCATTAAACATGTGTGCTGTTTGCACCCTTAAGCAACAAATTTGCTGTAGCTACTTGTGCAAACTGAGCGTAAGTGAAGATTTGCTTCACTCGGGGGATCTGTGTCTCGTGCAGTGGAGGGGAGGGACCAGCGGGGAGGAAATGAGCATGCCAGCTCTGCAGCCATCTGCACCTCATGGAGCCACCTCACCAGGACAGCATGGATGTGGGAGAAACAGCACTGAATGCTGGAGGAGAGTCAGGAGCACCAAATATTTTCTATTGGCAAGCTCAATATATTTCAACCAGATTCAGGAGCATTGCAGAAAAGCCTCGTGGAGCAGATCCCGCCCTGCTGTCATGTTTCTGCAGGGTTTCGGGGCTGACATCAGCATCTGATGAGCTGATCCATCACTTAGGGTTTATACCCAGAGAAATCAGGAACTAACTTGCCGCACAGCACCAACCGCTAATTTTAATAACAGCTAACTCAACTTGGCACGAACAAAATGAATTATTTCATTTTCCGAGATCTACCGACTAGAAATACTTCTTGGGGAAAATCTTACATGGGTATCTTATAGACACTCACACTTCCAGCATTTTAAAATGCAGCACCTCTGCCCAGTTTCCAAGGATAATGTCATATGTGCTGTTTCTCCCATTTATGCCTGGATCCACGACAAACATGAATAAGCTGCTTTCACCTTCATCTTCGGACACTCTATCTGCAAAACATCATCCCACTGATTCGATCCTTGCTCTCTATCTCTGGCCATCACCCGCTGACTCACCCCCACTGCCCTGTCCTGAAGGACACATCAACACTACGGTTTTGTCTTTCCTTTTGGGAGTGATCTCTGTGCTCCATTTACAGACTCTCTTCCTCCGGCTTTTTTATTCTTCATTTCTTCCTCAGGTTCCCCTCCCTTCGGAGCTCATCCTTTCATGTTCTCAGACTGCAGGCTGGAAGCAGAGATGGGCTATCTGATGCTCACCAGGGGTGGTTTCCCCTGGATGTTCAAAAGACCGGGGGTTTCTGAACAAGGTTTTCCAGAAGCAGACCCAGGACGTGAAGTTTCAGGCTTACATCCACTTCTGTGTCTTTTCCAATCTCACAAACATTTTCTCGTCTATTATTCTGTAATTAACCCTACCCTAGTGAATTCCAAACATTCAAGCTTGAATAGAAAATAACTGTTTGGATTCAGTATTAAAGGATCATGGTAGCTTTATAACCACACTGAATATTTAAAACATCTGGAATCTGGAGTACCTCAGTGCTCAGGGCTTTGGCTTTTATTCCATCAATTAGTGGAGATTAACTGAACTAAGTGAGGTGACTTGGATTTCCTCCTCGTTGTGTCACAAGGGCTGTTGGATCCTGACAGGTCTTCTTTCCATGAGCAGACATGATTGTCCGTCACACAGAGAGGCTATTACTTTATAGATCTATATTGATTTTTTTTTTTTTTTTTTAAATTTTACCTTGCAAGAAGTTTGGGAGCGGATACTCTTTTTGCTGTAGCCAGCCATGACTTCTAGGGGTATATCTGCATTTCTACAAAGGTAGTAAATAATTTTTCTGTGGAGGTGACTGTCTGCTGGCCACACACTAGCTTATTTTAAATATATCCATTAGCACCTGTGCAGCCAGGTCACCTTGGCAGAGCTCAGAGTAAGGTCCCAGAGCTGAGACTTTCTTCCGCTGGCAAATCTGCAACCGCCTCCTTGGGTACAGGGACACATTTACAGAGCCATGGTCGCTGCAGAGCGTTACACTGTCCCTCTGCTCCATTGTCACTAGGACTCAAAATGGGATAAAACCAAAAGCAAGGGTGTTTAGCTGTATTTCCAAAGCTTGAAAAAACTGGAGGTACAGAGCAATTTTTGTTTTGGTGTCACTGTGCTGGAGCATCTGTGAGGTGGTGCTTGGTAGCAAGAATAATTTTCATTTCCCTA
>NW_008824941.1:52206-70392 GCF_000699105.1 Pygoscelis adeliae
CCTACAGACCCTAGCACCTGAGATGACAGCCAATGCATTTTAAGATGGATTTGAGCAGGACAGGCACTCCTGTCTTGACTCTCAGTGTGCTCCCTGGGACTGGGCATGGCATTGCTGGAAGGTGACAGAGACATCCTGACACTTTGAGAGTGTTCGTGTTCCTGCCCTCTTTTGTTCCTGCTGCCAGGCACATCCTCTAACTTTGGAAGAAAAATGCAGCCTGGCACACCACGTTCCTGATTTCTGCTCCCTGGATTTCACTGTAGGAAGTCTGGAGGTGTCACGGCTCTGGAGGTGGCTGCACAGCATTGGAAACCCATTGCAGAGACAGGAAAACATCCAGGTGAAGGCACAGCAACATCAGCGTTAAACAAGGCATCTTAAAATCTGTTTCAGAAAACAACTGCACACTGTATAGTGCAGTGTACAATATTTTCTTTCAAAGCTAGGGTAATAAAGAAGGAGAAAAAAAAGACAAACTGGCCACACAGCAGCTTTTATAAAGTGGATTAGCTCAGTCCAGCCCTAAGCCAGTGCTTTTCCTGTCCTGCAGGATCTTAGATCTGGAGCTCTTCACAAGCCGCCCATAATATGTTGTTAATGACTCCTGTAAAGTTCTTTGTAAAATGAGGAAAAAAAGGATGCTGGTGCCTCATTGTTCCCATTTTCGTGATTCTACAGGCACAACCTCCCTCAGCAGTGAGGTCTTCCTTGGCTTTTATCGTCCAAGATTACCCTAGCACTGATGAGTTAACAAGATCTGACAAGATCACAGCACAGGGCAGTATACCTGCAGGTAAAACAAAGGTCGCTTTGGAGTCATTTTCTCACAGTCTGGAGCACATAAATGTTCAACTCTGAGAGGTTTTTCAGTGGCAAGGGGAGACTGATAGCCCAGTAAACGCAGTTGCCCCTGTTTGATGGAGGCGCACTTGGATCACCTCCACAGGCTGCTGGAAGCCCAGTCTGAGTGCATTTACAAAACACCACCAGCACAAACCCTATGTGATTCTATTGGCAAATGAGTTAGTGGCTAAGATAATTTAGCAACCAGCTGTCAGATGCAGGAGAAGCAAGCACAAAGCCAACTCCTTCTTGTAACCCAAAAAGCAGTGAGAAGTTATCTGATCAGAATGTCTGTTGAAAACTGCAGGGTCCACCGTGACCCACTGTTACGGAAAACAGTTGCCTGTGCTGCTGGGATCAGTGTTGCTCTCCCTGTGTGACTTGTCCCTGTCAGAGCCACCCGGGGCTAACGCATTATGGTTGGATCATGTATCTTCAGAGGATGACCCAGTCTTCGTTATGGACTTCTGTATACACTTGCTCTGATTTTACACTGCTTGTCCCCATTTGTGTTCCCTCAAAGAACAGTTCCACTGTGTTCATCCTTGCTCATGTCCACTAATGCTCACGTCCAGTTTCTTTCAGTCCCTCAGTAAGGCGCTCTCTCATTTAATTTTCTCTCCCAGCTATTGTATCTGTGTTTGCACAATGGAAGAATGCATTTAAATGACCATGGAAAAGGCAAAAATCACCCAGTTACACTAATTTTAGGCAACGTAAGCCCCTTTTCCTTCCCTCGCTGGGAGCACTGGGAAGGCAGAGGTGTTACAAAGTTGTGTTACAAAGTTCTTTACAGAGCACCTGGCTACTGCCTTTTCTACCCCTAACATGCCTCACCTCCCTTTTAGCTCACCAAATCATGACCAAACTCTTTTGAGCCTAGATAGCAGCTGTTTTGGGCTGCTCTGGTGCTGGGCAGAGGCTGACGGTGTAACGTTAGCCGTTAGCCACGGCTGCACTACGGAGCAGCAGGATTTGAGGACAGCCAGGTGTGCCATGACCATGCAAACAGCACATATGCTGGCAAGCTTAACATGGCTTTTCCTGGAGTTTTTTCTGTGACTTCCCATCAATCTTGGGTATGATTTTCTGAGCTCTTCCTGTCAACTGCAGACTTTGTTTGTCATTCATGGAGGCAGACTGCAAATTTGCAAGACCTATTTTCTTTTACCAAAAGCTGAATGCAGATAAGCTTCTGCCACATTCACAAGTGCCCAGTCACAGCAGGAACAACAGCACCATAAAGACTGGGAGCCATCTGAGCCCCCAACATGTGTTTGGGCTGAGCTCAGCGGGGAGGGGAGTGCCTGCATTGCAGGCAGGAACACTGGACCTCAGCAGAAACTCCGGCACCCAGCGGTGTTGGAGGGGGAAGCACAGCCTTCCTGAAATTGGAGTCAGCCCCTGGGAGCACAAGAACTGCCTAACAGAGACCACAAGTGTAGGAAGGAGGGGTTTTTTTACCCCTTTACTAGACTCTGCAGAGCCACAAGCCTGCCTGAGCAAAGTGGTTGGTGCACTCCTTCACGGGCAGAGCTGCCTGCAGTCTTGCAAAATTATGCAGTGGAGTCTTGGAAGAGAGACGCTATAAAGCCAAACTGCATGTTAAGCTAGCTGCTGCAGTATGCTCTATCTACCTCATCTTTATCTTTCCTATCATTTTCTCTAACGTAGAGAGGTGAGACTTCCTCACGTGACTGGTTGGATTATTATTTATTAGGACATCTAGGGCACTAGCACTTTGGGGTGCCCCATCCCAGGGCTTTAGGAGGTGTGCAAGCACTGTGAAGGCAGTCCCTACACCAAAGAGCCCATGCTATAAAACACGGGGTAATGGGTAGATAAATGAGATTGGGAGTCGGCAAGAGAAACCAGTGAGACAGGTTTGGGCAGCACGTCAGCCAGTAATCTCAGCACACCAATGTAATTTTTGGGGGAGTTGTGCTGGTAAAGGAGTGATTTGAAAGAGCTTAGCTTAGGGCTGTTTCTAATGGGGGCTCCTCCCGTGGTGAGAGACAGTCCGGGAGGGAAGCAGCCAGCTGCTGGAAAATGTGCTAGGGCTTTGCCGCGTTGGGGGGGAGTTGGCAGTACAGTAGCATCTGAGAGATGAGATGCTCTGAAGGCCATGGAAGCCAAGACAAGTAGATACAAGCAAATTCCCATGCAGTGCCCTGCCTAAGAGATCTTTTTTCACTCCGAGGGTCCAGAGTGTCTGACTCCAGCAATCTGCAGGGCCGTAACATTGACCGCAGTTTCCCCCCCTCTCTCCGCTTTAATTTTCCTTCCTTCCTTTGTGCAAATAAAGAAAATGCACTGGGAATTCTTTTGAAGACAGTATGGTCGGGGTTTGCACTGGAATTTCATAAGGAAGCTTACGAGACATTATAAGATGTCTTTAGAAAAAGATTCTTTGAAGCTTTTATCTTAATGCATTTACCTCTAGAATACACAGACTTTGCATTCAAGAAAAGCACTTTACAGGGAGAAAATTAAATACATAATGACTTGCAGGAGGCCGGGAGACTATATCCTGAGGAGTTTTACTGTGGGCTAGCACCAGGGAAATTAAAACGCTCACATATTCTTGACCTTGATTTTGGTATTTCTGTTTCATGGCATAAAACAATTGAGTTAGTAAGAATATTTTATTATTGTCCCCTACAAATGAACTAGAAGCAGAATGCTATAGATCAGTATCACTCATAATGGTGTAGTTGGTTGAAAATTCTGTTTCAATATTTCACTTCAATTATAAGAGCTCATATTGCCTTAGGTGAATGTGGTAAAAAAAATTGCATAATAACAGGTTATTGTGCAATGGACTGTAAAACCATCAGACAAGGGTGTAAGCTTTTTTTTTCAAGTGGAAACCAACTGAATAAAGTGCCTGAAGCCTTTTTCTGTTATTTTCTGGCGTTCTCCTGAGTGGATACTTTCTAATACATGCTGAAGACATGCTGTAACTTCAGTTAGCAAAATACTGTTGACTTACATCAAAAAAAGAAAATGATTATGTACAATTGGATGAGTCATATCAGTTAGGAAGGCAGGAAACTTCAAATACAGTTTTATTCTGACAATAACATACATCAAAAGGAGAGTGAACACTGAGGCACATGTTTCATGGAGAAGGTGGTTACTGAGAGGGCTGGTGGTGTTTTCCTTATGTTAGTGTAAATAGAGCAGTGCAACAGCACTAGCATGGTCTCAGTTAAACATTTGTTAAACTAATGAAGCTGTCTCTAGAAAGGAGGAGACTGCATTAGATTGGTCTAAGGCACCTTTACGCCTGTGTATCCATGGCCACAGTGGTACAGCACACCTAGCTAAACCCGTTTCACTAGAGCACAACCAACCTGCAGAGCAGATGTTGGCATAAGGCATCCTTGAGATCTTCTCTGCAGCTGTGAACAGATGAGGATGTTTAGCACTTCTTGCAAGGCTGCTTTGAAAAGCAAATGGACAAGTGTGTACTCTGACAGCCAAATAGTTACATACAAAAGATGCTGTAAAAACTATGGCTTCAGGGGGCTGCTTGGTAGATGCAGGGCTACACATAAAATTAAATCACTTAAAAAGCATGCTGCTGCAGAATTATAATTCAGTGCAGGCATTGCACTGCTCAGCTTTTGATCACCTATGGATATTTCACCTGTACCTACCAGCAGTGGCAGTATTGCTATAGGACTTATTTGTGTTTTCCTGTCATGGTATCCCTTTAACCTAGAGCAAAGCACGATGACTCTGAAGTTATGGGAAATAGTTGCCAAGGCAGGTCATGGATCAGGTCATCTCCCTTACTTTGTCTCTGTTAGGAGAAATGTGTCCAGATCTGCTGGGAAATAAAGGGAGACCAGGTTGAGCTCTGGTCTCAAAGAAGGTGATCCCTCCAGGCTACCTACCCGAAGAACAACCTGTAGTCATGCAACAATGTCTGGAGTAAATGGTTTTAGTAGAAATACAGCAGAAAAAAAACAAATCTGCTGGTTTGCAATTGCACAGAATAGTACAATAATAAGATGAATTTGCCATGGAATTAATTACAGGTTATAGTTCCATGCTAATTTGTGCCTCATAAAATAATGAAAATAGCACTGAGGCAAGAGCTCTGTCTCTTCTGAGTCACTACTTCAGCTATTACATATCTGAATATTGTGAATCAGAAATTACATTGGGATTTAGGGCTTTAGCAAAACTGGTGTTCCTGTATCTAGTTGCTATCATGCCAGACTGCCTCTTCTCGTTGGAACATGTTTCATGAGGTCTTGCTTTAACATCTGTACAAAGAGTTCCTATGCAAAATCTTGAGTTATAAATAAAACATGTAATATATAAACATATATATGTGTGTGTGTGTAGACCTATATGTGTACATGTAGGTTTTGCTACCTTGTGAATTCCCAAATGCTTTTAGAGACAGACTGCTTTGGTGGCGTATGCTGCATGCAGGCAACTCTAGTGAAGGAGAGGGGTGATTCCTGCAGCTCTCTGCGTTGCTTTCTGCGCAGGCACAATTCCTGCCTGCTGAAGGGGTTGACTGCACATAGACTGCTGCTCCCTGAGTGGAAGTAAGAGGTCAGACAAAACAGCAGCTGCTTCCTATCAACTGATACCTGCCATCATTAACCTTCCCCCCCCCTCCCCCGTTCACAACCTGTTTTATTTTGCTGTTAGTGTTTCTCACCTGATGTTCAGATTCACTCCTGCGGCAGCATCACAGCACCTAACCTCTGATACTCGCCGTGTGGCTGTCTGCAGCCAAACCAGCCATGCCAGATGGCTTATAGCTAATGGAGGGAACCAGGAACCTTCTGAGCATTTCTGGCTTTTCTATTTTAGACATCTACTTGAGGATGAGATGTGCCACAGCCCAGTCTGCTTCGCCTATGCTGACTAGCTCCCCGTGGTAGATGAATGGAGCCAAGAGCAGTTAGTGTTAGCTAAGATGAAAAAGTCTATATTTAGCCAGATGAATCTCCCACGGGGTATTTAGCCCTCTGCTACTGAATTGTATTAATTTTCCCTGATACATTCTTTCTTATCTGAACATTTATAAATGGCTTCTCAATGCCAGATTTGCTTTGGTTTTGATGGGTATACTTTTACTTTCCAGTGGCAGAATACTCTTTGGACAGCCTGTGACTATGAACGTCCTCAGCCTCACCATTGAAAGAGACAGCAATATCTAACTTGCCTGCACAGCAAAGTGCTCCCATAAATAGCAGGCTTATTTGGTAAAGGGTTGTTTTGTTAGGTGGGGAAGGGAGAGACATTTCAAGGCAATTTTGTATCACTAGATATTTAGGTTCAGAAATATCTTTATCCACTTTGGGAACGCACTTCCTGTATTGACTTGCACTCTAAATATATATAATTTTTAAATTACAGGTTTACGTCAAGAGAACAATTTAGTCAAGTATTACTTTCTTTGGAGAACACATCCTTGTTGTTACTCATAAATTATGGCATGCATTCAGGCGTAAAGAATGTATGAATCTATTAATCAAAACCCATGTTCCACATTATGGGTTCTCTGCAGGAAACAGCTCTTCTGGACATGGGAACAGTTGATAGAAAGCTGATAAAATGAACGGCAAAGGAGGCCTGATTGGAAGTGCAGGGAGTTACTGGTTGGGAAGGACATCACAGGACAAAAGGACGTGGCAGAGATTTTAGACGATCCAGATCATGCCTTGACATGGCCTTTCTGCACAGCCTAGCCAAGGTGGCCCGCAGTCAGGGCATGTTTAGCCTTCTGAGCAGAGGTCTTCTCATGCTGACAGCTAGGGGAAACAATCTGGTAACCTTACAGGGTGCAGCAAAATCAGCCAGAGTTCAGCATCATTCAGCCACCCAGCAGCTGGAAAGTGAAATTTGGTCTTTGCTACTGGGCTGTCTTCGTGCTGCGTCTTGCTCTAAGCCCTGGATTGCAAAGAACCAAATGGAAAGATGCCCCGCATTGTGGGTGTCCTGGCATTCAAACTTTATTTTTTGCAGATAATACTTTAAGACTCAGGTTTACTCACTAGGGACTGTGCCTCAGGCATGTCTCCGACCTGCACTTCTTTCAAAGGGTAAGAGTTTGCTGCTTGATCTCTAGACAAGGACAGGGCAGGTCAGGGATGCGGTGATGCTGGGATTTTGTTCAAGGAGCAGCCTGCTGCAGTAAGAGCAGGAAATGTACAGCTGGAGCAAGCTATACTCCAATTTCGAGCCTATGAGAGTTGCAGCTGAGGGGCAGGAAGGACATAGGTGGCCCAGACACTTCTGATGGTGATTTTTTTCCGAAGCTCAGCAGGCAGGAAGAGATCCAAAACTTTGTTCCGAGGTTCTTCTCCAGTCAAAAGTTTGGACATATTTGTTTCTTGGGGAATTTATCCCAACAGCTTCAAAGTATGATCATGAGAAGAATGTCCCACTAAAAACCAATTTTTCACATGTGTTTTCTGGCGGCTGTTGTACCTCTTGAGGTTTATAGTGATCCATTTAGCAATGTGATGTTGTGTCATAAAATGCAAGCACCATGTTTGATTGTATTAGCAGAATTACCATGTGTAAAATGACATAGCTATACACTCTTCTGAATACTGAATAGGGCATATCTGTATGCAATTCAAAATATCATGCTTGAAAAAATGTGTGTTTGTCTCCCATATGAATTACCATAATAAAAGCTGAATCTGTCCCAAGGAACATTTGCTTGGGTTGGTACTATGTCCACCAGCAAAAGGACAATGTAAGGCCTTGAACAAAACCTCTGCCTACCTTCGAGGCTGGGAATGGGACTCTAGCCCTTTGGAGAGATGTCTTTGCTGAACTCTCCTCTCAGTAGCTTCTGCTGTGAGTGATACCCTGCTAACTCAGTGCAAACTTTGGACTTCTTGATGCAACTCCTTCCTTGGAAATCAGCTTACTACTTGTACTAATGGCCTGGTTGTGTCATTCTGCTGTAGCTGCCTTATGGAAGGGAGATAGTTATTTTATAGATATTGCTTTCACTTACAACATTTTATGAGATAAAAATCTGAGAACCCCCCCTGCCCCCGACACAGACACAGAGAGTTGCATTTGATTTAACATAGGTGCTGATGTGTTTCAGTGTCACATTAGCCAATGTCACACGTGTAAGTTTTTGATGGAATTTGTGTGTTCCATGTGACAAACCCAAATACTCACTTCCACTGCGTACACCCCTAACCCTCAGCCTTTCCCTAATTTTGGAGCAATCCTCACATCCTACACAGACCTGCCCCAAGGAATATTTGGTTCCCAGTATAGAGGATAACAACATCTGTTTATGACCACTGTGGTAAAAAGAAATTGCCATAAGAGCTTGGCAATGAGTTTTGAGTTTTCCCCATTAAGCTGATTCAGCAAAGCTAAAATGAAATGGCCTGTCAGAGCATGCCAAGGGGAACCATTTATTGCTCAGAGAGCTCGCAAAGTGTCTCTTTCTTTGTTTTCCCCAATATCTCAACCCCAAAGCTTTCAGGACCACGATAAACAACGCCTCATTATGTTTATGTAAAAGAAATTGAAATTACTGTGCATAGCTATCACTCACTGGCCAGGCCTCAGCCCAGAGAGATTTTGGCTGAAGAAGGCTTTGCAGTAAATGTATCCACCCTCTTGCTCCACAGCGCTGTGAAATCTCTGAATGAGGGTCAGGGTATTACTGGTAGGACAAGATGTGCTGAGACCCTTGCTGAGCCCACCCACGTTGCAGCAGCCTTGCGGCTAGAAGATCCCCCAGCTTCCTCCACTTAATCTTTCTCATATCATTATACATCCCCTTCAGAGCCAAGTTCCAAAAACAGTGCCCATCCTTTTCCTTTTCAAGTTGGTAATGTTCTTTTGTCCGGCACATACACACATGCATGCACATACACACACACACACACACAAAATGGTTCCAGCTGTTGCGAATTATAGCACAGAAAATACTCTGAAAAAACCAAACAAACAGTGAATGGAAGATCAGCACTCAATCCAGAGAGTGAAGGAGTAAATGTTTCTCATTAGTGATTAGATCTTTCACATGTTTTCCTGCATACTTGTGTTCCTTGGTTAGTTCCTTGCTCTCAGTTGACTTGAGTTGGACTTCAACACTTGCAGATTGTTTTTTAAGAACCTTGATCTTCTGTGAGGACACCTTGATCACTTTTTTTGTTTGAAAATTCAAGTTTGCGAACTCTCATCTTGTCTGGAAAGGACACTTAGGTCCACATCTTTGGCCTGAATCTCAGGTTAACTTGGTAACATTCATAGCAACAACAATGCCTGTATTAAAGGCCAGCACAGAAGCCTCTTGCCAAGTCTCAAAAGGAAAGTATAAGTGATGGTTAAAAGTTACCTGAGACGTCTGCTGGCCTAAATAGTATCAGTCCCAACTCTTTTTCCGTGGGACAGATTCAGGTTTGTATTAAGATACTTCATACATAGGACAAATGTTGTTTCTTTTCTGTAAGTATGTCAATTAATTAAGGGGTCAAAGAAACGTTGTTCTTTGAGTATCCAAAAGATTACAGCTGCCCAGGAAAATAAATTCATTCTTATCTTGTTGGATTGTTTTACTCCTGCATGATGGCAAGTTTTCTGATACCATTGATCTGTTTGAAATGTGTTGCGGATTTC
The DNA here is from genome assembly GCF_000699105.1 of Pygoscelis adeliae. Lineage (NCBI taxonomy): Eukaryota > Metazoa > Chordata > Aves > Sphenisciformes > Spheniscidae > Pygoscelis > Pygoscelis adeliae. Next base: position 61,687 of record NW_008824941.1, read on the forward strand.
TACATCTAATAATAAGCAGACTAAGTGTTGAATACCAGATGGGATAGAAGCAGACCTGGTACAGACCTACCAGAGAGGAAAAGATGTCATTCACAAAATATGAAATCCATGACTAATGACAGTTGTTTGCATTTCTCCCATTATTGGTCCCCAGCCTTCAAACCTGTATTTTGTTCATTGAAATATCTCATCTGACAGGCTGAATTGTGCTGATGCTCTGGCAATATAACGAACAGTAAAATAAAACCAAGTGCTAGGAATATATTAGAACCATTGCCAAACTGTGCTGAGATAAAACTTCTAAAATTAACAAGTGCATTGTTTTCCTCGAAAACATTATCTGTCCTGAAAATAAAGTTCAAGACAGTCATGTTTAAACCTATAGGATTGGGCCAATTTCTAATCTCATTTACACTGATGTAATTGACATCAGAAGTTGGCTTGCAGTGTGCTTACACTACATGTCAGTGCTATTAGCAGTAACTACAATAGAACTGGGGGCAATTTTTGAATATGTTCTACTTTACGTCTTATCTCCATGACAACGTCTCTTAGCAAGTGAGACATTTCTTCTGTCTGTCTGCATGAAAAGGTACAGGTCAAATTAACCCCCAGCCAGAAAGAAGCTAACAGATATCACAGCTGAATTTTAAAATATTCCATTGGTTGAAGCTTTCCTTTGCAAGAAACATTGCACTGTCTGTAAGTAATTTTTGCTTCAACCACAAAGAATACATTGGTGCACAGAAAATTTCTTTCAGGAATGGCTAGTTAACCTAGCAATTTAAAACTGCTCTTACTGCAGAGTGTGGGAACAGTAAATAATCCTGGTTTCTGCTTTTCTAAATCTGTACAGGAAAGCTCCATGATCTGTTAACTCCTTAGTCTGTGTATAACACTGGGGTTTTGTGGAGACAAGACTGAGGGCTTCTCATGTCTTCTGCCAATGCCCTACTCCAAGCTTGGATACAAGGGCCAGACAAACAAACAACGGACGCGGGCAATGCATGCCAGAGGGTCCCAGACTGCTTGTGTGCAAACTGGCAGGAGTTTTTTGATGATACTGCATATTAAAAATTTTGGAACTTAGGAAAACAACATAATAGTTGAGGCTGAAGACCATATAACCTAGGAAACCAGACCTTTTTCAAACATCACCCAACTTTCTGTACATTTATTGTACCTGCCAGCTCACCGTTAGGTGTCCAGCAGCAGCTCCAGCAGTATCGTAGGGCAGTAAGCACAGGGTTCTGCATATACAAAAAGATAATTTGGCTTCTCTCCACATTTGAATGCATTTAAATGTTCATGTATATTCATGTGCACTCATTTACCTGTGGGCCCAGCACAGAGCACCCCTGCTGATTCACTGGCAGTACTTCACGCAATTCTCACTTACCGGTTTTCATGAGGTCTCCCAGCGAAATGCCAAACATATTTGGCTCTGGTTTGTTGTGAGGTCTGATGAGATCACAGAAAGGAAAATGCCCTCGAGACATCACAATAGAAATTAACCAAAAGACTTCCTCTTGAGGAAATGCCTTAGCAGGCATGAATCAAATGTCAGCAACATGCAGATTGCAGAAAGTCCTTCCAATCCAGTGCCATATATGGATCATAATCAGCAGGACGATCCTGATCTGGGTCAAAATCAGCACAGGCATGGAAAAGGGCTTTTTGGAACTGAATGTGAATGCACAGGTTGGTAGATAACAGTCTCCAGTCTTCACTTTGAGTCCACACATTGTGTGCTGGTTATGGGTTCATTTAATTTCATTTGGGTTTTTTTTTAGTTCATTTCACACACAAAGCATTCACGTGGAAGTATCCATGACTAGTGCTTTCCCCTGTCTCCGTTCAGCCATGAGATGGTCATCCTGTTATCTGCCAGGAGTAATCAACCTGACAAATCATAACCTAGTGATGACTGAACTTGTCAAATCTCCTATTTGCACTGCGGCAGCACAGCATATCTGGACCTGAAGTCTTCAGCCACTTGGAAACTTCAGTTAGCAGCAAGCAGCGTGAGCTACTGCAAACTCAAGCACAAACATCATTTTCTTTCTGTGCTGGCTATCAACCCATATGTATGGTCCTGGGTGCAGGGATCCTGAGCCCTGACTGAGGACTCTGGTAAATACCACCATTTCTTTAGCACAGTTAACTTTCCCCGTGTCTCCGTGAGAAGCAGAACTTCCTGAGGAGCAAGCCTTAGCAGAACAAACTCACAAAGGCACTCACAGGCCACCACAGATCTCCCAACTCCTTCTTTTTGTTAAGATGCACTTCTTTAACCTAACATGCACGTTGAGCCACAGGTAGTCAAAAGAAGCACCAACACCCCCCCACACCCAAACCCCCACCCCCCACACCCACATACCCCCACCCCTCTTTCTTCTCCTGAGAGAAAGGTTGAAAGATGCTGACCCGCATGTGGCAGAGTTTGGTCGCACCACATAGCACGGGCGAGCCCAGCATGTGGGTACCGTGGTGGTGAGGGCAGTACAGCAGCCATCAAGAATAGAAAACAGTAAAATAGAGCAGCCATTCTCATACTTCATGGTTTTCGGTGGTGACCGGAGGAATGTCCTGTTTGTGAGAAGGAGCAAAAGCAACATGCTGGTCTGTATATGCAGCCAAGTGCAAGACCTTGCCTTGTGCAAGGCATGTGTGTTACTATTAGAGACCTCACTGACTCCCATGAAAGTGGCCAGAGCCATGGTCCCATGTGGTGCTAAATGGGAGGATTTGGGATGCAGCACTAGGCTTAGCAGCCAAGCATCATGGACAAGCTGCCGGGAAAGGGCAGCACTGAAGGTCAGTGGGAGCATGGTACAGAAAAAGGCTGGTAGCACCAGTGGGGCAGCGGGGGAATGGATTTTGTGGGAAAATTTTTATGGGGAAATCTGACAAGTTTGAGAGACAGCGTGGTGAATGGAGAAGAGAAAACAGAGCTAGAAGTAAGACAAAGCTTGTAAGCGCAGGAGTTAGGACCTTCTTCTGTGCTTGTGGTCTGAGGTAAAGAGGAGGAATGACTGTGTGCACTGGCTGTCTGAGGCAGCAGGAGGTGAGGTGTGAATTTCCATAAGCATTACACAAGCACCGACACCACCATAAATAAGCCACAGATTTTTAAAAAAATATCTCCCGACCGCAGGAGGTAACTTGAGTGCTGCATTTAAAAGCCCAACCTCCTGCTGCCCCAACAACATCTATGGGGATGGAAGAGGAGGTCTCCCTCACACCCTTCCCTAGGGAAGGCGGAGGCCAGCTCTCCATGCCCTGTGCAGAAACCTCCTGGATTAAAGGTCTATGGTTTAGCAGGGTGAACATCCTCCTTTCTCTATCAGGGACAAATGCCACTCACTTTCTCCGCAGAAGTGAGGGCATCCAGTGCGCCCATAGCACTGCGCGAGGCCCCTGGTCCGGCACACTGCTGTGCACACACGCCTGCCGCGGCCTCCAGCCATAAACATCACCCAGCATTTCTCCCTCAGTGCTAATTAATGTGGGATGTGCATCCAATCCCGCAAATGGGGAGCATATATCAACATGTATCCTGTTTTTCTTTATCCCCAAAAGGACCAAGTAATCAGACAAATTGAAAGCTGGTCTGTTATTAAATACTTAACAGCAATATATAGCTCCTATGGCCATCACATGGGCCCAAAAAGCCTCCAAATCTTCAATGGTGCAAAAATGTTCTGCTGTTCCCCTCCCCTGACATAATGTCTCTCAGCAACATCTGCAAAAAGGTTATAAGTTTTCAATGCAAAACTAGGTCAGGATTGTCGAAACACAGAGGTTTAAAGTTAAAGTGCTACTTCTGTGAGTCTCACAGTGATGAGCCTGCATTTAAAAAAGCAATGTGCATTCAGAAGTTAACATTAAAAATCACAGGATCTTTTCAGTATTTTGGAAATCTGTCTGTTTTGTAGGAAACTTGTCCTTTAGAGCCATATTTGGTTTTTTGACATCCTGTCCTCAGATTTAGAATGAAATGCTGCTTTTAATTAAATATTGAATGCCGGGAATTACATTCTCACTGAATTAATTGCTAGCCTGTGCAATTCAGTAAAGGAAGGTCCTCTGCAGAAGTATCAAGTTTGCTGCTGCAAGTTGCAAACACCTCACCTTTAATATTGCCATATTTCCCTGGATATAGTATGGTCTAAATCTAGGGGATAAATCCTTTCTGAATGGCAGCAGCTCTTTCCATTTCTGTTAAAAATTACAGTATCTTGTTCTGTCACTCTTGGTAAAATAATTAAGCTTCTACATAGATTTATGATGTGAAAGCACCAGCAAGCCCCACCACTAAATTTGTTATGATCTAGTCAGTAGGGATATTACATTTAGTGTGTCTTTAGATACATTGTCAAGGATATTGTGAAAAATAATCTACATTAAACTACTTTCTATTTCTTACAGCCTTCCTTCATCTCTCCCTCTTCCCCATAGTGTGGCACAAGGCATGTCAATACAATAAAGGGGCAGAGAAGTAAAAAAGACATCCACATGGGTTTGGCCAGATGACACATTTCTGAACAATAATGTCAAAAAGTGCAGTTTTTACAACCAATCATATTATGAATTGGGATAAAATGAAATTAATAACTTTGAACAGAAATGCAGATTAGAGAGAGAAGATCAGAGAAATTGAAGCTTTTTGTTCTGATATTATTAAAATGAAACAGCATTTTTCTTTCAAAACCTCATTTTGAAAACCAGAAAAATTATTTGTAAAAGGTCTTATCCCATGAAAAGTAAATCAAACGTCTCACACTGGGTCAAATAAAATATTTGTCTGATCAAAACTGTTTTTTTCTGGATTATGCAGTTTTGCAACTATATCAACTATGTAATTATTTAAATTGAAATAATCTTGCTCTGATCTATAAAAATATAGACCAAGACTAATTTCTTTAATACCCGCCCACTTACTTTGGAATAGTATCAAAGTATCTGGACTAGTATCCAAATATTTGATCAACATCAGAGCATAAAATGCAGTTTTATGCGCTCTAGCTAAGGCAATGAAAAGGTAGTTATAATTAAATCCTTCCTTTGAGCAGTATTTTCTTTTTATTGAATACCATTTGAAAAGAGGAAGATAGACAAGAAACAGGAACTGGAAATTACTACATCTCATGCAAGGCTGATTGTTAAGCAAATGCATAATTCTGTTCATTGTTGTTAAGAGAGCTGATGAAAACCTTCCTTCATCGATTCAAACAATCTGTACACCATGGCTCAAATTCAAGTGATGTGTCTTGGTACTGTCGACACAGTGATAAATGGTGTGCCGGGGTCCCTGTGGCTGTGTTGCAGGTTGGTAGAAGACACAGGCTGGTGCTGGGCACAAATGCAATGCGATAGGTGGCAGAATGACTCAAGGGGTGACCGCAGGTGGAGCTCAAGGTGCCTTGGAGCACAACCCTTGCTGGGCTGAGGGATGTGCCATGGTGCTGTCCCATTTGCTGCTATTGATTGCAGGTGACATCTCTTGGGCACCCCCTCCAGCTCTGGCTGGACAGCTTTGTGTTTCGTTTTGGTGAGGCACACCTGGCCAAGCCTTCCCTGCTGCCTCTGAGGTGCACGCGGGCTCTGGGCTCCTGCTCCTGGGGCAGGTTTCCATGTGGTTCTTGCTCCTGCAGCAGCTCCTGAAAGCTTCTGAGCGGCTAGGACACTGTGCTCCCCCAGCTCCCATGTGCCATCCCTCTGATCGCAAGCTGGGTGGTGCCCATGCTAAGCCTTTCACCCCAGCCTTGGGAGGGGAAAAGGACCGTTTTCAGAGCTGTAAGAGACTATGGATATGTTTAAATAAAACAAACAAACAAAAAGCATGGTTGACTATAAAGACAACTGAAACTGATATCAGGAAGAGCAAAGCAATAATAATTGCAGAGAAAAATCTACCAGCGATCCTGCAGCAGGAGACGCCCTGGGCGCTCTTTGGGTCCTGTACCTAGCTGGTACCTTCTTATTCAGCCTTTGCCCAATATAACCACAGCACCATCCTGTTTCTTGGAGTCCTGGTACGTTTTTTTAAACCTGTGTTTTCTTGTTTGGTATTTCAGATATAGTCTTTCATGGCGCTGAACATGAGGCTGTCGCAGCTAGCACTGCCATTATGGCACTCAAATGTCCCCAGGGGCTCCAAACCTTGTGGCAGCCAGCTTTGCCAGTATTGGTATTGAAATCAGGGAACGGAGGTTACATACTACTGTGTACAAGTAATAAGGGTTCAAAACAAGTCTCTCAATCCCAAATGCTGTGTTTGTGGTTTTAGTCTCATTTGCAGCGATACATCTTTTCAAACTGCTACGGCCACTGCAACTTCTCTAAGACCACATACCTTATGAATGTTATTGTATTCTCTTGTGAAAGGTTGGAGAACCTTCAACTTATTTTCCCTTGGCAGAGGGTCTCTCTCAAAAGCATTTCATGTCAAGATACTGCTGAAAGAATATGTTTGGAATGTGTCTCTGATGTCATAGGCTACAATGATAACAAGCATATTTGTGTTATATCTTGAAATAGGGAAATACCAGGAAACATGACACATGCTGCATTCATCAAATGCATTACTATGATCTGCCTGGTCAAAGCGGCCCCCTTAATAGCAGTATTTAGTATATAAAACAGCACTTAAAGATAGTTTTCGTTTTATCTTTTCATTCTCCCTCAAACCATCAGAAATACTGTGTGTGTGCAACTGAAGCCTGTGTTAAATTAAGCTTGGAGTTCATAAATGTGAGGACTCATATTTATTCACTTTGGATCACTAAATCAAGTTGAATTCTAGCCTGTGATGTAAAAAAAAAAATATTTGTCCATATTAAATGATAATAAAACACAGAATATTTTGCTCTTTCTGTATAATTATGTCAAGCAACTTTGTTTGCAACAAAGAAGAAACCAGAAGTAAATGCAACATTTGAGACCACCACAGAAAGCCCCTCTAATTTCAGGAGATATTACTAGCAGGCATCAAACTAGACATACAGAATTGCAAGCCCCTAGAAATGATGAGTATTATCTCTCTGCTGTGAAAAGTGACCTCCAGTCTAAGAATTTCACCCAGAAATAGAATGAGTTTGAATTACTGATTACATTTAGGTTTCAGCAATGTAACTAGCCAGCTAATCCTATTATTCCTTTTTTTTACATATTGCTTTAGAAAAGTGTTAGAGATCAGCATGGTGTATTGCCATGACAACCAGACAGAAGTTCCCTGCTGCAAACACACTTTCCCCTTCCTCCATGGGAGCCCTTTAGAGGAGGAGAGCCTGATACAGGTTTTTTAAGTTTTGTACATTTTGGCAGCACGTGATAATCTGCTGGGCAGGTTGGCTCAAGGCCCTGCCAGAGGCACTCACCATCGTTATCTGATGATGTCTGTCAGCCTTTTCCAGAAGAGGATGTCCATGTCTGTTAATACAGTCCTTCATCCTCAGAAGCTTGGTTTCTCTTGATAAAAGCAGTGACTCGAGGGGATCTGAATCAGTCATGAGCAATCCGATGTTCAGCTTCCTCTCCTGACTCCAGTTACTCTGCTTCAGTCAGCTTTAAACAATTCCTCTCCTTTCCTGGAGTCCCTTGCCAGCTGTTGCCATGCTAGGTTTAAAATGAACTATGGATTTCTGGCTCTTTTAATCTTTCTCTGTAAACTAGTCCCTTCAGTACCTCCTTGTCACTACAAAAAATCCTAAACATTGTTATTCTTTTTCTTTTTCTCTTCCTTTTTATTAGCGACATTTCTGAGAGTCCTGAAGGCCATTTCTCTTGTGTCTTTTCTGCCAGTTACTGACATTAATCTTGTCTGCACTTTCTCATATTTCGCCTTACCCCCCTCTTTTCTCCACATTCTCCTCTGCCATTTACTGCCTGCACTAACGAGGGGGTGGCTCTTGGGAGGGACCTGGGTTTACCCTCCAGCTCACCAGGACATGTCAGGGTGTGCTGTTCAGCTGCCGTGGGCTGGATTTTATGCAGAAAAGCTCAGAGTACGCAGGCCAAGTGGGAACCTGGCAAGCCCCAGCAGGTCCCTCTGGCTGCAGGATTGCAGGCCAGGACTCTGGGATGCTCTGCAGAATAAACCTGCTGCAGAGTTTATATACAGCCTAGCAGTTGACCCATCAGATGCGATGGTTGAAACTATAGGCATTGGATGGGGAAGATCCTGCCTTGTGCATTTGTCTTTATTGCACCTTTCAGTAGTTCAGTACTGAGAGCCTTTTCTCCCACTTCTCCCACCCAGCAAAATGCACAGCGTCAAGTTTGGCTGGTCTCTCTGTGTCCCCTCACCCAGGAAGCTGAGCACCCATGGGTGACAACTGAAGCAGAAGGTACTGCCAGCCCCCAAACCATTTTTTATCAAAGCTGCATTGCTGGGCAGGGAAATGAGCTCCGGGGAGACAAGAGTTCATCACGTCAGCTCCGTCAGACATCCCATGTGCCAAGGCACAAATGTCAAGGGTTTAGATTTGCGGCACCTGCTCTGGTAGATTTGCAGCTGGAGACCGGTTGGCTCCCACAATCAACGCTGGCTTCTGGGCCCAGAGATGCAGCTCCCTAAATTCTTTACAGTGCTTAATCCTTCTTTAACACTACAAAAATGACCTGCAGCTATGTCCCTAAGTACTGTATGGACCCCGGGCCTTGAGTCTTCTGTTAATCTGCATATTTGGTCCACGGATGGTT
>NW_008824941.1:70402-86094 GCF_000699105.1 Pygoscelis adeliae
GTTCGGCAGAAGGGGCAGATGCAATGCCTCCCGAGGGGGGAGCAGCCCCCCAGCCTCCGCCTCTGACCTCTGATTTTCCTTGTTGTCCAGGCCATGTGCCACATAATCCTGTTCTCTGAGTTAGCCTCCTTCAAAAATCTAACAGCTCAGGCGAAACCAGGGACACGCAGGAGGTCAAGGAAGAGAAGGATCTGAAGTGGGGACCCCGACCAAAAGCACAGGTGAGTGATACCTGACAGGGTTGCAAAGGACCCAGGACTGAGTTAGGTGGGAGGCAGATAGGAAGGCAGGTCATAGGGTGGCTTCAGGCAGGGCTGGTACAGTGAGAGCAAAAGAGAGGGACAAGGTGGGCAGCAGCGTTTTTTCAGACTAGTGAGAGAGAAACATGTGCCAAGAGACACAAGAGCAGGGACTTCTAGCAATCAAGCTGGGAGGGACTGCAATTTAAATCTAATGGATGTAGGGTTGGAGGCAAAGGAACATTAATGTCATTTTTCTAAATCCCAGACTAAGAACCGGATTCCTTGAGAAAGCCTTGGGATTAACTGATAGCACCACACAAAATACGCAGACATAGCTTACATTTTTCTCAGGCTTTAACTACCTTAATATCTCAGATAATAGGAGGATGTCAAAAAAATTTAAACACCCAGAAGCCTTTGGAATTTGGAAAGCTCTTCCAGTACTTAATTAGAGCTGGTTATTGAATCTGGAAAATGATTTCGCTATGGGCTCTCACTTTTTTATTGTTTCTTTCACCTGTTATGCTCCATACTGGAGTTCACACCGTTCTGTGGGAGCCACAGGATCCCCTCTACTGGGCAAGACTACCAAGTCCAGCATCTTTTCTTTTGCCAAATGTTTTGAAAAAGGTATGTTCTTCTCCAGGACTGCAGCATACTGGATCAGCTAGGCTAGGCTTAGTTGCAGGACATGACTGTCAAACCCCATGCCTGGGCTCTGCAACCTGAAGCTTTCCTACCCAATCAATCAGAACGAGGAACATTTCGGAACTAAGCAGCTTAGCATGAGCCATGAAGACAGTTAACACCCCGTGAGATTTTAGTCCCAAGTTCATCCCCAGTTCTTTCTGGGGAGAAATGAGGAAGAAAATAACCAAAGCAACAGCCACCATTTTATGCCACTTGATGCTTTTTCAATTAAATCAAAACACTTCAAGTAACTGTTTTTCTTTAGTTACAATTTCTCTTTTTTAAGGGGAAGAATAACAAGGAGAATATCTCAGTAATTTTAAAAGTCAACAGTGAATTGAACATCAGATAACCCCACATGAAATGTTGTTTTCTACTATTTTATGCATAGGATATTGTGAAAAGGGGAGAGGGGTGTTCCTAATTGGAGCAAATAGGACCCAAAGGTCATTAAATGAAAATATTTCACAAAGTGAATTTCTGCTTTCCAAACACCTGTAGTCATAGATTTCCTTCCAAAAAACACAGGATTCGAGAAAGCTCAGTATATTTCTAGGACCATTCATGGATGAGCCCACAGGAGGTGAGGGAGCTATGGACACAGACTGAACTGCTGACCTATCAAGTAGGTAGCTCAAGCCCGCTCCTCTTTTCTGCCCTAGGAGTCCTTATCCTGCCCGTGTGCCTTGGAGGAGGCTGGAGAGAGGATGCAAGAGGAGCAAATCTTCTGCTCCTGACAAGCCACAATTTTAACTCCAAGGAAAAGTTAACAGGAAGGTCAACAGAGTGCTGGCTTTCAGTTATCCTGTGCTCTGTATGGCAGAGGGTACCTGAGGTTTCTTATCAGCAGGTCATTTCATACACCGACTACACCTCCAGACTCCATCACTCCCGTTGTCACTCTTGAGACAGGAGGCAGAAGGGAAAGGACAGCTGTCCCTCAGGATGACTGACTGCTGCCCTCTAGGTTTTCCTGATCCGTGGAACAGGGGTTGCATTTTCAAAATTCATAATACTCCTCCTCAGTTCTCCCCCTGGGGATTTCAGAGTCCACTGGCCTGTGAGTACCTGTACTACTGGGGATCTTCAGCTGTCTCCACTCTTTTGCGTATTTAGACCATGCATGTCTTTGTCTCCTCTGCTGCAATGTACTAGCTGTACCATCCCTCTCTTTCCTAGCAAATGCTGGGACGCCCATAGAGATGCTTTCTGCAGTCAGGTGTGAACGTTCTGAGCACCTGATAGCCTCACTTCACTTCAGTGCTAGGTTCCTTTTCTGTCTCTGTCTGTCATTCCTGAAGCTACTGCTGTTACTGCCTTTAGTGGCAACAATCAAATCCTTCGTGTGTTATTTTCTGCAGCCCCACACAGATCCACCAGCACCTGGGGCAGAGGCAGACCCTGATCCCCCAGAGCTCGCCATGGGGTTGGGTCCTGTGTTGAGCCTGGTTCAGGTTACCTCTCTGCAGTGGGACAGATAGGATTTATATGACCCAAGTGTAGAGCATCAGAGCCTAGAGGTCTTCAGCTGAGCTTATCTCCTTTAGCTCCATTTAGGAGCAATGTGGAAGGAGAGACACCCACATAGTATAATTCAACTAATCTCATTTATGCATCTGCTTTAGGATGGAATGAATGTGCCCCAGATTCACTAACTACAGATACTCAGATTGTGGTGACCAGCTCAGATAAAGATGTCTACAAGACTGCCAGAGGAACCGCACCCTGAGAGACAAGTTGCTCTGAAAGTGTGTGGTTAATTCAGCAATCTCCTGAGACAGGTCTTTTTCTGTTTTACTTTATATGAACTCAAGGCAGGTTGATAATAAATTGAAATATATTCTTAAATTAAATAAGAATACTCATGGAACACATGGCACCATATTCTTATGTAGATAAGGTATGTGATGATATGTTTGATTTGTTCATTATGAACAACTGATTAGACTGAAGTAACCTTTTGCAATTAACAAAAATGTACTTGAGAAATGCAGACGAGTGCTCTCCCCTGTGACTGTCACAGTATCAATGCCAGTCTATCCAGGTAGTCAATCTCATAATTAACCAAGGATTTTCTCATGTTGTTCCCCCACCCCGTTGTTTCATTTTTAAACTTTCTTGCTTGATCTGGAGCAGTTCATCCCCCACACATTATTCACAGTTCAGAACTGGAGCCACATCAGTTATCCCAGATATGCCCCAGTTGTCTGTGGGCTGACACTTCTCTAGACAGAAGGACAACGAGGAGCAGTCACTCTGGCTATAAATCCCATGCATAGACAGCAGCTTAGAGAAAAGTCAAGGACTGGAGGTTTTTAGAAAATGTTAAATGTTTTCTTTACAGGCCACACTGGTATCACCAGAGGTGCAGTTTCTGGGGACAATCAAGCTAATTCAAGGCTCAGGGAAGAGTGTAGATTTGTTTTAGAAAGCAAGACCATTATCCTCAAAGGTTGCCGAATCTCCCTTGCTGTGACAGCTCAGGTCAAATACAGGTGATTTGGCTATAAAATGAGAATGACGCACCTGATGAAACGTATAAAAGACGTTGATCTGTGCGAACTCCCACCTCGGTGCATCGAGTTCACAGAGCAGTGTACAATACTGAAGGGATCTGACAGGACCGTGTTCACACAGTTGCACAGATGCCCTTTCAAAGAGCAGGCTGTCAACTGGCTAAAATGTGAGAATTGTGCTGAAAGACCAAATTCTGAAAGGCATCTCCGTTGCCCAAGCCAGACAGGCTGAATCCGCTCTCCCCATGTCTATCCCTGGAGCTGCTCTCACCATCCTCTGCAAACACTGAACGTAACCCTCTGTCCAAAGTTCAGAATTTTCATGCCTTCTGCTCCTCTGAAAACTCATGAGCAATAGGCAGGGCTGTTTCAGGACTTCAGTCATGGAGGGCAGCAGCAGCAAGATGCAGGGCTGGCAGCAGCATGATGAAAATCTTGACTGCACATTAGTCTTCCTATAAAAACAAACCTCTGGGGAATAATCTCATTATAGGTAACTATAGCTTCATTATCTCGCTGTGTAAGTTTACTCCCTTAGTATTAACTCACTAGTTTCTTGTGTGCTGTGAACCTGTTGTTTCTCTCATGGTCTTTTGCCTTACACTCCAATTATAAGTGGTTTTGGGCAGGCACCATCTTGTGAAGATGTTTGTCTGGAGGGACCTGCTTTGCAGCAGCGGCTTGGAAGTGCTGCTGTATTACAAGCAGAAAACAGACATCCTGCCCTTTCTGAGAAGTCCTGGGCTCTGGAGGTGCCTGGTCAAACTGTGAAAGGCTCCTTGCTGAGGGACCTTGCACACATGCTACAGAGGTGGCAGTGGGGGGCGAATGAAAACAGCGTGGGTTTCTGAGCAGAAGTAGGCTATAATACAGAGATATGGTCAATAATAAATGGATCTAGCTGGTAAGTAGATGTGGCAAAAAGATATGTGAGGAAAAGCTTGAACCTGACAAAAGAGGCAGCTGGCAGGGAGATTGCCAAGGTCTCGGTGCCATGGATGCATAGTCAGTGACAGATCCGCAAGACATCTCCAACATCTCCTTCCATAACTGTAACTAGAGAGATGAGTCGAAATGCGGGGTTTATTTCTGAGAGGGATCCGACCTATTCTTTAATCTGCAACAGAAAAAAGCACATGTCTAAGGGGTTAAAGAAGAGGGAAAGAAGGAGCAGTATGGAAGGAGCCAAAGAGACAGTGAGGAACTTAGTGGAGGACTGACTCAGATTCCTTTTCAGAGGGTTAAGAGAAGGACAGCTTCCCACCCTATTAAAAAAATTGCCATCATCACCATCCCACTGACAGATTTTTGCTTTCCCCAAGGACAGGTTTTCCTCCTCTTCTTTTATCGCTAGAGACCTTAAATATACTAAGGCAAAGGGCATGGTCCATAACTCAGTCTATATGGTGGTCTCTGTGCCTGGAAAAATCACTAAGTTATCCCCTAAACCAGACCTATAAAAACAGACAATCCTTGAGGGCAAGCAGTCCAGGAGACAGTCTTCCTGGAAAAGACTACCAAGAATGATCATAAACACACTTCTTCAATGCAAAGCTAAATGTGTCTTAATTTTCTACAGGTTCTAGATAACAGGATGGGTCTTAATTAAAGGGAAAAGTAGACTGAGCCAAAGAGTATGGAGAGCTGAGCTGCATGCAGCCTGCTAGGCAGAATAACACCGCCAGTTCACCTGGAGGCACAGCAGGAACCTGGCAGCAATGACAGCCCAGACTCTACGCAGCAGTAGAGGCATTCCCTTAATAAACATTCTCCTCATATGACATACTAGGCCTACCTAATGACCTAAATGACATTTCAGGCAATACATGCACAATCTGGCACAGACTAGAGCAAATACATACCATCAGAGGGAATCATTTAGATCCCAAAAGTGTGGGAAACTTATCCAAGCACACTCTTACTAGGGCTCATGGGGTGGGAAGAGACACCCTAAAAACTAATAATGGTCCTTCCCCTTATGGCTCCTTACTCAGGGGCATCTAGCCTGCAGTAAACTGAGAACTAGCCCATCAAGAGGGAATGGAGATAGTTGGTTCCTGATGTGGGCTTTTCTTACTTACTGTCACTGGGCAAGCAAGAAGCTAGTGCAGAATCTCAAGTGTCACTGCTAGGGGATACCAAAGAATAGGTTTTGGTTTGAAAGTGTATTTATAATATGAGGCTATTGAAAAGGCCTTGTGGCAGTGAAATCTAAATGTTTCATTAATGAAAGAACAGTAAATGAATAATCACAATAAAAGCGTCTGTTACCATGGGACAGGGAAATAGAAACACAATGGGCACTTGATGAGTGGCGATTAGTCTGGCTCCACAGACTATTTGGGAAATAGAGAAAAAGAATGGATTGTATTAAAAGCCAAAGTCAAAAGACACATTTGGGAAGCTTAGGTGATTGAAATTAAGGATGGCTACACCAAAAAGAGATGTTGTCTCTGTGGATCTATGGTTGAGGTGAAACTTTTAAGTACAAGTCATGTCTATGAGCCTGTAATTACAGGGTGTCAGGCATCATAGGGATGCAGAGGGGCTGAACTCAGACTATGCATACCTCCCACATGGTGTTTTCTGACTCTGTGCAGTTGTTCAACCTTATTGTTTTTTTAATACATTCCCCAAACCCTGCCCAGATATTCCCAACTCAGAAATCGCTATGACACTCACTGCCTGAGGGGGACTCAGTAGCTGATGCAGAGCTAACTTGCCCCATGTTTAGTCTCATACAGTAGCGTGGCTGACTGACCGCTCCAGGAGTGACTGGAGTCCTTTGGAGGTCTCCCTGCATGAAGTGGGACCTCCTGACCTAGCAACAGCCAAGGAATAAGCAAAGGCAAAGAAGATGGATGTGAAAGTGCCAAGTCACATCTGGACCGCACTTGCTGACACAACTGGGAAAATCCAAGAAAGACCATGAATACGGAAGAAGAGACAAATACTGAAGCAAATGCACCTCTTCGGAGAGGCAGATGATCATCAGCAGAGCAGAAACATCCAGGGGACCACAGCCCCAGCAGCTCTGAGAAGCTTTCCTGGGCATGGTGGACACAGTTCAGGGGCTGGACTGTCTGTTGTCATTTTGACTAGTCACCACTGCGTTAGCCATGGAGCATCTGCTGAGATGTGACACTGACTTTGAAGAAAAAGCCATGGCAATACAACGGCTTGTTTCAGGGCATACAGTAATGGCCTTGCTCCATAGTGGGATGAGCAAAATACAGGATAGGCGTAAAAATGAACTGAAAGAGGCAGAACAGGTAATACCATCATTTGATAAAAGATGACTGTTAATTCTGTATGGGATTGTAATTAAAGACAACAGAGCCATCATACCTGAAGTGCTATGCAAAAATTACATTGAAAAGAACCCAGGGAGATCATCTGCCTAAGAAAAGGGCCAGAGATATTTTATACTACTTCAAAGGAAAGGGACACTGAAGAGGGTGCGACAGGACAAGGGGGAATGGCTTTAAACTAAAGGGGGGTAGATACAGACTAGATGTAAGGAAGAAATTTTTACAGTGAGGGTGGTGAAGCACTGGAACAGGTTGCCCAGAGAGGTGGTGGATGCCCCATCCCTGGAAACATTCAAGGTCAGGCTGGACAGGGCTCTGAGCAACCTGATCCAGTTGAAGATGTCCCTGCCCATGGCAGGAGGGTTGGACTAGATGACCTTTAAAGGCCCCTTCCAACCCAGACTATTCTATGATTCTTCTATGACTCTAAGTTGTTAAAGCTTTTCCACGTACACCAAGTACACAGTCAATTCAAGTGAAACCATCCGCATTAGCAGAAATTCCCCTTTCTCTCTACAGCAATGGATTTGTTCAAGATGCTAAGGAATCACTCCCCATCCCACCAATATACTTTAGATTATATTTCTTATGAGCTTTGGCTAAGATTAGTAGAAAAAGAAGATATCCAGAACAAATCTTTTAGTAGACGTGGTAGTGATATAGTGATGTATAACAGTGGGCCGCACTTTACTGGGAATGACTGGGATTTTTTTTAATGGAATACACCCAGTTATCACTTCTGTGGGAAACAAAATCTAAGCAACAAAGCCATTAGTGAAGTATACACCAGACTCTGATCCAGATATATACTTTTTACACAGCACTGATCCAAGCATGGACTATCACCTATACTGGGCAAGAAACTGTCATTTCTGCATGGTGAGAAAAACAAGTTTAGGACAAGCAAACATGGAGAATTTTTAGAATTTGTAAAAAAAAAAAGAAGAAAAGGTAAAAGATAAGGACACTCAACCTAAGACTTTTGATTTAACTTCTAATGGAACACTTCGTTTCAGAGTATTTAGTCCCTTAAAATCTGTTTGCTTTTCTTTTTGAAATTCAGATCAGTTCTTGGATGAAAAAAAGTTTCTGATTAAAAGAATAAACAAAGTTGTGTTTGAAATATCAAACCAAAAAGTTCTTCATCTTGTCTTCTCAAGTACATCATAGAGTGTGTCAGAAAGAAAACTTTTTCCAAGAACAAAAGTACTTCTTAATTATGTGATCTAAATTCATTAAACATTTCACCTCTCTAAACCCCACCTTTAGAACAACTGTCCTATATGTAAAGAAAAAAACCTTCCACTATAGTTACTCACTCTGACATTTTGTCCAACAAAAACCTGATAAACAGGATTTCCTCCCTATAAGAAACTCATGTCAGAGAAGCTGTAGATATATACAAAAGAAGAGATGGGAAAACAGAGTTGTGAGAACACCCTGGTGAGAAAGGCATCCACAGGAGGGAACATGGGCTGCAGACAGCAGCAGAAGCCTGGCACCTGCCCGAGGTGTGAATCTCCCCATGCCGGGGCACTTGCAGGCAAAACCTCCCTTCCCAGTCCCAGGGAGCAGATGCACACGGGCACGGTGGCAGCCGTATTGCCTGCGGAGGTACCAGAGGCGATAGCTGTGTCGGGCTGGGAAAGCTGGTGCTCAGCTTTTGACGTTAGTGCTCTTCAAGAGCTGTGTCACTGCTATCTCTGCACAGGTGCCTGGGAGATGATTGATTATAAGCAAGAAGTCTGTGGTGGCTGTGGGTTTTTATTTTTGTTGTGTTTGACTGGGAAGGTATGGGGCAAATGTCACTTTAGAGGGTTCTAGCTAATGCCAGGTTTTATCCAGGGACACATGCTGAGAAAAGCTGGTCTCTGGAACTCAGTGAATTACTTCTGTGGTTTTTTCATCTCCATGTGATGTACGGACCACTCACCCCTGTCCTGAGCCCCGCCTGTTCTCCTCGAAGGTAAACAGATGGCAGCATGGCAGCTCCAGCACTAGTTCTCCTGCAAATCCAAGGGAAATGCTGGGATTCATAGGGACATGCAAGGTCTGCTTCTCCTCCTGGACTCAGGTGGATCTCCACAGGCTCAAGATCTGGTGTTTCGTATTACATATGAGCGCTATTTTCATCCTCCTTAGGAAGTCTTTATTCTCAGCGTGCTGGTTACAGACCCATTCAGAGTAAAGAGTGTAAGCCGATCTCTGAGCTCTCGGTGCCTGCAATGCTTAATCGCATCCCACTCTAAAAGGAACCATCTGATGTCAAGATTTGGATGATAAGAATATGGGACACATTAGTCATGGAAGAGCTGACATACATAGAGCAACAACAACAAGGAGATTACCTTGATATGGCTGCCCTTCTTAGCATATGTGGACAAGGAAAACTCTTAATACCTAAAAAACAGAGACTTAATTCCTTTTGCTTCTGCTAATAAGTGCCCTGCCCTTTGCTATATGAGAATACCACCCTATGCAGTAGATGCATACAATAAAAACATAAAAAGCATAAGAAAGCTGCTGTAAAAGAGTGTATAGATCATTCTCCAACTCACAAGGTCCTGCCTTTCAAACAATTTTGGTTTCATTATTAAAGATAATTGTATTCTTGGTTGTTTGCAAACGAACATTGAAAAACTTGTACTCTAAGCCCTTGGAATACACATACAGTTCTTAGATGAGCAGTAAAAGTCTTAATCTGGCAAAGTGGTTAACAACATGCCCGGAGTGAAGTGTGTGAGTAGTCACAGCAACATCTGTTGGAGGGATGAATTGGGCCCAGGTTAATGAGCCTGGCTGTGCCAAAGCAGAACCTGACATGTGAGATGGGCAAGACCTGTCACTGGGCAGCTCCACCAACTGGGGCAGCATCCAGCCTGGGTTTCCCACCTCACATCAGCCCAGAGCAGGAAAAACAGTGTCACTGAGGCATCAGCCTAAGACATAGTCCCCTGCATTTGTACCACAGCTAGAGGGGTTTGCTTCTCTGCCCAAAGCTGAAGAAAGCCACAGAATGAACCCATTCATGACCCCCTGTACTGTGAGCTCAGAATGCGAGCTTGGGCCCAGAGAGCCATATAGACACCTACAGCTGTGCTATGGAGGGGACACACGTGCAGGAAGTCCCTCTCAGTACAAATGAGGTCATATTCCCTTCTTGCATGGGCAGGGCTCCATTCTGCCATGCACTGGGGTATTTGTGAGGCAGTAGCCATCTGCCAAGCCCCCTGAATCCACCTTTCTCTCTGCCATGGTCCTCTGTGGGTATGTAGCACATCAATAACATTTCCCACATCACTGGGCTGCCAGAGGTTAAATTCACACTGTTACGCGTGGAGATCCAGCAGTATGGGTAAGACATTAAAGAATGTATTTTTATACTTTCCTGTATGCTTTTCACTTGAGTCCACAGCCATTGCTTTGCATGCTTTCTATTTGAAAACCACGTCATTTTTGGAAAGATGAAGGCATCTCCAGAAGGTGATAAGATTGCTGCTGACCATTCGTGTAACTTCTGACACCCCATCTGCCCTCCATTACTTGTGCGCTGATGCACTGAATTCAAAGCATCTGTCCCCTCTGTGCACATCAGAAATCAAACACAGCCCCTATTTCTAGAGATCAGGGCTTCCTTATCCCTTGCAGCAGTTGCAATGGAGAACATGACAAGCTATAGTAAGACCAAGGCTTGCAGACATGCTGCGCAGGAGGTGCCTGTGCTGGCCTGGGCTGGGTGAGCGCTTGCAGGGTGACTGTCCCAGCTGCAGGAGGGTCATTGTCTGCCCAGGAGTGGATGCGAGACAGCAGCTATTGGATATGCAGCTATTCCTTGCTTGCAGCTGAACACTAAGGGCCGGATTTGGAGACTTAAAGATACTATAGTGCCAGCAAATACAAGAAATGTGAATTAAGACATCAGAGTCTGGCCTCAGCTTTAAGGAGAGCAGATTAATGGTCGCTGAGGAAATATAATCCTGCACCAAGTGCCTAACACCCAAGTCATTACCTGTAAGATAAAGCACGTCTCTGTGCCGATCACCGCTGCCTCGGGGAACTGGAGGACTGACCTTCAGGCCAGCTGAGCTAGGCAGCAAAAGGCTGGTTCGGGAGCACAAGACAACAGCTCTAAAGGAGCAAAGTGAAGATGAGGTAAGCAACAGGTATGTGGGACTAAATGATGCAACCAATTTGAGAAAATCCTCTTAAACTCAAGGAAGACACCCCCCCAAAAAACCTTATACAAGGTGACCTGAACAGGTATCCTTTTGCCTACTGTCAGGGCTGCTCTCCAAGTGCCAGCATGGCCCAGAAAAAATGGGATTTCCTGAGGAATCTTAAAGGCAGGAGGGAAGTGCTCCCACCATGGTAATGCTACTGGGGAGGATGGAGTTGTTTCTCCTTTCAAAGAAAGTTTATCAGCTCGGCACAAGCACTTTCATTTTCGTTTTTCCTAAATAATCCAATGCATATTGCCCTTCCCTTTTTCCTGGGTGATCGAAAAGGGACATTTCCCCAGACCTATGCATCAGTCCTGATAACAACACTTTGAAATTCATGAACAAGCCATTAGGGTCATAAAATTTGCTCTTCCACCTTCTAAGAATATTTTAAGATGCAAATACTCCAGATAGTCAAAGGTGTCAGGACCCAGAAACCAGCAGGAGTTCTGTAAAATTCAACATGTTCTGCATTTGTAAAAGTTACCTTAAAAACGCATGGGAAACTAAATCCATCAGAGACCTTGGTGTAGGTATGCCCCGCACAGGGATCTCAAAGCAAACTGATCATGTCTTGGTAGGTACCTGAACTGCAGACTCCAGTGTATGAAAAGCATCTTTAATTAAATACTGACATTTAGAGTCCTTTATTTTTTTTCAGAGGAACTGATTTTAAAAGTCTGATCAGTAATATTGTGAACATTTTTCCACTGACATTTTATTTTTAAATTGAGGTGAATAACTTGCATAAATGATCATATAAAAATGCATTCAGTGAATGAATGAAAAGCATTAGCAAAAAAAGTTGGCAAAAATTTTTACTTACTCTTCCATAAAAATAAAAGATGATAATGTTTTCCATAAAAATGTGCTGAAATAAATATTCTTTCCCTGCCTCCTTTTACCATGCTCAGTATCCAGCAATAAATTAACTTAATATTACACAGGACATTCCTGAAATAGGCATTAGACTCTTGGAGATCTCAGTAGCTTTCAGCTAGCATTGCCAACTCTCACAGTATTTAATGTTTTTTTCTAAATCCCCAGCTCCTGAATTTATGTAATTAATTGAGAATATTTGTTTTCTCATGCCCTCAAAATTATGAAGAGCTGGAAACCTTGCAGTTGAAAAAGTATGAAAGCAGAAGGCAACAGCAAACAATATGAAAGTTAATGACGCTAAAAATCTCGTGAGTTTCTGGTGCAGATCCTGATTTCTGAATGCCTGTCTGGGAATGCCTTTCCTGGCCCTTGACAGGACTTATTAGGCCAGGGAAGCATAGCTATACTGTACTAGCCAATATCAAAGTCTCTGTTTCCAGAATATGGATATGCTTTAGCTTCTTCTCCAGAAGAACGTTGTATGAAAGCTGGGTTTGCTTGGGCCCCACAGCTTGTTAAGTGGGGATAGGTCTGGACCAAGGCAGAAGGAGATGATGAGTGATGCTTGCACACCAGGACCCTGTTCCAGCCTAAAAGCTGGCCGACACACAAGCTTTTTCCTTTCCACATCAGGCCTCCTGCAGCTAAACATTTAAAAAGCATTAACCTGATTTTTTGTCCTCTGAACTACCCAAGAACATCAGGTTATGGGATTATTCTGGTCATGAGTGTGTTTCTTATGTCTCTTTACATACACACACACACATACACACACACATACACACACACAGAGCACAGATGCCTAAACAGCCTCATTCATAAGAAAGGCATCACATTTCAAAGACAAGTGAGGCCCAGATGACTTTTTTAATTCAATACCACTCTGTGCACCTCTCTTGGGTGCTTATATGAATTAAGACCCTAATCTTCTGAGCTTTGCCCAACATATGTTATTAGAGCAATTGGTTTTGCAGAGATACCTTTGATTTCATTAAAATAACAGGTGGTCAGAATTGTTCTTTTAGGGATCTTACTGACTGAGATGTGCTGTTCCTTCACCGTACCTCCTCAACCCAAATCCTTCAAAATCTGTAGGTAGGAGATACAGCCCATTCTCCAACAAACTTTCTTTTCCAAAGCCACCTATCTGTTAGGGGAAGAACAGCAAGTCATATTTGCTATGAAAATGAGATGACAAATGAGATGGAAAAGCAGTGTGAGATGCTCCTTGGGGGGATGCCACACCAGCAGGGCCACTGACCACCCCAGGATCCACCCTTGCCACCCAGAGCTGTTGCTCCTTCGTCTCCCATTGCACCCCTCACACTTGCCTGTGCGGGGCAGCTGCACACCAGGAGCATGGCCAGACCGATGTTGGGAGCACGCTCATGCCCTGGGCTGGGGACAGGCACCTTGGCTAACAGACGGCTTTGCGTGGCCAGGAGTAAAAAGGTTTTAGTGACTAAAGTTTTGGAGAAACTGCGGTGCTACACTTTGTTCCACAAAGTTTATAGTTCCTCACCTCTGGCCCCATTTAATGCTATAATTACTGTTCTAAATTTCCCTTTATTTAACGTCACCCAGCCTGTCTTCTTTTGTTACCATTTATTTAACTAAAACAGGCAGAGGCTGATATTGAAGGCAGGCATGGAGCCAGCATGTTAAAACCTGCTTTTAATTTAAGGTTCTGGGGCTAGTTTCCTAGCCATTACTACATTTCAGAGAAAATGAATTTTCTTTCTCTCTGTCAAATGACGGCTGATCTAGATCTAATTAGGGTCAGTTTCACCTAAAGATGAGTCATTTACATTCTGAGTATATGGCTTCCAAATTATCGTTTTGGTTTAACATCAGACATGAGCAAACCCATGCATATCTTTTTTAGATGGCACTGAAGATAAAAATCAATGGATTTTCTTCCACAAATACCTTTCCCAGCAAAAAGATGGCAGCTGGATGAAGGAAAAAAAGATACAGTTCAGGATAAGGACAAATAAGATTAAGGGTAATTGCAGAATGTAGCCTTCTGAACTGCAGAAGAAGTGGCCTTTTTGATACTTACTAAAAAAAAAAAAAGCTCTGAATGTTCAAGGTAAATTTTTTGACCAAAAAATTCCAGTTATGTGGTGCCATTCCTCTTTTTGGCAGCATACTATGGGTGGCTCTTGGCATATCAGAATGACAAAAGAAACAAACCAGATTGCAGTGCAAGCAACTGAAAAAAAAATTATTTAATACAACACTGCAATTCTTTAGCAGTATTGGCAAATTCTAAACCCAGTTAGGAGAAAAACTCTTCTTGTTAAAGATGCCAAAATCCTATCCCCTTTTCAGCTGGGAGTCATTTGTGTAATCAGTATGTCCTGTAGCAAAACTAAAAGAACAAAACTCAATGAAACGGCATCTCGTAGCCTCACTTTGCCAGGAAAGCCTTGAAAACATGAATTTCTGTCATCGCTCTCACTTATACTCTGCACCCCTCTTTGGCCTCCATTCCCTCCTATTTCCACTACATGTTTCACTAGATGACCAAGAATTAGCACTGGAGCCGCATATCTCCTGTCCTCTACTCCAAGACCTGGCCCATTACCGGGATAACGCCAAGGCATTCATGAGGCTAATGGGGACGGCTGAGACATAAGCACTTCAGTGTTAGGAAATAATAAGGTCACTGAAGTACACTGTGGAAATTAAATCTCACGAATCTTCTTATAAGATCCAATAATATCTAACATAACCTTGTTATTTTGTGTTTTAAACAACTTATTCAGCAGAGGAACTATTGTTTTGTCAGTATTGGCTTCCTCAGAGGAGGTGTTATCAGTAAGTTCACAAATAAATGCTCATCAGAAGTGCAGATGACACCAACGCTCTGCTGATCAGTGGGATTAAGCAAAGCAGACTACTGCTATCAGCAAGGGGAAGACGAGTTATTTAGGGCAGCCTATAAATCAGTCAAACACCAGGAGTATCTGGCATCGGTGGGACTCTCAAGACTTCGCAGATCTGTTCCCCACTGTGTTCCCACTGCAGAACAGCAGCGCTGGTATCTTTGCACAAGTCTGCAAGGTTAAGAGCATCTTTCATATGTGAGCTCTTAGGACTGAGATGAATTTTTCTTTTCACCTTAAAAAAGGGCTTATAATCATTACCACTTGTTTTGGTGGGGATTCAAAGGAGCAGAATGAATTGCAAAGCTCAGAGAGGCAATGGAGCTGTTTGTTGTTTTACAAAGAAATAGGGATAGTCCAGGGTTATATTTCCTACATAATTTTGAATCATTCCATTTTCCCCAGGGCCTGAAGCTTTTTGTTCATTTTAGAACCAAGCAAAGTCAGTACTTTTGTATTTGGATTCTTTCTCTGACCTCAGAAAGACCTGAGATCCATCACTCACCACACACAGTCCCTGCCCAGCAAAGCGTCAATGATGTACACAACTTGTGTCAAAGACACAGCAGTGAAACTGTGGGGTCTGCCTACATGCAGCTCAGGATCAGGTCCATGCAGGAGTAAACCTGTCAGGCCAAAATTGCTTATCCCAAGAACGCAGATAGATTTCAGCTCCTCTATTTGAACCTTCACCAAACTGTAACAGCAAGCCAGGGGAAACAGCTATTTTGGTCAAAACTTAAAATGTTCAGCCCTGTATCTGAAAGCTGAAGATGGGTGTTTCCATCTCCTACAGCCATATGGCAGTGGGAGAAGAGAGCCCATGGAACTGCCTAGGTGGCTTGGAGAGCAGCAGCGTGGTTTCCAGTGCAGAGGAAGGGATGCACAGTAGTCTAATTGAAGCCTTCTGAGAGGGAATGGCTGTGGAAATTCAGTTATG
>NW_008824941.1:86110-108200 GCF_000699105.1 Pygoscelis adeliae
TATCTTACTTCAATCAACTGCAAGCAATCACTGTCTAAACTGGCCTCTGTTAACTTTGCATGCAGTTTCCGTTCACAACAACCAAGCTCCTGCTTGGAGCCTCAGCTAATTTGAGTCAGCCATACTTCAGTAACAATAATTTCAACATTATGTCACAACTTACCCGAGAACAAAAAGTTCACCCCATGCCAAACTCATCCCTGGTTCACCACTAAACTCCGTGAAGTTATTCCAGCCGTGGACTTGGCACAGAAGTGGTTTAAGTTTTCAGTCTGATCTTATTTAGCGCTATGTCTGATATTCTGTTTCACATATATTGAGCGCTTCTCTCTTTGATCTCATGAGCTGTTTATTTTGTATCTGCCTTGTTATTGTGGTTCTTATTTACAAGCTGCAGCCTGGCATTGTAGTAATTGCACGTACACACGCCCAGGCATACACAGATGCACAGACCAGATCATTGCTGGACTTGATCAACTTTTACTTCTAAGAACTTTTCCATCTTCTTTCACAAGTGTTGTCTACCTCAAACAAGCACTGCAGTTTACAGAAACATTGTTAAGAAACCAGAGATGAGGCCCAAATACTGCATCCTCATCTAAGGCATGGCTGCAAATACACAAAGTCAGCTTTCAGACAGCGTTTTCAATGCGGGTGTGCAAACAGCTTGTCTACACAGCCTATATGGCATGTTAAGAGATTTTGTCAAACAGAAAAGGCAAAAAGTTCTTTTAGAGAAAAAGGACCAAAAAAAAAAAAAAAGAGACAAAAGCCTGATTCTAAAACATTAGCAAGATGCAAGAACTGAAACCATTTAAAATCTCATAAAATCTCATAAACAAACAAAAAAAGATTTCTAGGGCCAACAGTCCTTTAACTGATGGCTTCATAATAGTGAACAATGACAAAATTTTTTACTTAGATGGTGCCTTTCATCTGAAAGATTCAGCAGCTCCTAGCAATCGCTTACTATTAATTTGACACCAGTTCTTCTGACAAACGCACACCTGCTGTGTGCGAAGGAGAGAAGATAGGGAAGTGTGTGTTTAGGAACAGCACATGTCTGAACTGCAGTTGCTCAGACTTTTAAGAAAAGCTCACCAGGGCCTAAATGTCTGCCCCTAAGCTGAACTGAAACATCTGCAATCCAAAACTGTTCACTGCTTACTCATTTGTGTTGTTAAAAGCGCCCATGCTTTCAGGCACCTTCTAACTCCCACTCACTTGCCTAAAGCCAGAGCGTTAAGACAAACGTGGAAAGGGCTGTTACAGCTGTGAGGAGTTTAATTGTAATTCAAATATACCTGGATATCAGAACACCTTTTGATCTAGAGGTAAATACAAACAAGTTGCTTTACCTGACTAAGTGCATTTCAGACATGTAGCTGCATGAATGGATAGGAAAGTGCTTTCTCTTCAAAGGATATTAGTGGCATAATGTGCGTGCCGAGAACGCAGCAAACTTCACGTGCAAGGAGGTACAGCCAGTTAAACTATCATTCAGGCATTTCCTGCATGCCCCATCTTTACGAGGCTCTTCAAAGATTCCTCGCAGGCATCTTTCTCACATTCACCCATGGCTTTTGGTAATGCTCTCTGTGCATGGAAGCCATTAGCACGAGAGGCAATGAAGTCTAGTGAATTATTCCGGGGAGCCAGGGCCTCCCAGCGCACATCCTTGGACTGCCATTGATTCACTGGGAGACGTTAAGCAAATGCCTTCGCCTCCCCATTTCAGATAATAAGTATGTTTGTCAGAGAGCTGTCAGCTAATGTTAACTCAGGGCTTTGAAGCTGAATCATGCTAAATAGGCATTGATTTATAGTCAACTCCCCATCAGCTGGGGAAATACAGGGCTGGGATCCCCCTGGTACTGTGAAAATCCTGAAGCACGATGCATAGATACTCGAACAACTTGACAAAGATTCGGCTTTGGTCCAGCCAGGCTGGCTCCTGCAGAAACCCTTCGCTCCTGTGCACCTGGTTGTTGCAGGGTCAATTCACTGGGAGCCAAGCCCAGGCTGCCTCCGCGGGCAGGCGCTGTTCTGTGCCGGAGCAGTAGGATTTCTGGCACCCCAGAGCGTGAAACATTCAGCACGGTGGTTCCAGGTGCTGCCTCCACCCGCCATCCTCTCTCCCACCCCCCCAGGGCTGGTGCCAGCAGCTCCGGCTTGATTGACTTGAGTTGATTTTGCATTCAGGCATCTTTGCATCGTACTTCAGATCCTGTAAAATGCAGCGCAGTGATACCAAACTAGTCTGACAGGTAACCATCTCCCATCCACCAGCTTTTATTAGTGCTACTACAGGCCACATTGAAGTGATGCAGCTTCCAGACTGTAAGCGTGGGGTCTGCGAGTCGCTTGTTTCTCTCTTGTTTTGTACTGCATATATTGGACCGGACTGTGAATGAGAAACATTGCTGTGTATGGAGCACCAAGCCGTATAGATGTAGAGTCAAGGGAAGAATGGAGGGGGCAAACTAAACACACACTGCCTATCTCTTCTAGGCACAGAGGACATATATTTATCAAATGCAGGGGCACAGGGAGGGACAAAGCAGCTTGCCACAAAATGTGTGGCTGCTTTAACAGTGCCCAGCCCCAGCAGACACGCCTCGCTGGGGAGATAAACAAGGCAATGAGGGTTATACATATGGATCACTTCACAGTGCCAAGAAGATGAATGCATGCCTCTACGCTCTGGCTGCCTTCAAAACTTTCCTTTTGCTGCTGTGTGTCTGTCCACCCCCAAATAACCACACAACAGCGTCTTGTGCATGAGGAGCTATGGAGCAGTTGTTCGTAAATGTAAAACATGATACATGGACTTGCCTCACTGCTCAGTTTTCTGAGACAAGAACTATTTTTCACCAAGCTGACATGTTCAGGCTGACCTGTTTATGGGAATGTGTTTCCACAGCTCATCCTCATGTCAGAAACACGTGTGAGTCTCATAATATTAAAGTGATTAATCAACATCATGGGCCAGACTTGACCCTCCATGTATGGCCTTCATTGGCCTGTTGAAGAGCTGGGGAGAAGGGGTCACACATATTGTTAGACCCAGTGTCTTAAAGCCTCAGGCTTGACAGGCTGTGTATGTGTGTGCATGCATTTGACTTCCTTCAGGCTCAATCCTGAAAGAGCTAAGAAACCTTAAGTTACTGATACAGCCATCAGAAGCTACGATCATCTAACACATTGTGTACTTTGCAGCCCTGTGCGCCCCTAATTTAGAAACTGTGATATCTAAAAAAAAATAAATGCCTAATCCCAGTTCAGGGAAACAGAGATAGGCACTGTTGGCAAAGGCTGCTGAAAATAGAGAAAGGTCCACTGATGTGATGTGATGACAGATGCCTGAAAACTCACCATACACCTTTGTGGATCTGTGCCCAGTAGAGTCAGGGCCAAGACCCTGAACAATAATTCCCAGTCTGTAGGAAAAACTTGGTGCCCTGTAGGAAAAACTTGGTGCCCTTGCAGATTAACCCACAAAAATTCACAAGCAAGGTTGATAAATGACAAAAATGCTGAACAAAGGGATGCAACAAATTCCATATTGCCCTGTAGGAATTTAGTGCTTGTCTCAGGGCTGCATGGGAAGAACCACTACCCACTACGGTTGGGGTAGCAAGGTCCTTCACAAGCTGGAGTGGAAGGAGTTCTCATCTCTCCCAAGAAAACCCTAATAACCACGCTCCAGAGCAACCTGTTATAGGGCTTTTCCACCCTCCTGCTCCTGAAGGTGGGCATAACATAGTTAGGGACACAAGAGTGTCCCTGGACAGAGGAGGACAAGCAAGAGGTCTGATTCTGTAGCCTGTTAGAGCATCGAGATACCTGGGCTCTTGCCTCTCTATTCCTGATGCTGTTTGTGTGATGTGATGAAAAGCCAAGAGACCTGGAGATAAAATTCAGGAGTTCAATGAGTTCACTGGAGCGTGAGCTTCAATTCAACCACCTGAATTCTGCTTGCTTCTTGCTTCAGGCACCTCAACACCATCTCTGAGGACCTCCCCCTGCATTCCTTGCCAGTTGTGGCTTCTTACTGACTTTCCATTAAATCAGTCCTGTGTGTTTTCATACACTCCTGCCCCAAGATGGTAGTGATCTTGCCCATGCATTTGCTCATCTCAGAACCTGAGAAGAAATAGTAAATATACTCAAGTCAATTTAAGACTGTGGGATCTTGACTTCCAAAGGAGTTTGCCTGCTGCTAGCTGAGCCCCCAAGATGTTCATTAGTAAGGTATGACGATGACTCAGGTAAACCCAAGTGTTCTGATTACTTGTTATACCAGCTCATGCTTCTGCGCTGTGGCTTTCCAAGTTGCCTGACTGGACAGGTACTAGCTCACACCAGCTTCCTTTGAAGCTTTAATTTGCAGCCTGGATGCACAGCTACACCCAGGGCCACAACTGGATTTACAAGGCTTGGGAAAAGACTGTAGGAATGGAGGTACTTTGCTCTCCTCCCACACTATCCCGCAGGGCTCAGGGCTACAGTTTAGCACGGGCAAGTGTGAATTTGGTTGGTCTGAACAGCCTGAGTGATGAAAGCTCTGGGTGGGAATCTGCATCTCTGGTTGGGTTGGAGCGTGCTAAGAGTAGAAGGGGGATCTTTAATGCTGACTTTATCAAGAGGAACACGCATTCAAATAACCATTTCTAATCCTCTTTTCCAACCTCTCTTGCCAACCTTCTCCCTCACACCCCCTGGCTCACCATCCCTCCACAGCTGGTATTCACCAGCAGGAGAAGGGAGGAAGAGACATGGAACAAAATCTACATGTTCTTGTGGCCAGCTGCAGCCAGAACAAGGCCTCTTCATTCTGCCATCTCTGCTGCTCAGATGTGCTGCTGGATGTCTCTGGTGCAAGACTGGCAAATAGGCTCTTTTCCATGACAAGCTGTGCTTTCTCTGCTGTACAAATCTGCTTAGGATTTTACAGATTTGGCTGTTGATTAGTCTGACGTGACTGGGAGATGGGCATGGGCATGGAACTATTCTTTAACTTTTTTCAGTGAGTCAAGATTATTTCAATGAATCTAATGCAACATTCAGGGCATTTTGAGTCTCCAGCTGTGGTATCTTCTGCATTTTTGCCATAACAACTGTTCGGTGATGATGTTTTCCCATGATGTCATAATGAGGAGCCAAACTGTAGCTCTTCCAAAACCCCCTGCTGCATCTTTCTTCTTGTCTGGTGTGGAGCAACATTTTTGAAACTCAGCTAAATGGTCACTTATAGCTGATGCTCCCATAAAGAAACATAGCTAAACTAAAGCCAAGAGCACATTCAGGAAGGTCTCACACTCCCATGTCAGCAGTTGATTTGGATGAAATACTGAAAGCCAATATCTAGGAAACCGTGAAGTCAACTGCAAAATCCCATGGGCTCAAATAAATGAATTTGGGTTTGAAGACCCATTACAGTCATCTGACAGCCCTCCAGTGACTGCAGTCAGGTTTGCATCAGACCCCCTTTTTAGCTTGTCTTCATGTCTCAACAAGCAACATGTGAAAGCCTTCTGAAGGACCCATACATTCAACAACATACTCTTGTGTCTGGATGCAACAAAAGTTGCAATAAGGGCCTTGTGATGTCTCTTGTGTAATGCTCAGCTTTAAACATTACATCGGGGAAGACCATTTATCTCCATTCTGTAGGAAGCAGGGATTAAAGCGGTCATGAATAAAATAGGTTTTAAAACTTCTGTTAGGCAAAGAGTTTGAAGGGATGGAACTAATAAAGCTTATCAGTGAAATGGCATGATAATTGTTGGTCCGTGACTATAGAGGAATCTAAATTTCAGGTGTCGTATGCAGATAAGGCTCCTTGGCAGGGCTGCAAGATATTCCTTTGCCTCTTCTGGAAAACAAATGTATTATTAACAACAGTTTAAAAGAGGAGGAGGAGAAAGAGGAGGAGAAGGTGGAGGAGGAGGAAGGAACCACCAAGGAGCAAAAGTTTTTAGCCAGCAAGGGAGATGCATTTCCCATGCAGTACAGGAGCTGTTACATTCTGACATCCTCTCCTAATATTGGCCAGGAGTGCTTTGGTAAAGCAGATTTCCACGTCCCATTGCAAGAGACATGAAACAAAACCCCCAGGCAGATTTCCACTGGCAAGCAAGCAGGATGCAGCACAGAAATAAATAAATAAACCACTATGAAATCATGCTGGGAGGAATATCGTGGCTTGGCACGCAGACACCTCTGTCTAGAGGAGCCAATGCTTGTCAAGAGAAAATACAAGGGGAAGAGGAAACGCCTTACCCAGCCTGCTATTAGGAGCTAGTTATCACGATGGGAAGGTCCAACAAGGATGGAACAAGCCAAGTAACATTTTTAAAAGTTTAATCAAAAAAGGTCACCCTGTTGAACAGCATTTGCACCAGGACCCCAGTTCCAGAAAAGCCTTCAGTGTTTTGGGTCTGTCAACAGCAAAGCTTCAAGAGCCCGAGATCCAGGCTTGAAATCTCTTCCCCCATGTTGGGAACAGTTTGATCCAAAATTCTGGTGTTGGCTGTTTCTACCTAAAACAAAGAAACACCTACTATGTGCTGAGATATGTACCTTGCTGTGTTCTCAGCCCTACAGTTAGGCATGTAATATGAAAATGCTTCTTCCAGTGAGATACTGTCTAGGCGGCACCCTGCCTACTTGTATAGAATGATAGACCTGAGGATGATAGAGCTGAGGATGATAGAGCTGGGAACACTCCATGGTGCTAATACTGCAAAATCCTATTTAAAAGCCAGTTTTTAGTTTCATAAACAATTTATAATTTTGACTTTTGTTTTGTTGTGTTTCAATAGCAGGATTCTTATAGGGCCTGTTAAATTTTGATGTTTCATAAGAGAGAAAGAAGGAAGAAGTATCAAAGGGGTGGCAGCAAAGGCTCAGGGGGGATTCTATCCATGTGTGTAAATACCTGACAGGGTTAGTAAAGAAGTCTGAGTCAGACTTTTCTCAGCAGTACCCAGTGACAGGACAAGAGGCAATGGGCAAAAATCAAAATACAGGAAATTCCACTTAAACATAAGAGAAAACTTTTTTATTGTGAGAGTGGTCAAATGCCAGAGCAGGTTGCCCAGGGAAGTTGCAGAGTCTCCATCCTTGGAGATATGCAAAACCCAACTGGACACAGTCCCAGACAACGTGCTCTAGCTGACCATGATGTGAGGAGGTGGTTGGACTGGACGATCTCCAGAGGTGCCTTCCAACCTCAGCTGTTCTGTGATTCTGTGATTTTCTGATATGCAAGGTGCTGACCTCTCCAGACCTGTTGGTAAGCTGTATTTACTGTGCAGCCCAACCAGCAGCCCACAGGTTTGTCCTTCTCATGTAAAGTCTGTCTTACCCAGTGAGGTTCTTAGGAGAAGCCAGAAATGGCTTTCAAGGAGGCCAAATCCTGGCTTGCTCTTCTTAGAAGAGGAGCACAAGCCCCCAGAAGACTGGCCTGCTGCATCAGCGTGCTGGCAAGGGTTCCCAGCCTTGTACCTGAGGCAGTTTGAGCACCAGTTTGTACGATGAAATGGGCAGAGCAGAGCTCACCCCACCTCACCAGGCACAACCCGGCTTTGCCCTGCAGCCCTCTCCCTAGGAGGGCATCTGGGATGGAGCAGCTGAGGCATCTGGAGGCAGATGCTGCCCATGTTCTGGGAGAAACACCATCCAGGAGTGCCATCTGCTGGGTCCTGGGCAGGCAGCGGCAGGCAGCTCCAGTAGTCACCCTTGTGCGGGTATCAGGAGGCAAGCGGGGCATTTCAGCTCACGGCTGGGTTTCTCCTCTCTCCCCAGGCTAGGTGGGCATGCCTCTTTGATGAAGGCCATGAGGAAGGCTACATCAGGCAGGGGATAGCTGGTTTTACACAACCTAATCATCACTGGAATGAGAAATAGCAAGGGAATTAGTCTGAGGAAAGCATGCTTTTTAAATGGGAGCTCGCCTTTACCATCTGAGCCTCATCATTACTCTGTCATGCTACTCCACAGGACTCAGAAAGTCATCCCAGGATCTCTCTGCTTCTCCCAGCTGAGAGGTGCTAGCTGAGGATGATAGAGTGGGAACACTCCACAGTGTTAATCCTGTAAAATCCTATTTAAAACCCAGTTTTTAGGTTCATAAACAATTCAAATAACTGTGACAGTTTCAGAGCTGTTGTATTTTCTATAGCGGGATCCTTACAGGACAGAGTAATAGGGTCCTTTCTGATGTGATGCCATAGGGAGTATCAAATTCCCTGTCTTTACTCCTAATCGTTGCACCCCAGGCCAGGCACTGTCAGTGGCGGATCTTGGTGAGGGAAAGGGTGGATCACGAGTGCCACAGCGTGGGGAAGAAATCCTGCAAGGTTGCTGCTCAGAGGCAGGGGAATCTCACAAGTGAAATCACTGGCAATCATCAGCTATCTGCAGTTGTGACCAGCTTGTGCACTGCCTGAACTGGCAAATCGGTCCCTTCTGGTTTTAAAATCACAATATCTAAGGAGTATATTGGGATCCAGAGGTGGTATTCGGGACAAGCCTCTGATCCTGAGCCTTGTTGCATCTCCTCCCATCACACAGTCGTGCACTTGTAGGCGGACGCATTGTGAACAGCCACAGGAGCAGCAAGAGAAAAGCAAGGAAGTCTCTGGTGGAAAAAGGAGCATCTTTGGAACAGGGACTGGAGCATGTCCAATAGCCCACATCACAGTCTGCTGTGCCATCGCTTCCCTGGGCCGGGTGGGTTACATCCTCATGGAGACTGCCTCCCAGATAGGACAGGAGACACCCCATCCATTCAACCTCGCAGCTCTGATGATTTGCTCTCTAGGAGGTTTATCCCAGTAGTACTAATTTTGCTACTAGTCTATATGTAATCTTAATTCAGTCCTGATCCAAAGAGGTGCTGAGTGCTCTGTTCTACTAGCAAGCTCTGGTTTTCATAACACTTAATGTGGCCAGGTGGGTGAAGAAGTCTTATGGATCTTTTTCTTGACAGCGCAATCCTGGTTACACTCTAAGCTGAAGATGTGTCGTGGCAGCAGTTCTTGGGCAGTGATTGTGATCCTGAAGAGTAAAGGGATGGCTTCAGTAAGCAGTCTGCTTTCCCCTTTGCTGAAGAGATGCTTTGAGGGCCAGAACTCATTCCTTCCCTCTGCCTAGTAGTGTTTTGCTTGGCCCTCCTACTGCTATCTTCTGACAGCAGGGTGCTTTCAGGAGAACCTGGATCCTGCTGTGCACTACAATATTTTAAAACACCAGGGTGCGCAAGACTTTAGGGACAGGGCATGAAAGGTCTGGAGAGGTCCCTATGCCACTCCATGCAGCCATATGAAACAGTTCCTGTATTAACCAGTAGCATTCACACACTGAGGTCCTAGGCAGCCTTTCTGCTGCTCTGCGAGGCAATGATGGCCCAGCGAAGCTTTGGAAATCACTTGCCCTGGCAACAGAAGACAACGTCATGGGAACACAAACAGATATTTTCCTACAGTCTTTCTGATGAGCAGGCTCCTAGAGTGCTTCCAGTGAGTCATCCCTCTATGGAGATTTAAGCAGGTTATAAATGGGAATTAGGGGGAGATTTTCTTAATTTCCTTTTGTGAAACTCTCCACTCTGGAGACTCCACCTGAAGGTAGAGTGACCAACTGGCTATGAGAGGAGGGAAGCTGCATAAGGATGGAGGGTAGTGTTACCAGGGTGGAGAGTCAATACTACTAAAGTTGCATGTGTCAGGTGTTGAGGAAGTATTAAACAGCAATGAAAGCTAGACAGTTGTTTAGGCTGATCTGCAGTACTTGGTTTGGTAGACCCCCCTTGGCCACATGGTTTAACAGCTAACAGAAGTTCATTTACGGAGAAATGTGGCCATGTTGGTCCATTTGGCCCCAAATTCTGTGGCTCTCTCCACTGACAGTACGGGACTTTACTGTCTGCAGTTCTTTGACAGCAAGTCCAGGCTTCAGACTGCTAGCTTTTCATGTGCTTGGAGAGATTTTCTGGGAAAGAAAAGAAAAAAAAAAAGCATTCATCCTGACAAAGAGAGAATGGTCACAGGAAGAGTTATGCATCTCCCCACTGGTGAGTCTCCCTTCGACTGTGGGTAGCCAGGCAAAGAGACCTGACCAAAGCTCTGCAGCCTGCTGCCAGCCCTTTGCCACCACCGCTGCCACATCCCCAGCAAAGAGAATGAGGATCCCCTTCCCACTGGCTCAGGCTCGTGGGGACCTACGCTCAGCCTGTCCCACCACCGCAGGATGATATGAGCTGGGGAAGGGAACTACTAAGCCTTTCTGAGGGCAAGAAACAATTTTTTTTGTGGTCTGTTGGAGAAGGAGCAAATGAGATATGCTGTGCTGATCTGTCTTCATATGACTGTCCCCATCCCTGAGACAGTGGTGCTAGCACAGAAAAACCCCTGACTGTGTGTAAAGAAGGATATTTCCAAATCAATAAATGAATGATAGAACCCATTTAGAAATTACGTTTATTTAGAACATTTCGCAAGGTATTAAAGCAACATGACTTTGGGCAAATGCACACTACCAGTAAATAAGTAGTGTCTGGATTAATAGTGAAAATACCAGGAACATTCTCCCATACATTAATGAAATATATCTATTTAGTGAATACCTTGAGTACTAAACTACTGTGCACATCTTCTTATCACTTGTGTCACCAAGATTTTTCATCTATTGATACATCTCGTTTTAAACAAAAAAGTCCATTCTTGGCTCACTGCTTTTATTATTTTACGGGAATTAGAGCTGTGAAATTGCAGTTCCAGTTTTTAATGAAATGGAATATTCTGCTCTCAAATGAATAGTTTGAACTGGTTCGTGCTGATGTAATCTAGGCTGAATCCTGTGTTTATAGAAGCTTAGTGACATGCTAGCTTGTATCGGACATTGAAATAGGATCTTCCTTCAGTTCTTGGTTTCAGTATCCCACCTTCAAGTCAATTAGTGGTGGGTGGGCACCAGTCTGTAACACACACCAAAAAGGCCGTGATAGAGCAAAGCTTTAGGATCTCATTAAGCTTATGCTTGCTTTTCTGAGTGCAGAAAATATGTAGTAAGGTGTTTCACCAAATTGGACCCCAAATAAACTCTTCAAGAGAAGAGGTAAAGCACAGACAAATGAGGGTGGGCAAAAGGGAATTCTACCCCTCTTTTCTATAGGGTTTAAATATGACCCAAACATTCCCCAGCTGGGGGGATGGATCAGAGCTGGCACGGAGGGCAGGTGTCGCCGGCAGGCTGCCCTGAGCTGGGCTGCACGAGGACAAAGCCTGGCTCCTCACCCACTGTTGGAGCCCGGGCACTGTGCAACTCCGGGTGCACGGCTGATGAGGCCAGTGAAAGCGAGCATGCAGGAGGGTGCCTGTTGCTGCAGCCCCATGGCCGGTCTTGTTCTGCCATGGGAGTCAGCAGCTGTCATTCGAGGGCTGATTCTTCACCTCCTGCAGCCCTCTCATGAGAAGAGCATTGGGCACTGCATGGAGCAGGGAGGTCTGCTCTGATCTGAGGGGCTGCCAATGCAAGATAATGCTAAGCAGAGTTAAACACTTTCACTCCACCTATGTTCTCATTTGAAAGTGTGTTTTTTCTAAAGGCTGTTTTCCTTTTCCAGAAAGTACCATATTTTGAGGTGGACCCTCACCTTCCCCCCAAAAAAACACTGCATGTAACCCATAGAATAAAAGCCGTGGCCTTGAAAAGACATGTTCTTTGCTGAAGAAAGTGTTGATGAATTTTTTTTTTCCATTTTCCATCCTGCTCTGAATAATGGCCATGTTCCTGGCATTACCAAACATTTTTCCCACCTCTCCTCTTTGAGGGCAGAAAGAGATTTTAGGGCAGGAAATCTTTGGGGCCAGAGTTTCGAGGGGAGCTCAAATATTATGGGAAGACACAGCAGGCTTGTATGAAAGTGCTCCAGCTTAAAATCCCTGGACTTTCCCACTGTATCACAGAACATCATCTGATTAGCAGAGCTTCCACATGATGCAGAAATAATTTCTAAACTCCTGGACCTGGCACCCATTCCTGGCCATGGTAGTGGAAAGAATGTTAATAACAAAAAGGGAACACATAAGCATGAAAATAAATTCCCTATTACAGCCGTTTTCTGCAATGTGTCCTAAAGAAATACTCCATGCTTAAAAATGTTTCAAAAAGGTAAAAAGGGACTTGGAGCAGAGTTGACATCCCTGACAGAATAGTTTAATGTGTTGTCAGAAATACAAATAAAATTGTTACTTTACAAAATAGTGGATTTGTTTGCTGGCTTTGCATACTCTGCTTAACACAGTCCCATTGGTGAGCATTTCCTGATAGTCATGCAGCTTCCTGGTGACATTTTTGTGTTGTTTTTCTCCTTTTAAATAAATCAACAGTCAGGCTACTGTCCCCGTCCTACGGAACAAAGCTGAATGCTCTCCGTCGGTCCCTGGGCTGTTTACACGAATGACTTCAGAGGAAATGTCCTCACGTTGGCATCGACAGAACCACAAAGGTTCATTGAGATCAGACTGAAAAGTGGACGCTGTGGAGCCTCCTTCAGCTGCTTCCCTGGCACCATTAGGAAGAGTGCTTCCGAATTGCCTGCAAAGATCTAGCAGATGGATTCAAAGGAGGGCTGAATTTTCCTAATCTGACTCCATGTGCTTTGTTAATACGATTCCTTCAAAGTCTCCCTGAGAAGGCCCAGCAACTGAAATCTCCAAACAAGGCTGCCCACCCCAGATGATATATGTGCACTTTGGCTGCATTAATCCTGCCACCCAAGTAGGTTTCATAGAGGCAACTGGGAAGGAGTGGGAAGATTGCTGGAATGGGCTGAAGCATAGACCATGCACAGACTTCAAATGTAAGGCTAAGCAAGGCAAGCATTGGGCTCAGCACATAGTGTTTCCAAGTTGCTCTGACTTTACTTTACCTTGTATGTAACGAACCTGCTGTTCCTACACATATCCAGATGTTTAACTTTATTCTGCAAGTTGCCCCTATGGAAAAGCTTAGCCCTGTTGAGTTCTAACACCAGTATGCAATGTACAAAGCTGCACAAGGTATAAATCAGGGATGAATTTACCCCTTTCTTCCTTTCCTCATGAATATACTGAGTTTAACCCTCTTTTCCCCATTCAGGCTTTATTCAAATCAGAAACAACCATGACTGGGAACGAGAGTGCTGCAGGTAACAACAGTACCTGAGCTATCCCAGTGTTGCTAGCTGAGAAAGCTGCAGCATTTACTTCATGGCTCTGAAGGCAGCCAGGGTGATGCTGTTCCCATGGCATCATGGCTTTGCATCTCCTGGGTCCTGAGGCTGTGCAAGTATTCATCCCTGGGGTCCAGCTACCTCTCCTGTGGCCACAAAGATACCCTCACCTTCTTTTAAGATTATTTATGTCTTCTGCGCATCAGTGTGCTGACTAGTAGAAGAAAGTTGTGTTCTCCTGGGAAGATGGAGGCATATTACAACCAACTTAGCTGACATGGGTACGAGGGCTGCTGCAACATGAATCTTTTTTGCCTTTCTGATTGGTGTTTTTGTGACAGTGCTCCTCGGGTTCTCCTAGTGCACCTCCATTTTTCAGGTTTGGAATGTTTGACACAGCTCCAGGGGAGAGGAACCAGGCATCTGAACACAGATTCTGCTAAAATTGCATGTATGCAAGGCAGCCAGAAAGCCAGTGCCACCAAGCCCCTTGGAGCATTCCCTGAGGAGACCGGACAGCTGCAAGTGTGTGGCTACAGTGGAAGAAAAAGCCTTGACCCTGAGCTCAGAGGTCCGTGATCCTCGGGTGCTGCAGTGTCTCAGTGTTCCAGCACCCGGAAATACTGTGATGCTATTTTAACTTTGCAAAGTTCATCGCAGTGCCAGGATCTGGAAGAAGGGTAACATCAGGTCCCTCACTTGCCTCTGGGATCCATGAACAACCCCCAGAAGCTGGCCCGATGCATGTGTTTTGAGAGTGTACAGGCTTGAGGTTCAAAGGTTTCCTTTGAACTGCCAGCCATGACATTAAAGGACAACAGGATGAAACAACCACACAGCCAGAGACATGGATTTTCATTCAGTCTCAGATACTGTGGCACAGCACACCAAGGCGAGCTCGTCAGACACGCTCATCCCGCCAAAATACAGTTTCCCAGTAAAGAAGATATCTTTCCTAAAGTACACGACCTACTCAGAATTTGCTTTGAAGAAGTAAATTTGGGACCTAGGAGACAGGCTGGCCCAGCGCCTGCAAAAATGGCAGAGCTCCTGCCACACTCTGCAGGTGGCTCTGGGGTAACAGGGAGGTTTCGCAAAGCCAAGACTCTGCTCAGCTTACATTATGCCTCCCACGATATCTCCCTATACTGCAGTTGAAAATCCCACCCTCGAGAAGAGCTTATTGATTTGGCAGAGGATTAGAAGATGAGGCAGCATACCTACATCCTGATTCACTGCCATGGCAGAAGTCTTGCATTTCCTCTGAGGCTTACTCTCACGGTCAACGCAGAATAGGCAGGTTGATGTTTCAGCCACTGAAGAGACTCCTTGACAGTCTTCAGTGTCTTTTTGACACTCTGATGTAATACTGCCCTTCTGACAAGCACATTTTGCAGCATCTACAGTTCATAAATCACTGGTATGAGAATTATTAGTTAGAAGACCTTCTAGAGAACCAAATGTCCAGGAAGATGCCTGCTATGTCTTTGTTTTCAGGCAATTGGGAACAATTTTATCTTCTCCATAGCTGAAACACCCCAAATGCTTCAGCCTGGCAGCAGGTCACAGGTGGCAGAGAGTTTTAATGCCAGTACAGTTTTAATGCTATGTTCAGATTTCAGATCTGAACTTCTGCTGCCTTATACCTTCAGTGATATTTTCACTCAGGCAAACTAGACGCCAGCTCTACCATCTGGAAAACCCTAAGTGTCCTGCCAAGCATAACATGAATGAGAAAATACTTGGTTGCCAAGAGAAATTGGGGAGTAACATCAGCGAATCCAGCAAGTTTCTTGAGAGACCTGCTCTTTTACCGACGAGCTCTGTAGCATATTGAACAGTGGCTGAAATGGAAATGTGGAAAGTCCAGCATCCTCCTGCATTGGTACACAGGAAAAAAAAAAAAGTGGGTTACTGCCACACGTTGGTCCATCTTGGTTAGTGATGTGGGGTGTATCTGCAGCCTTTTATTTTGATTTTGTTGTACCAGCTAGGCAAAGAGAAAGCAAATAAACTGGCAGACATCTCATGTAAGAGCAGGAATTAAAAGGGGTCTCCAGTCATCAGAACAGAGATTTGTTGTATTTACTTGCAAGATTGTTATTTTTTCAGATGAAATAGTGCATGAGACTTTCGATGTCAAAGTGCTTGTGAAACCAGTTTGCATTTTGTGCTTCATTTCATAAAAGTTATTAAGGAGGAGGGTCGTGTTTTTCCTTCCCGTCTATCTACCTCAGAAAGAAATTCCAAGGTCAGTTGTTTTATTTCCTGGGGGGAGTGGTGTTGCAGGGGAGAGATCAGTGAAAATCACAGCGATCTTGGAAGCAAGTCCTTTTGTGTATCTGGTGTCTATACATGGAGCAAACCAGATGCTGTCAGACTTTCCCAATTAAGACTGCGACATGGGTGAAATAAGCAATTCTTCTTTCTCACAGATAGCTGTAGCCCCAGTTCATTAATCAGCCATCACTCAGACAGGCTCCAGCGAGGAATGCTGATAGCATCGCGGCCGGAGCAAGCAGGCTGCAGAAGGGAGAGCTACGCTGACAACACCCTGTGCCGCAGCTCCCACCGCAGGGGCTACCAGCATCAAACCCTGCCATGTCTCAGCACTTTTCTATATCCTAAAGGTGAACTACAGGCGATCTCAGATCTGGCTCTGAGCTTTTAAACAAA
Source organism: Pygoscelis adeliae (assembly GCF_000699105.1). NCBI lineage: Eukaryota > Metazoa > Chordata > Aves > Sphenisciformes > Spheniscidae > Pygoscelis > Pygoscelis adeliae. The sequence continues at coordinate 102,009 of NW_008824941.1, forward strand.
GGGACCTTTAATGTCTCAACAGGACAGAGCCAGGAGCCCCTCCAACCTATATGAAAGGCTATCATAATTAAAACCAAACAGAAACCGTCTGAATTCCTTATTAAGGACACTTACTAGAACAACTTTAACCCCTGAGTAGCCTAGAAAGCTTTTAATGTTTGCAGATGTTGATAGGAGCATATATGCAAAGGCTTTCTTGCTTAGTGCCAAGGGGCCAAATTTGGAGTTGGTGTAAACTGGGGGTGGGATGCTGCGGCTGCAGCTGACCCAAAACCATGGCTTGTTCCAGTGCCTTTCTTTGTCCATATTATACCTGGGAAAATAGAGGTGAAAAAGAAAATGAAAAAAAACCCCAAATAACAAATTGGAAATCTGTTTCTTTATTTGCAAATTAGCTTTCCGGGTTATTTTCAATCATCAGAATTGGACAAATTCCAGAAATATTTATCTTCATCTTTCTATTGGGGAAAAAAATTGTACAGAAGCATTCTGCCACCTCTCATGTGGTATTAACAGATTTGATGCAGTTAACTCATGTGGTATTCATGGATAAATATAGGTAAACATTCAGTCTCCAAAATTACTAAATTCCCTTACAAATATGAATAAAAATTACATCAAACGTTATTTTTTCTGTTGCCAAACCACAAATAAATTCAAATACCCTTCTAAGCTAATAGCATTTCCAGTATTCTCTTGAGTGTGAAATTTAGGCATCAGGAATGGTCACAGTAAAGCACATTCAGTGTATTTCTTAGACAGGCATGAAGGCTGTTAAAGAAACTACAAAACTGGACCTGTGACTCTGTTCAAGAAAAACATGTTCCTTTAATCAATTGAGAATCTGCGGGTGTCATTCATTCAAGAAAATTCATATTATAACTCTTTTTTCTCTGCATTTTCAGTATTAGGAAACAGTTTGATTTGAAAATAAAGAATGTTTTTGTGTGTGTATCTACATGCCTGCCTGCATATGTGTGTATACATATACATATATATATGCAAATATTCCCAGCTTGTTACATTAAGCTTTTTAGCTGCATAACTTCCATTGAAGGAAGTTGTAAAATAGTAGTAGTAGTAGTAATAACAGCAACAACAACAATATAAACTAATATGAGTTTACCAGCTAAAACCAGTTGTTTATGAACTTGAGAAAATCCCCTTCAGATATAAACCAAAATGCCTTCTTTACCCCCTACATCAAAATTACGTGAGTTCAGACAAGCCACCAACAATCCTTCCACAACAAAAGCATTGTTCTTAGGAGATAAGAACATGGATGAAAGAGGCAGGGGGGTAAGGTCCCTTCCAACCCAAACCATGCTATGATTCTATGATTCTATGACTGGAAAAAAGCTTGACGCTACAAGACAAATGCCAAGGCCTTTACAGAAAATAAAATTTAAGGCAAAGCCAAAGTAGTATTTTCAACACAGAAAATTCTCCAGTAACAAGGTTCAGTGCCATTAACATTCTATGCTGTTGAAGCCATCTCCCAAATACTTATAGTGCATGAAAGAGAGTTGTTGTTGGCCAGAAAAACGTCATTTTTTGGGCAGGGGGTATAATTACACCTTTTGTGAGGGATTCACTGCCTACACGCCAGTGCCTTGCAAACACATCAAGGTTTGGTGCTGGCCTGGTGCAGAGCAGTGCCGAGTGGGAGTCTTTGGCTGAAATGCAAGAGTGCAGCAGCATGGCTGATGCCAGCCCCTGCTCCCCACACTCCTGGTGCCATGCGCTGCTCCCAGGGGACACGGAAGAGCACTTCCCAAAATACAAACTCATTGCCCACTGGTGCACGTCCACCAGACGGAGGTCTGCATCTCCCCTGGAAAAGGGCGAATAGCACCTGCACTTCGGCGCAGGCTGTGCGGGACTGTCCACGTAGGGACACCATGCTCCAATGGGGACGCAAACCCCCACCCTGGGCAGGGGCTGTGCTCCTGCAAGCACAGGCACCTGCCAGCCCTCCTGCGACTCGGGCTGAGTTAGCAGCTTCTTTGAAGCCAGAGCCACTGCTTCAGGAGGTCTCACCTGATGGAGGCATTTAGTCTGGCTGACTTCAAAGACCCACTGGAAATGTCCCGATACAATACCTATTTTTAGGCTGCCGTTCCTGTCAGGTGTGCTGTGATGCCACCTAGCCAGCTTCAACGCAAGCAAGACTTGCTACCATGTGTTTTTCAAGCATGCTGCCACATTTAGAGATGCTGATGTCGTGAGATTAAAATAATGGAAAGGTGAGAGAAAAGCAGGCTTATGTGAAGGAAGATTTGGGTCTTGATGTTTGACACACCTGGAAATGAGCTTTCTTTTCCCAAAAGTGGTAGAGTTACCCTGTTACCCTCCAGGTTTTCCTCAGAGAACATAACCAGCATCCTAAGGACCAATTTGTCTGACCCATCCCTCAGCGGGAAACAGGATGGTGATGGAGGTGGACTCAAATCTGGGTCCTCAGAAAAGTTGTGTAGCTGAGATGTTTTCACCAAGCTGACATGGCCCTAGAAGCAATGGACAGCCTGTCCCTGCCCCCTTCCAGCCGGCTGGCCATCTCTGATGGGAATGCTTTGCGCTGGATTGCGATACTAGTTCATGTCAAAGGGACATACCTCTTGCTCAGTTAGGCAGACACAAAGGCTCCCATCGGTACCCCAGGGGACAAGCTCTGCTCCGCAGTGTCTGTGCATAGCCGCTGTTGTGCCGAGTGGGAAAAATATTCCCATAGCGTGTGGAAGACTGCTCAAAGCGGCCACAGAGATACATTTCATCGTAATACATAAATTAAGGGAAGAGTTTAGAGTTCATAAATACTCTAATTAACCTAAATCCTTTATTTTGCTTTAGCTGTAAGAAGCTCTGGATTCTTAGCTAGTTTTTCTTGCCAAACAAAATCTTTCTTGCTGCTTCATTACTGACCCAGCAAAGTTAAGTGGTGTCATTTTTATTGAAAAAACATGGTCAAGTGTGTCACAAACTGAGAAGCAGTAATGTAATTTGCTACTGCTCTGCTTCAAGTGCTAGGAGAGAACACAAACAAGTTTAGCTAAAAAACGAAGACCGCCAAAAGCTATGTTTCTGTTCTGTATTGGCTGGGTTTTGGAGATGAAAGAGGGGGAATACTGCATTTTGAAACCAAAAAAGCTTACAAATATAAAGCAAAATCTGCCTGCTGTGCAGCATTTAGTTTGTACTTTCCTGAATTTGTTGTTGTTGTGCCAGTTCTATCATGGGGCCGATCTTTTAATTTTGTTTATATTTTCCTAATGCAAATTGTGACTTCTACCCTGGGAACATGACAAAGTCTTTCTTCACAAATGCAAAGAAGACAGGAAACTCATGGTTCCCACAAAGCAGCTTTGACTCTTACTAGATGTGATAATTTTGTTAGCAGGATCCCAGACATCAGAGCATGGATCAGTGAGCCAGACTAATAAGCCACAAGGGCTCCTGTCCACCCATGGAAAGTGGCTCATCTGAGCAGGATCCGGTCTGCTCTTTGTCACCCCGGGCCAAGCTGTGCAGCTTTTCCTTGCTTAGTGTGAGTTTCACAGAAGCAGATACGGGATCTTAGCCTCTGCCTTTGTTCCACCACTGGGAGCTCCAAAATAGGACTCCTGATCATTTGTCTCCAGCCGATCCCAGGAGACGCATCAGCTTGTGCAACTGACTGCTCAGCCCCTCTAATCCCTGCTGTTCCTGCAGAGCGGTGCAGACACCCCTGTGCTGGCCTGCGGCCAGCTGGGACGCCAGCAGCAAGCTCGCTGGCACCAGCAACCTCTGCAGAGCAAACCACTGGAGTATTTACCCAGCTTCTTGGGTGGGTTTCACATCCAACAGAGTTTTGTGCTCTCCCAGCCACGCTTCTCCTACACCCCGAGCTGTCTGGTTCAAGCACACTGAGGTTTATCTGTTCTGTATAGCAATGGTAGTAGCCACCGCAGTTGGACAAAGCCTTCAGCCTTTCCAAAGAGTACATTTCCTTGTAATGCTACCACAGTCCATTTGCTGGTATCCCTAAGTGCTGGATCACTCTTTTAAATAAGGCCTTCAGACCTAGAGTTGTATGATTACATGCCCTCACCATATTAACTTCCAGCTCCTAATCTCTTGTTACTACTATGTCAAATGATGCTACAAAACAGCAAGTCGAAACTATGCTGTGGCTGACCACCTGGTACCAGAAGAAAGCACATTCAGATAAGATGTGCTCTGTTGTAATGAAGGTATTGCTGAGACTTATGGTTAGCATGTGGGGGGCTGAGCCCTTTTATACCAAGGAAAAAAAAAACAGATCCAAGGCAAAGTAGTCAGGGCTGGATGTTACTGTGATATGGGGCCTGCCCAATGGCTCAGCTTTTTGTCTGGCACATGACGATATGTTTTCACAAAAACGGCCAGAATTACTTTCTCAATGGTCACCTGCTCACTGCTTCTGAGAGAGAGAAGCCTACGCATTCATAGGCAACAATTTTACCAAGTGGGTCAAATAAAATCAGGAGGCTGGAAATTTTCCTTAGGAAAAAATTCCCCTCAATCTATGCAGATCAGCCCAAAATATATGTAAAATTTCAATTACAAGTTGCAATAAGTCAATGGGCCCATCATTTTTCTGTAGCAGGGTTTGTCAGTTAGAGGAGCTCAGCTCTTAGTGCTTGCCTTTGCTTCATGCCTTAGCTTCACTACAGGTGGACTTGTGTAAATTGCTCCAGCAACACGTAAAACCATGGAGGGGTTTTTTAAAAGCCTGATCGTTAGACACAGGAAATAGAAAGGTTGGTGGAATGGGACCTAATTAATTATGTCTATCATACATGGAAGAAGTAAAATGAAAATGTGAATTGCTGAAATGAACAATAAAATGAACCCTTGTTCAGGATTAGAAATAGGCAGTTGGGACCTAATTATACAATGCAATTTCTGAGTAAGCGGTTCCTGCAGGAATAAATGCTGTGCAAAAAAAAATCTGCTGCATAGAAAGTAATATATGGGTTAGAACACAAAGGATTTGGACTCCTAACAGAAAGGTATTTAGAGACTAATACTAATGTTGGCTGTCATTCAAAGCCTACCCATTGAAAAGAAAATAATAGATTAATAACATGAAACATTATTGAACAGATTATGCCAGGAGGACTGGGAATAAGGAAATGTCACAGGTCTCCTCTCCTGCAGGAGGGCTCCGATGCCCATTACGAGCTGCCAGAGGGCAGATTCCGCATGAGGCTTGGGATCTGCAGCCCCCTCCTTACCCCGTCTGTGCTGGGAGCTGAGGTGAGAGGGTGCCAGACCGTGTGATGGAGGAGCAGCAGGAACCTCCATGTACAGCAATGGTCCCTGGCTTCAGGAAGCTGAGGCCGAAGGTGCCCAGACCAGCACTCGGCCTGGGTCCAGTACAATGCATAGCAGTTCCTGCCCAGCTGCGGCTCCCTCCTTCTGCCCCTGGAAACCAAAGCCTGGGGATGGGAGAGACCAGCAGAGACGGGCAGTTTGAGGAGCATTGAGCCTGCAGCATACTTTCTGCATAGGGCAAACACGTGGAGGACACCCCAGTTGCCTTTTATGCGTTTAAATCTAGTCTTGTTGTATTTCCATGCCTGCAGAAGAAGAAAGAAAGAGGAATATCTTTTGTCAGTTCATTCCCAGGCTCTTAAGTCATGGGGTTAGGGCTGCGGTACTAGGCAGCCGACATTTCTGCAGCAGCAAAGATGAAAGTCAGACAAAATAATCCAAAGAAGTGCTTAACTGTGACTATTAAGTCCCAAAGGATTTATCAGCATTTACTTTCCTCTGACTTCTAGGAGAGACTTCGGCTGAAGTCCATTAAGCAAATTAAAAAGCAGAAGGAAAATAAACACAGATTAATGGAGATAGGAATTTTATGAAGGAAAGGAAACAGCCAGACCTTGTGACAAAGCTCCTGGGCTGCTATTCAGGTTTTAAGGCCCCCAGACCTTATAAATGGAGGAGATTATTCTCTTCACGTTGCCCTGCTGGTAGTCGTAACAGAGAGTTAATAGAATTTTTTTTCCCCCACTGAGAAGTCCTGTAGAAACTCAAGTAATAATATAATCCATAATGTTTCAGTTCAGTGCGTGACGTGCAGCTATTTGTTCCTTTGTTTCCAGGCAGGGAATCGAGCTGTAAATCTTGTAGCGACACAGATACTGTACTGGCTCTGTGGCATTT
>NW_008824941.1:108225-109879 GCF_000699105.1 Pygoscelis adeliae
CCATCTGAGCAGCTTCCCACACAATTAGGGACTAGCATGTCAGAACAACCAGACAGGATTTCTGTATTTATTACTTTGGCATTACGATTAATATTTAATCCAGAGGAGATATCACAGACATGTTTGAAACCTTATTTTGCTTGTTAAAAAATACTTTGAAACAAAGAAGATGAGAAAATTATGTCATTATGGAGCCCTGTTATTTATTATCTTTAGATAGTTTAAATTAAAGCAAATGCTCCCATAAGGGGGAGATTCCTTCCACTGCTCCTCTTCTAAGTGATTTTCAGATTTTCATTGGGTTTATTAGTGTTCATGGCCGAAAACAAAGAGATACCAGAATGGTAAGATAAGAGTGAATAAACGCCTCTGCCTTGCTGTGTGGCCAGGCCCCGGTTCAGCTGTGCAGTGGTACCAGCCCTTGGGGCAGAAGTGGCTTTCGTTGACTCAGCCGGAGATGCCGACATGCCAGGAGCAAGTGCTGACCACTCTGAGGCGAACAGAAAACCTCTTCTGGTCCTTGCCAGAAACCTGAGGAAAATGAGCATGTTCATATTTCTTTTTACTGCCTTGACTGGAAGACTCTCTTACTAATTGTCTTTACAGCTTCTAACCCAGTACAAATGTGTAATATGTTGCTTGCCTCTGCTCATTGATTGATCCGTGTGATAATTCTTGGTTTGCCACTTATTCATGGGCAATTCCCTCTAGAAGTTAAAAGCATTTTGGACACAAATTTACTTAATTTTTGTTCACGGCATTGCATCCTTGCCTGGCTGGAGGCATTGGAAACAGTTCTGCTATTATTCTCAGTGAGAAGGTGATATTTCTCTGTCTGTGCAAATATCCTGCAATATGAGCTTAAAATATAAAAAATACTCCTGATGGTAGACTTGCTTCCAGGAATAATTTTCAGGTGAAGCAGAAAACAAGCCCCAAGGGGCTGTCCCTGAAAAGCACAGCCACAGCAGCAGCGCTCCCTGCCTGGGCTGGGTCCCAGGTCCCATGGCGTGGGGCAGGGCTCATGGGGCTTCATCCCTGGTGACAGGGCTGGGGGAGTTCTGGAAGGGTGAGCGGTCGCCGGGCGACACCCCTGATGCCCACCCCAGGGCTGGCGCTGAGCCATGTTACTGGAGGTAATGATTTCTCTAGGTATACATGAGGTTTTTATTGAGCAGCCTATACTGCCCTTGCCCGCAGAGGGCGATCACCGGAGGCAGTGCAGGAGGTACCTCCTGCCTCTGCCCCTTGCTGCAAACCGCTCTGCAGGGCTGCAAATGGCTCTGGTTGCACAGACACCGGGGCACAGCCTGCCAGGGATGCGGGACTGCACTGCACTGCACTGCACGGCCAGAAAGCCAACCACCTGGCAGGTTTGGTAAAAGAGGGTGCACAGGAAGGAGGAAAGGAAGAAAGAAGGGATGAGAGAGAAATAACCCCAAGGAAAGGATTTTAATTCCATTTATTAAAGCCCAGATTTGAGGTCTTTTCTCGGACAAACTCCCTGGACTTGTAGGATGTGATTCACTGTGCATGCTGGTGATTGTGTAAAAGGCTGATGTGCAAACCAGGCTAGTGAGTTTGGGTATGGCTTCCCAACAGCAATGAGGTCACTGCACATCATGGCTTCTGCTTAGAGGCTGACCAGCACCAG
>NW_008824941.1:109915-140576 GCF_000699105.1 Pygoscelis adeliae
GTAACCCTTCCCTTAGTGGGTCCCATTTGTCAGCTTTCCAGTTCCCATGGGACACCTGACCTTTCACCACTAATATACGAAAACTGCAAAGTGACAGTGCCTGAAGCTCTGTGTTTTCCACGTCTGCACTGATAAAACCTGTTTGTGGCCCAGGCTGTCCGGCACAGCCTCTGAGTACATGCATGCCTGCATGTGTGGGTGCGCACACCCCAACAGCAGGTGTGAGCAGCTTGGGGTTGCCAGAGCTAGCCGTGTCACTACCTGCTGGGGAGCTGGCTTTGGATGTCTAACTGTGCTTTACTGCCTGCTTATGCCTTGTTTTTACCTTTCCCCCTGGGGATCCCAGTACATGAGGGCCAGCAGCCCTGTAGGAATGGGGTGTCCCCTGCTGCTGCTGCTGGCCTTGCTGACCGTGGTCACCAAAGCCAAGGTGTTCAGCCGGTGTGAGCTGGCTCGCCTGCTCCAGGAAGAGGGGCTGGATGGCTATGGGGGCTACAGCCTCGCCAACTGTGAGTTTCAGTCCCCTGTCTCCCCACAGTCTTTCATTCCTGGCTGCCACTATCCCCATGGATGGCAGATGCAGCACAGCCTGCGTGCTTTCTGCCCCTGCCCAGGGCTCTGCATGGCCTTTTACGAGAGCACCTTCAACACGGCAGCACAGAGCATCAAAGCGGACGGCAGTGCCGACTATGGCATCTTCCAGATCAGCAGCCAGCAGTGGTGCACCGACGACCACAGCCCCTCGGATAACCGCTGCAGGATGGCTTGCAGGGGTACCATGCCACTGCTCCCCCAGAACCAGCCCCAGGAGTGGAGGCAGCAGCCCAGGCCCTCCCGCTCTGCCCAACTTCACCCCGTGGCCAAAATGGAGCTGCAGGGTCATGCGGGGCACAGCCTGGGGAACATGATGCCTGTGGCTGCAGGAAGCTGGGGGTGACGAATGGCCTTATCCACCCTTTCCTCTCCTGGGATACTAGGGACCCCAGGGCCCTCTGGGTGTTTTGACTGTGGGTGGAAGATAGGCAGTCCTGATTTGGGTGGGTTGTGATGTGGGGCTGAATGAGATAAATGCATCCCCCTCGTTGTGGAGTGAGTAGTTGGGAAAGTGATCACCAAGGTTGTATTACTGCCAGGCAGATCCAAGTCTTGGCTTGGGATCTACGACCCATGGGGAGCTCCTAAGCAGACATGGGAAAGGTTTTGCTGTGTCTGACCAGCAGACATCCTGCTATGTGGCAAAACCCAAGGTCTGGGAGCCTGGGGCTGGAGCTCCCATTCCTGTTCAGACCAAAACTTCCTTTTTCAGATAGGCAGAAAAGCTCCCTAATAGCTTTTTTTCCCAGTAGAGCAAGCAGGAAGGGATTGAAATATCGTAAGCATAGATGGGTCTTCTCCCATTTTTCCCCCTCCTTCCATTTCTCTCTCACGTGTGATTACAGAGGCAGACACACCAGCATTTGCAGGGGAAAACATGTATTTATGGATGTTGCTGGCCTTGCAGAAGCAGATGAGGGTGCCTGCCTGGCACATTCAAGCACGTGAGGCTGACAGCCACCCAGCAGTGGGGAGGATGAGCAACGTCCAGCCCTGCACCGCTGCCCAGGGCTGCTTGAGTGCCCGGCTCTCGCTGTGCCCAGGGGGGAAATCTGCTCCACGCTGGTGTCCTGCCCTCGAGTGAGCTCACGAGGCTTTGCTTCTCTCCCTGCAGATCTGCTATCGAGTAACATAACTGATGACATCATCTGTGCCAAAAGAATTGTGAGAAACCCACAAGGAATGGATGCCTGGTAAGGGGCTTCGGGGACCGTTTCTTTGGCAGGGCTCGCGTGTGTTTCTGAAGGGGCATGGCCGCCCTTTGCCTGACTGTCACACAAAGGCAGCACAGCTGCACCAAAGAGGAGGAACCACGACTTCAAGGCTTTGCAGATGAGTGGAAATGGAAAGACGACCTTGCACCGCTTCAGTCTCTGCAAAGCATCTCACAGCAGAGACTAGGGAGGAAGGAGCAGAGAAAAAAATGTTTCAGAAAAAAATCTCAGGAGGACAATAGATGGTCAGTAAAGAGCCCATCAGCTAGTAGGTTAGGCCTTGAAGATTTCTCTCTGTCTTACGCTTTCAAAGTCCTTCAAAGAGCTCCTTCCCCCACTTTTTGCTGTCTTTTATCTTAGCTGGAAGCACCTAGTGTGGAAACAATTATTCCCAGAGCATTTGAGAGCATTAATCACTGAAATATCCTGATGAATCTAGATGACAGCCCTTGCTTGGTGCAGCCCTGAACCATCCATGGGACTCCAGGCTGCTATAACGTAGGAAGCCTGTAAAGGCAGAGTAGCCAACAGGCTGAGAAAACAGAAGTGGGGGGTAGAAGACAATTCCAACGATCATATAAATATGTGGTTGTCTGAACTCCCAAGGCATTTTGTGCAAAAATAGTGGCATTAACCACTGAATCCTGAATACGTTCCAAGTTGAGGGACAAGATTCTGCCTTCAGATTCCCCCCGCCCCCTCCCCACCATTGCAGTTGGACTCATTAGCCGTTTTTGCTTCCTGTGGTGGGCTGCTGCAAAGCCTGGCTCACCACAAAAGCAGCAGCGTTTCTGAGTAGAGGTGAGGTAAGCAATTTGTGCGGCATAGGCAGCGAACAGTCTCAGGGCCCCTGTGGTGAGCATTGCTGTTGCACAGTCCTCTGCACACGCAACACGCTGTGCTCAGCTGCGACATCCCAGCAAAGGAGGGATTCTTGCAGTGGCAGGAGGTGGCAGGACCTGCCATTGCAATTCGTTGTTCCTGGCCAGGACTTAGAGAGAGCTCGGGTGGCATCGTGAGATAGTGGTGGCTGCACTCCTCAATGAAAGATGCTCAGCCAGAGTTGGAGGGTCTGCAAGTCCTTTTTCAGTGCTAGTGACGGGAAGTCCCTCACTGGGAAGGACCCTACAGAAAACAGAACCTGCTCGTATTGGATATGAATGGTATCAGTCCTAAATAGCATCTCTTTGCTTATTCTGTCCTCAGGGAGGGCTGGGCAATGCACTGCAAGGGACGAGACCTGTCTGAGTGGGTGGAAGGATGTGACCTGTGAGAAAGTCCCCAGCTCAGCTCTGCTGCGGCTGATGGGGGCTGCCTCTCTTCTCCTGCAAGGGGAGAGCTTCCCACTTGCTGCACAACACTTCTCAGTATTTGCAAACCCAGGGCATTCCACAAGGTATAAATAACTTTAAAAATATAGCTTTTTTTTAACAACAAACTTGACTTTCCATTTTCACATGTGACTTAGGGTCCAGACACAAAAGATTTCCCCCAAGGGTTTTTTTGTGCATGTTTGGGTGAAATTGCAACTGGAATGGGGCAGAGGGTGAGGGTCAGGAGCTGGGTAGATGGCAACACCTTTGGACACAGCTAATTCCTCTGGAGTTTTCAAAGAAAGTGAAAAAGAGAAGACCTCAAAAAAGGGTGTAAACCCGCAAACTTTCCAGCACCTCGTATTTATATATTTGTAAAAAAAATGCAGCAAAACACAACCCAGGATCTTACTAGGTAAAACCAGTATTTGCTGAGCAATGTAAGCTATCTCTGAGGAAAGTCAAAGTGCTGCACAGCCCTTTCACGGCTGCTGGGGCAAAGGAGTTGAGTGAGCTCTCCTGCCCACAGTGCAGCTCATGCCGTAACCAGCAGGTCCTGCGGCTGGGTTTCTACAGCAGTCTCCCGCTGTGCACAGAGGAAAGGCTGTGGTGCAGTGGAAGGAGATGTCTGGTGTGGGAACGGCTGCAACTTGCAGCTGGGAGGATTCGACGCAGAGACAGAGAGGGTTAAGGCAAAATGGTGGTGGTGGTGGTGGTGGTGGTGGTGGCTCTCTCCACAGATGAGCATTAGCTCTGTCTGTTGTTTTCTTTGAACACTTGGGAAAGTACAAAAATACAAAGGAGTATTTTTTTATTATGTTGTGGTGGCTGTTCTTGTGTTTAAAAAGAGAAAAGAAAAAAAAAATTCAGAGCAACCTATTTCTTGTCAGCAGGTGGGGTCTGAATCAAAATCCTACCTTCTAACACTGCCAAGCTTTGAAATCCAAGCCTAGGTCTAGAAATGTAAGCCAAGGGTGGATGCTATAATGTGTGATGATCGCCACTTCACCAAAAAAATTCATTCAAATCAAAATGCCAGATCCTAACAGAAAATATACTTTAATCTTTGGAAGATCCTATTCATTCCTGTTCTAAGGAAAACCTGGGGCAATTTCTATACAGTATCAGGAATTAAGGCCAAAATTTTCATCTGTGACTTAGTTGCACATTTTCTGTGTGTTCTGGAGATGGTGGATATCTCAAATACTTGAATGTTAGTGCCAGAGTCCTGGAGCAGGTATGGAAACACAGGGGAACTGTGTTCACTTCTGGATGTGATCGGCCACAGTTCTGTCAAAACACATCCTATAAAAGCTCTGGTATCTTCCTCAGCAAAATATGTAGTTGACTCATGGCAGAGCTCTGAGGACACAGGGCAGCTGCCTTGCATGAGGTGTGATCGATAGCCTGCCTCTCCCCTTCCACTTAAGGCAAAAATCTAGGTATCCAGCTTCATTTTTACTTGGAAACAGAGTAAGAAATTTTCAACCATATCCATCTGAAATCCCAAGAAAGGCAGAGACTATGTTTTCCTTGTTTTCTTGATGAAAGCAAATTTTCTGTTTATTTCTAGGAGGTAGTATTTGCAGGGAAAATTTGGTAATCCTTATGAAAAAACAGTATTCCCCAAACTGCAGCCCCCTGGTGACATGTGGACTGCAGGTAATCTGGCACGCTGTCATGTCTGAGCACTGTAACTACTTGAGGACGTTGCCAGCACACATGGACAACAGGGATCATGAGATCACCTATAGGCACATTTTAGAGGAACAAGAAACCTCCTACCAAGATAGAAACAAATTAAATAAAGGGCCTGATCCTGTTTCCCCATGAATTTAGAGGAAGTTTTACCACTGATTTTAACAGCAAACAGGGCTGACCTTGTAGAGTATGTCATCAAACAGCTCCGGATTGCTTGAGAGTATTTCAACACTTCCATTATACGCCCCATCTTTCAAACTTGGACATAAATATTCACTTGGCAGAAATCTCAGCCTACAAGCAAATTTGGAGATTTGTTTTTAACATTTTTTCCACTCACAAAGAAAAAAGAGAGAAAGAAAGAGAAAGAGCTCTTCTTGGACGGTTTTAAGTTGCTGCTGCTATGCAATAACATTTACCGTCTTTGCACTACCCTACCTTAAAAAATGAATTCACTCATTCTTAAAGAAAAAAATGCAAAATAAATTAATTGATTGATGTTGCAATCACTATTTTCAGCTGCAAGGGCGGTAAGTGATAGTAGGGGATCAGCCAGCAGTCAGGAAGCCACTGCTAGAACAGGGACGGTCACTTGGCTGATGTGTGGCTTGTGGGCCATGAGAGCTTGCGAGCCATCAGGCCATGGCTCACAGCACCAAGAGCAGGGCTGCGTGTGACCCGAGCTGCTGGGTGATCCATGTATGTGCATGGGGATGGAACAAGGCAGCTGGGGCTGTTAGACTCAGTGTTATGTACCACCACAAAACCCAGGTGTGTGTCCAGCCAGCCATCCCTACAGTGAAGCTGGAGGCTTTGCTGTCAGCTTCTGGAAAGTTCTTTGAGACCAAATTATCTCTGTAGCTACTATAGGGACTTGAAAGTGTTGGTATGAGGTTCATGAGGTCAGAGAGGAGAGCTGGTCCTCTGCTCCATGATCTCCTCCATGATCTCCAGCTCCACACCTCCAAATCCAATGAATAAAGCCAGGGGTGCCAGACCCAGCTGCACTGTGAATGCAAGAGACATCCTGGAGCACCAACACATCCCTGCCAAAGGTACCACCGCAAACTCCATTTCTCTGTTTACTTTGCTACTAGTCAAATGCCACTACCTTCTTCCAACCTGAGTATGTAGCCAGATTTTTGGATCCTGCAGATTATATTTGTTAGGAGAAGAAATTGAAGATTAATTTGGCTATTTCCTCAATGCAATCCCCTTTCTTCACAGAGCTATACAGAGTGTACAGGGCACAGGACAGCTTATGCAACCAGGGACAATTATTTGCTCCCAGTTCAAAATGAAATTTCTTCTGGTGCCCTCCCAAATTGCTCCTTCTGTCAGAGCCGCTCTGTGTGGTCTGGCGTGCCGGCTGCCAGCCTGCCTCTCCTCTGCATCTGCTTCTGGGCTCCCTGCATCCCTCTTTTACACACGCACACACACACCCAGACACACACCCCACCATCACTGGTCCCCTGAGTGTGCAGGCTGGGGCAGGTACTTGCCATCATCCCCAGAGCAGCTCCTCTCCAGGCTGTGCTCCCTGCCTGCCGCCCGGCTGGTGTCCTGCTGTTACAGCTACTGATCCCGGAGCTTACATAAACACAATTGTTTTTACACAGATTCTGAGGGAGAGGTTGGCAACTTCAGAGTAGTTTAATCTAAACCAGGATGAGACAGTAAATATTGTTGGGTTTGCATAAGGATGAAGTAGGGTGAGTAAAGCAGAAGATGCTGAGGAAAGAAACACCTGTTATGATTCACAAGGAGGGGAAATATTGAAAAGGTACAAAGTTTTGTAGTTTGGTCATCTTCACTGAACAATAATATATTGTTACAGAGACTGGGGAGTCTGTTTAATCCTTTCAAACGGTTTAATCTCCAAACCCTCACCCATATTCATGGCCTGTGTCAGTGATATTAAACAGGGGAACCTCATCCCGTGCACTCAGCTGTGTGTGGAGCCAGTCTAGCATAAAACCAGTGTTTCTGCTCACCACTGCTATCTTCAAGAGATCTCTCCGGGACTGAGGAGTTCAGCCTGGTGGGCTGATCAAAAAGATCAAGGGATGATGTGATTACAAAGTGTAAGTATCGTCATGGACAGAAATTCTGGGCACGGCAGAGCTTTTTAGTCCAGGGGAGAAAAGCATAGCAAGAAGGCTGGGACTTAACTCCAGGCAAATTCAACTGAGAAATGAGTTATAAACTTTTAATCGGTGAAAGGAGATTAACAACCAGAATAAACAAGCAGAAGAAATGGTGGCTTCTCCAGCTCTTGGCATCTCCCGACAGAGACCAGACGCTTTTCTGGGTCTGCGATGGTGGAAGGGAGTTTCTGCGGCTCTGCCAAAGGGGACATGGGTGAAATCCTGCAGTGAGGTGTCAGCAACGGCAACTCGCTCACCCTCAGGCTGGATCAGGCTCAGACTTAACCCTCCTCCAGATCAGCTTTGCAACATTTGCCATCCCTCTCTGGATGAGACAGCTTGCCATCGCCAGCTCTGGTCCACAGTTTATTGCCCCACCCCCAGTACCTGTTGCATGTCCTGCCTCCATGGAGAGGGGCCCAGTGTCATCCCATGGGGACCAGCCTGTCACTTTGCCTCTTGCTGCTCTCTGTGACCCCTCTACCCACCATCCACGGGGAAAGAGAGAGATGGTCAGTCCTGCTGATGCTGACAGGGTCCCATGGACTCCTAGAGAGGAGGGGGGGAAAAGATCGTCCTGGACATCTAACAGCTGGAAGGGGGAAAGTCTTAAGGGCCCCTGGGTTCAGTATTTTTGTCTAACCTGTATGGCAGTGGGAAGTATCATTCATGCTTTAGATCTCAGACATTGTAATCAAATTTCCAAGTTTATTAGATAATGGGTGAGTGTGGTTTTACTACAAGAGCCTTGCAATTGAACCTGGTCCTTTTTTCCTCGGCATCAGTGCCTTACTGAAAATGTAGACTTTCTAATACTAAGTGGTGTGTCACCGTGTGGCTCTCAAAAGGTATTTGAAAATCACATTTGGCCCTCAGTGAGGAAAAGATGATCTAATGGACTCTTCTGGCCCAATGGCTATGGTTCCTTTCACAGTTTCCCAGGGCACCCAGTGTGTTTGCTCATGACCCTTCTGCAGCAGCGGTGGGCAGGGGCTGTTGTTTCTGAGAGGAGCATCATCCCCGTCAGCCTGCAGCCCATCCCGCTCTCCTGCCCAGGCATTGATTCCCGCTTGGCTGGACCATGTCCTGGCTCCCTCCAGCTGAGATGCCCTGGGCTACTGCAACTGGGGTTGCTGCAAACCATCTCAGGGAAATTACTTCAGATTTGTGCCAGATTCATTTCTCCCTCAAGGTCGCAGGACACTTTCTGTCCTGAACTCCTTCTTTCCACATGCTGATCTTTTTTTAAAACTGTTCTGGGCTGATGTCATCCATGCTGGTCTCAGCTAGAGGAGTAATCTTTGTGGAAACTTTGAACAAAATCCCTTCAGCATCTTTTGAATTGTGGGAGAGTGGTAAAATAGACTTTTATAATTGTTAAAAGGATAATCAGTTCTTTTGGCAATGCTACAAGAAAATAAATGATGTTGAAAGGTTAGCAGTAAGACAATCCTTTGGGGGGGGTTGTACTGTGCTTGGTTGAAGGAATTAAAAAAATAACCACATGAGAGCTACCATGGCCTGGGATCTGCTCTAACTTTTAATTAAGACAAAGAAACTCAACTCATAGGCAGCATTGCTGCATAGTTTTACTGGGGTTTACGTAAGACAGCAGCTCTGTGATGGCTGTTTGGATCATTTTCATGAAGAAGTTTGTAAACAGAGTAACAATCAAACACATTTCTCCTATAAAAAAATCCAAACCACAAAAATATTCAAAATCCCAAGCATCAACCTCATTCCCTTAATCGCTTAACGTTAGGCTACAAGAAAATACATGTGGAAAAAAATACATAGAATTTACAGGTGAGATTGTCAGCAAGTCTGGCTGATTTTCTGCACTGATCTGTACAGTCTATGCTGGTATTGTGTACTAACCAGAACCCTTTGTAAACATGCTGCCCTTGCATTGCACACTGTTACTAGCTAAATAATGGTCCCATGGAAGATAAAACTAGCCCCATTCACATCGTCCACGGATGATTTTGTTCTTTAAAACCGCAAAATATAGTGTAGACAAACCAGAAAAGAATCAGAATGTTTGTGCCATAATTGAACTCCACAATTAAAATAACAAAGAAAGCAAAGTGCAAAATGTGATGTTGTTGCAGCATATGTCATAGCAGCAGTGCACATGGCAGTTCCAGTTTTATGGTTAAATCCATAATAGCCAATTGTTGGAAGCACTATTATCTAGAGCTTAAAATGTGCTGGTGATGCCTTCATGTCAGCATTTTCTGACTACTAGTAATTTCATTGTGTTGCTCAAAGTTGGCAATATTTTGTATTTAAGTTCTGCTACTATGGGTTTTGCTTGTGTTTTACTAAAGAGCATTATAACACAGACCCTCAGGGGAAATTCCATTCCCCTTATTAAAAAATTGTGGCTATTTTATTTTCCTTATCTCTGCCATCCATTTCCTTTTGTTTCTCAATGCATTGCTGCAAATCACAAAGACATTTCCTTGTCTGCTTTTCTTTGGACCCCTTTAATGAAAGCTCCTACATAATCAAAGTCACAGGATTCATTTGACGAAGTGAACTGGTTTTGCTGAAGGGTCACAGTTGGAGATTTAGCATTTCAGAAAAGCAAAAGATCTAAAGGCAGGAGAAATGGACAACAGTTTTTACAAGATATCAGATAAACATGCAGTAACACAGAGTGAAATTCGGCTCTTACAAAGCAGAACAGCTCAGTGTGATCTGTCTTAACTACAACCAGGTGATCGGAGCCAGCCTCCCTGCAGAAAAGCGAGCCTCGCTTCCTTTGCCTCATTAGTCTGTTTTCTGTGGCATGATGTCATGGCCAGGAGGTACTTTGTACTCATCGATGCAGGGCTACAAAGAGTGGTGTAACATAAGAGAGAGAAAAACATGAGAGCAAAAACATTTTCCTGTTCCCTTGCTTGTAGATACTACTCAGGCTGCTGCTCAGCAAGCAGCAGGAGATCAGACTTTCTGACCCTGAGAAACAGTGGTCATTGCCCATTTGCTTTCATCAGGAGCAAAAAGCTTGAATAGCCAAAGTTTCTCAAGAAATAGAAAGTTCTGGTAAATGTCTGTGTACAAAACATTTTTCTGACATTGCCAACGCAAAGTATTTTGACATTCTCAAACCAAAAGGCTGTGTTTGGTTGTGTCCTCTTGAGTTGTTTCTGCTGCTAGGACCTGCCATTCAGGTTCCTCATGTCCCCAGCTCTCATCTGAGGGCCAGGCTCCTTACCAGGGTACATACCACCGTGTGAGCCGTGACCAAACAGCTCCCAGAAAGCTCCCCACCCTCGGAGGGGCTGCATGAGTGTTGGAAGAGATCTTCCAGGAAGGGGCCTCATCCACATCATCATCAAGCAGACTCAAGACACGCATCCCACTACAGGTTCAACAAGATGAAAAGTCTTGTTCTGAAGAAGATTGACATGAAATGTTTTATTTTATTTCCCACCTAAGTTCAGTAGAAAAGTGCTCACCAGAACCACCTTTTTCGCCCTAGGATCTAGGCTGCTGTAAAGGGGCACAGCCTGGGGTGCCCGGGTCTCAAGAGGAGGGAGCTCAGGGAGTAAGAGATAAGCAGTGGGGCCATTGGTGTGAGCCTTAGACTTTTTCATGGGGACTACAGTGTACTTTTAGGCAGTTAAGCATTTAGAGTGGGATTCAGCTCACCTTAAAGTAGATACCTCTTGCCTGTTCAGCTGAATAATACGCAGAACTCCATGGACTCAATTTAGTGGTTAAACACAGGCACCAAGAGACATTGGAGATATTGGGAAGTTTCCTGTGTGGCCTCCAGCTGCAGGTCTGTGAGCATGCAGTTCTCCATAGGTCCTGCACGATACCTCTCAGCCAGTGCAGATACCCCAATATCCTTAGATCATCTCCGGTGGCACTAGCTGGTCATATTTAGGCTACTGACTCAAACTCTGTTGGCCACATTGACCGGATCTCCATTGACTATAATGAGAGTTTAGATATCTAGTGATCAGACATCTACATTTAACTGCCTGCATGTGGGTGGCTAAATCCTACACTGAACTCCAGGGTGACTGTATCAGGAAAAATACCTCATGGCACTCTGACTAGCTTAATCACTGTTCAACATGCCATGTCCTTCAAAATGAGCATGCACGTTTGTGAGGAGCATACCTCTGGCATGAAATTAATCAAATGCAGAGGCCAAGTTCTCCAAAATTAGGTGGTTCCCTCGAAACATACCTTTGAGTCTTCATTATTCTTGCCATAATTTCCAAAGTTTGGACTTCTCAAAATTTGCCATGACTAACTTACATTTACACTAATCAGTGTATAAGTCAAGAAATTGCAATTTTCTCCTCCAAGACAGATGCAAGCAGTGAATGAGCTGCTAACATCTCATTACACACAACGATGTCATTATGTGGAAAATAACACAACAGGGATGCCTGAAGCAAGATTTTTAGCCACTGAGATCTGAGAACTTGGTCATAAAATACTGACTCAAATTGAAACAGTCAGGATGAAATTCAGTGCCTTAATACCAGCAACTCAGACACTACTATGCTGCATGGGCTTGTCGTTCTCCTTTTTTCTTTAACATACTTAAATCATGTTGAGGTAATGGGAGTGGCATGGTTGGGAGCTTCAGACCTGTTTTAATTCAATTGTAACCTTGGCAAACTTTTACATTTTAACAGATCCTCCAGTAACATGTTCCAAAACCCCATAGGAGCCTGCTATACTTTGTAGGACCTGCCTTAGATGAAAATATACTCAGACAGGTAGTTAACGGAAGGGCTTGTTCTTTTTTTGGAATCACTCAGAGTTTGGCACATACTGAAGTTCCTCCCTGATAAACCTATGATACTGTAAATTCTGCAAACCCTGGACAACTAGGAAGAAATCTGAGCACACTTAGACATCGTATAACCTCAACCAGTGTGTGTTTCGCCCTGCTTTGTTGGAGGTGAAGAACTGAAGAGCAGCAATGTTAGATGTACCCAAGGTTATACGCTGTGTGACAACGCAAGGATGTGAGCCCAGATTTACACAGCAAACCGCTCTGGTTGCTGGAACATCTGTCTTCCTTCTTTTATTTTATCTGTGCTCTCCATAGGATTTATGTGTGGCAGAAGATGTGGATGTCTGGGTCACCCAAAGGAGCTGCTGACGGGCAGCTTGGGTGAATAAAATCCACAAGTCAGTTAGAATCCCACCGGGCAAAACACAAGCCTCTCCTGCTCTAAGCTACTCCTTGTTCTTAGACTGTCTGACTTTCTCCAGGGAGGAAGAGCTACTGTAGTCCTCAGACTGAGGCCAGCACTCTCGAGTTGTTCCAGCAGTCAGAGAGAGAAAAACTCAGCCACTGCCTAATCAAAATAAAACACAGCACCAAGGGAACGAGAGCCACAGGCTTGCTGCAATATAGCCCTTCAGGTGGGTACAGCTTGGGATGCTGCCTTCGTGGTGTGTGGTAGCAGGCATCTTCGTAGCTGAAGGGATGAACATCTACTTTTTGTCAGGGAAGCCTCTGTGTGTGTGTGTTGCTGGTCCTGAAGTGTGGCTGTCCCCTGTCTGGACAGGAAGGACTGCCACCACAGCCAGCAGCCCTCCTGGGACCTTTGCAGTCAAGCAGAAGAGAAATATTTACTGCTCCTAATCATGAAGGACTCAGGCAGGGGATGACATGGAGAATATATGGGCCCTTTATGCTTCTCCCTGACTGCTGTTTGGGCAGAGAGCCTATGGATGGGGTAGGAGTGCTGTTTATGGAGTGGCTTACAGACACAAAGCATTCTGATTTTGGAAGGAGCTGCCTTTCCCTTACAGCCTGGTGGGGCCAGGGTTTCTGGGCACTTTGTTTACCCATGACCCAAAGTCTGGGAAGGCAGATGGAGGCTTGTGGCCTGGTGCACCAAGCCTTACCCTGTGAGAGAGCTTTGCAGCCGGGGTGGCACCCGTACAGCTCTGGTTCCCAACGGCTGGCTACTTTCCTCGTCTCACGACACACCCACCCACAGGGGTGCAAAAGCCCAGAAATGGTTAAAATACAGCAACATTTCTCACCAGTACTCCACATTTTTGAGGACAGGAGACAGGCAGGCAGGCAGACCTTCAGCCCTTTCCCCATGCACCTTTCCTTCACACATATGCAAAAATCATTGTCCCCAAGGGAGAAATCACAAAGATCTCTCTGCTGCAGGAAGAGCACATACGAAATAAAGCCTAAATTCAGAGAGTAATCAGAATTACTTTTCAAAACAGTATCTTATTACCGACTAAAACAAACAGCGTGGGTACCGCCAGGGGAGCTGCCAGGCAGCCCAGAAGGGCAGATCGCAAAAGATTAAATAGTTGTCCAGACAAAAAAAGAAGGAAAAGAGCTCTTTCTACAAAAGACTGCCTCAGCTGGAAATTAAAAGGAGCGAAGTGGGAGAAGGAGGATTACCCTCCCGGTGTGGCAATTAATCCCAGGAGGAGAAGGGGAAGGAGATCTGCAGCGCTGACCACGGCTGCGTCGATGGACCGCCGCGGGGCCGGGGCTTTCGCCATCCCGGCCAGCCTGCACTTTTGAACCATGCCGTTGAGTCAGGCCCTGCAGACCCACGGGAAGATGGAAACAGGATGACTGGACCTTTGAAGTTGCCAGGGTGTAATAGCGAGAGGAGACGAGAGAGCCTACGCTCACAGTAACCCACTGTATCTCATCAGCAGCAGCACATTAATTTGCCGGGTGAGGATCATGCAAGAGAAGCAACGGAGCTGCTTGTCAGGAAAAAAGCACCAGGGAGGAGGCCCAGGGAGAGGAGGGGGCCGGAGGGGGAGGGAGGGAACAGGAGTTCAGAGAAAATTGCTGGAAATTACAGTATTCAGCTTTTGCTGACAGTATATCAAAGCCCAACTTCTGCCTTTATGATATTTAAATCCCTGCCGCTTCCCCAGAAAAACAGCATCGGCACAATAGAAACATTATGTGCCGGCGTGGGGAGGGGGAGCACCACTGAAACGGGACTCTCTTCGGGTTGGGGTGCTGATTGGGAGTTGGAGGGCCTGACGGCTCCACCACAGAGACAAACAAAGTGCCCGTCTACAGCGACAATGTCCCGAAGAGGCACTTTGAATTCATCTCCTGTTTCACAGTTTGAAGCACACACACTCACACACCTCACACGCACACACTTGCACACACACACTCACACACTCCCTCCCAAGGGAAATGACCCAGTCATTGCACAGGGTAGGAGCCCTGAAGATGCAACAGCGTTAAAATTGAACTAGATGATAAATCATAACTGACAGCTCAGTAAGAGGATTAAAGCTCCTGCCAGGGATTTATGTCTTCTCCTTGTTACAATGCTTTGGTCTCCCTCGTGGGATTGGCAGCCTTTTTACTGGAGGTGCCAAGTGCACCTTCAAAATGACCGCCTTCTTCCTCGGCCAGCAGCTCCCAAGGGCCAGAAGGGAACAAGAGGGGACACAAACCCCTCTTGGGGCAGAGCCCTGGGAGAGGGGTTGGGGCGGGTGGCAGAGATCCTGACCATGCCAGAAGGACGTGAGCTGCAGGAGAAAGACAGGGAGACGCCAGGCAGTGCCTGGGAGAGCGCAGGTCCCCGGGAAGGGTGTGTGCCCCCCTGGGGGGGGCTGGCGTGGCAGCCCCAAAGCAGGCTTTACATACATCCATATGTTCATGGCTGGTCTCTAGCTGCCAGGAAGAAGCAGTGTCAGAGCTCCTTGCTGGAGCCAAGTAATAGCCAAGTCCCACCGAAACCCCGAGCCAAGCAGCTTGTCAGAGGTTTGCCTCCGAGCGGCAGAGCCGAGGGGCCGAGGAGGAGATAGTTTCTCCTGGCACATGTTTAACATCAGGCTGGAGCTGCCTGTGCTGCCTACACAAAGCTCAATCTGAAGGGATGGAACAAGTTAGCAAATGTTAGCTGGTAAATAAGTTATCTTCAAAGAACCATGCAAACGTCAACGCAGCTCTGCAAGACTCCATGAAGGAGGCAGCTATCTCCCCCTCTCCAGATGGCTGGAAGAGGTGGGGGTGCTCTCGTGGCTGCCCTCAGGAGAGCTTACGTACGCTGAGGGAGGCTCTGCTGGAGCATGGCTCGCACGGCATTAGCTGCCAACCCCCAGCCAAGGGCTCAGCCCATGAAACTATCTATTGTCTTTAAGGCACCATTTGCCAAGTAACAACATCAAAGGCCTTTGTGTTCATAAACCTAAACTGGTTCTTTATTAGAAGAACAACGGATCTAGCATTTGAGCCTTGTGCAGACAGACTTGCTTTGCCACCTTCTTCCTGCCCCTGTGCTCCCAAGTTCTTGACACCTTTCTTTCCCAGGATATGCATGGAGGAGCAGGGAATGATGAGGAACTAGGCTGGAAACCAAAAGCACTGCCCACTCTGCGTGCAAAACCTGCAACAGCCTCCTGGAGGAAATTAAAGTTTATTTCAGTAGGAAAGCCAGTGGGGTTACAACAGGGTTGCATTTGGCCCAAGGATCAAAAGCCAGACATGTATTTTACACTTCATTGTGTTTACAGGTACAGCTACAAGCCACAGAGGCAGAAAAAGCTGTGCCTTGTCCCCACAGAGATGGATGGCAGGTTAAGCCCTCCTGTCACTTGAAACAGGGCAAGCACACCCATGTGCTACTAACACACAAGTCGTGAGGAAGCTTGACACCAAAAGCCCTGTGCAAAGTAGCATAACCTTGCAAAGCAGGCACAGCATTAATTCCTCGGTCCTTCAGCAAAATGAATCCAAGGATGAATAATATGGCAGAGAAGACTGCCAATGGGAAGGGCAGCACCCAAGCGGTGGCCTGAGGAATCATGAGGAAATACAAAAGTATCCTAGCAAGACCAGAGCAGGGGACCTTCCCCCCACTGCCTTTCATCATCCCTTGTATATTCAAGGGAGCTGTATTTCCATGAATGTCTGCCTTGGAAAAATAATCTTTTACCTCTGAATTGTCTGTGAAACCAGCAGAAGGCAGCAAATTTGGCTCCATTTCCAGTCACATGAGGGGATGGGGAGTGTTCTTCAAGACTACCAAGAAGGAGCAAGGTATTTCCAGGAGATGTTTATGACAGCCCAGCCGATAGTCCATGGCTGGCACATTGCCTAGTGAGGCTTACAGCCCAGGGAGGCATCAGCTTGGGGCCTCACTTGGGGTATCTTTTGGAAAGAGCATGTCTCCAGCTGGAGACACTCAGTAAGGAGCAATAAGCTATCTATCTGGAGCATACCTAGAAGTCTTATTAGAGGAAGTTTTTTGTCCAACAGCATTGCTTTTTCTGTTCAAATCAGTAAAAAACAACAAAGATAAAGGCAAATCTGATCCTCATGCGGGATGGGCAGCAAAGGGGCATTTCTTCTGCCTTGCTTCAGGGCAGCAGCCCGTCTCCTGCCGTGAAATGTCCTCCCTGTGCTCCTGTGGTATCTGGTGCTCCCTCAGTGCCGGTGCAGATGCCCAGGGAATAGGGTTAGCACAGAACCAGCGAGTACTGAAACAGCCTCTGAACACTCCCCTGACATCCAGCAATTCATAGCGAAGGCAATTTCAAGCATGATACAGGTTTTTTCATTGCCATTGCTAGATTTTTCTTCTCTTAATTTGCCTCTTGAAACCATGCAATCTTTTAGCATCCAGAACTTCTTTTGGCAATGGGTTCCACAGTTTCACTACACTTTTTTGTTTGTATGAGATGAGACAGGTGCACAAATGATAACATGTCCTAATGTTATCATTAGGACAAAGTCAAAGTCTATTTTGCCTTTGCTAGAAGCTCCACTAAGGTTAGGATTTAAACCTCTAACAGGTCCTCTGCATTTCAAACTCGGCTTCCATATGGCAGGACTGCATTTTTTAAGTTGTTATTGGGATTTTATAAATCAAATTAATTCACGGGGAGAGGACAGAAGGTGGAAGAGATGTTAAATTTATGCAGCAATGCGGGCATGTACAATGGATTTGTGACAGCCTTTACCTTTGCACTTTTCCTGTGCCCCAAGGGTAGAACAGTAAGGATTGGCCTGCATATTTGTACATCCTGCATGCAGCTAGAAAAGAGATGGAAAGCATTTTTCAACCATTCATTCCTTAGTTTTTTTCTGTACGGAGGGAGAAGAGTAGATCTTCCACACAGCCATCATGCAGCTCTGAGTGCATGTAAGAGCACAGTGAGCGTGTTGGCTGGGAATTACTCCAGAAGCTCTAAGTATTGTTATGTGGTTTCTTCCCTTTCCAGGCATCTTTGTTTCCCTGATTTCTGGCCAGGAACACAACCTGGAGTGCCCAAGTGCTGTGGCAAAGCCAGCTGTCATGACATTTCCAACCCAACCAGAAGTGCAGGAAATCTCCCAAGAAAGCTTGTTTTTATAGGCTCCCAGAAGGCTTGCATATGTCAGATATGCTTATCCAGACCAAACCCAGCCTTCCTGAAATTCATCCCTCACTAACATTAATGCTTTTTTCCATGTCAATTTGAGTGGTGTGAGATTTTTGGCAATCAGGGAGTAGTAAAGATTTGTTTACAGCTGTTTTGGAATGGATGATGGTTTGTTTATTGCAATTCATGCCAAAGGAATATTTCATAACAAGTAATATATTCCAACTTATTAATTTTTTTCACAATTTTCATTTACTGTAGGGCTTTCATCTCAACAACTTGTGTTGTTTAGCAGTGGCCAACCACATAAAGCAAGTGGAGGGGAGAAAAAAAGAAGACATTTTGTAAGATGTTATCCCCTTCTTGAGAATTTCAAAGGTAAAATCTCAGACTGATGCACAGCAGTTCAAAAACAAGGGAGGACCGTTAAACTGTCATATTTCCTTACTTTTTTCAAGTATCAAGGTTTTACAGAAATGTTGAACCAATCTAAAACCTTTGGTTAATTCTATCACATATCCTTGTTCCTTGGCCCAACTACCTTAAGTGAACGTTTTTAATCATGCTTCCAGTGCAAATATGCACTGCAAGAAAGCTGAAATGAGTTTTCCATCACTGTTTAGGTATCATCAGGCTTAAATAGTTTCTGTGAACTTTGATTATCCAAAAGTGCATAAAAAAGAATTTTAAAGGGCTTTCAATGCCTGACATTAATTTTCTTAAATATGTAAATATTAACCAAATATTTTTTGTAGGGTTGTCTGGTTTGAGGTGGTAGGGTTGTCTGGTTTGAGGTGGTAGGAGGTTGAATAAGTATTAAGCCCCCAGGTAAGATTCCTTGTCTAATGAAAAATAAAGCAACATGGGCCCACTGTTAATACAGAAGGCACAATTTCTCCCAAAAAAAGAAGTTTGTTATGCATTCCTTTTTGTGTGAAGGCTTCTAAAGTCAGCAGAGTTTGTGTCCTCAGTAAAATATGCAGAATTGGAAGATCTGCTGAGAGCTGCAGAACTCATCTCAGAAATGCAGCTCTCTAGGCCCCATTGTCATTGTCTGATCTAGAATGCAAGATATATCCTGCATCGGAAGATACAATCTACATTTCCCAGTGTGTTAATAACTTGACCCCCTTCCAAAGGTTCTGCTGTGTGTATTGAAGCTGTCTATTAATTCCCTTGTGGACTGCTGATTTTGGTATTTAATCTCCAGAAGGAATTTAAGAAGGTCAAAGTCCCCTTCTTTGAGGAATGCCATACAAGTAATAAAACAAAGTACGTTTGCCTCTCAAAGAGCTAGAAGTCTGGGAGCTGTGCTGTCAAGATACCTTTGGACTATTTATACCACTATTAGAAAGGGGGGGAAGGGCAGGGAGATAGTTACTGTAGTTTAATAAGTATGAGAAGATGGTTAATATACATGGAGTTTCAACATCACTGTGCCATTTGATTTATGTTAAATATAGTGAAGGGACCAAGGTGTCTTTTCACACCTCTGTAATCCTATGGTCTCTGCACGGTGGCTAGAATTTGGACGATGGTTGATTTCTTGGAGCAAATAAGTTTAGGATGCAATAAAAACTCAGCATAGTTCCCGTAGTGGGATCTGCTCACAGAGTGTCTGTGCCAATAGGACACCAGCACAAAGCATCACTAAGCCCAAAGACCGAATAGAAAAATCCCTAAGAGGTGCACTTGACAGCACTGGCTCAATCCTAAATCCCAGCATCAAGCAGACCTTCCCCTGTCTGCAGAGGACATCTGAGACAGCAGAATTAGGGCCTCTCCACTGCTGAGAAAAAAAAAAAAAATGACACACCAAAATATTCAAGGACTAGAATTTACCAAGTTGTAATACAGAGGCTCCTTGTTTTGAGACCCACTGGGCATTTTATGCTATTGTCTCACAACAGTCACGCAGATATGGTCAAAATTTCTGAAGGTCATTTCAAAACGTGCATCTGTTGCAGTGACTCTGGGCACAGCTGAGGTTACCGCATGTGCGGACGGGTTCTTGGTGCTTGTACAACGCCCATGAATGATTCATGCCCAGCAGAGTAGGGCCTAAGATGGGTTGCCGATGTTACATGGTATTACCCCAGATCTCTGATTAGGTTACTGGAGTTTCTAGCTCAGCTTTCCAAGAAAAATAGAGTAAATATGATAGCACTGTTTGTTTATGTGTTTGTCTATCCATCTGTCCCTTCAAGCCTGCTGCCCAATTCCAATTAAGTTTTGGCAGTAGAAGAGGCTTGAGGGGATCACGTTCTTGCAAGTTAATTTAAAGTCCACGGGGTACAGAGAGCCTAGAAATACCTCCTCAAAGTAAAAGCTGCTACATAACCTCAACCCTATTTGACTCCAGGAAATACACAAGGAAAGGAAACACCAAAACTGAGACTTTTTTTGGTTCTGTGGCTTGTGAAGCTACTTCCCAAGAACGCTGGAGGCCAGGGAGAGACATAGTGAGCAGCCTTGTGAAGGCCTGCAAATCCTTCTCAAAAAGCTGTAATGGCATTTCCCCATTATCCTGGGAGGAAAACACCTTTTCAGCCCAGTATTCATAGGGAGCTGATAGTTAAGGCTGCGAACACAAATTCTCTACCATAAATACAAAATCCCAGTGCATGGTCAGGAGTCGATGCTGCAGGCTGTGCTCCCCAGGGCTGTGGGGCGATGCTTTCCTGTACCTCATGGGAGGCAGCCTCCTCACCCCAAAATCTCCTCACAGCCTCGAACATGGCTGGGCACTGTCTCCATTCGGCACCCTTCACAGCCCAGGTGTGGGCAGATAATGGCTGGGACTTCCCTTTTACTGCCGCTTTTATTTTATCTGCACTGAGATACCATCAGCGACAAGGCAAGTGTCAGAGGATTTCTTTGACAGTCCTTTCAGACATCTGATTACAAACGGCCCTGGCTTATCCAATGCCTCGCCTAGCTGATTACTTCAAAGGGACTGGCTCTCCCTTCTCTTGCTTCTGCTGCCCAAATAGCTCCTTTTCCAGGGCTCTGTTTGTGGCCAGGCTTTTTACAAAGTGCATCAGTGTCACTGTCTGCACAGGGCTGGATCTGAGGAGGAATCTGGGCTTCTGGCCTGACAAGCCCAAACTTTGGGATGGGCAAATCTGCCGGAAATTGAGGTTTTATGAACCTTTCAAATGATTTTTGTGTGTTCATGGTGTTCAAAAATTGGATCGAGGTCATGAACCTTTCCCCTTCTCCTCCTGTCATTTGAAACTAGGGTTTTTTCCAAGACTGATTCATTCCATTAAAAGAGTATTTTCCTAACTAAATGGGAGTTCTGTGCTACTGCATGTCCAGACAGTAGATGTGGTGAATCACGAGATGGAAGAACAACTTTGGAAGGAAGAGCCCATCACCATGATTAGAAACTGTGGATAAAATCCTGGCCCAGCGAAGCTAGCAGCAAAATATTATTGACCTCTGTGAGACCAGGTTTTCACTATCCACTTCCTTTTTTTTTCATTGGAGTTTTTCTTCTCTCCTCCTCCTCATGGGATCTGTGTTTGTTTTCCTTCAGCCCACTCAAAAGCTTTTTTTTCTCCCTATTTTTGAATAGCCTTCAGATTTCCTTTATCCACAACTCTTTCTTAGACTGCTTCCCTTCAGTACAAATCTGGCTCCTGAAACATCTGAGTTGAACTTTAAGCAGGCTGAGAATGAGACAAAATAAATTTGCCCCTGGAAACTTCATTCTTTCCACAATTTTCTGTGGCTTTCACTACTATGCCAGCAGAAAAATAGATGCCTTACATGTATTTTGAAAGGAACTTGGTTTGCAGGGTAAGTTTCTCACCACCAGAACAAGCCAGCGTAGCTACAAAGCACAATGTACATGGATGGCAGGAGGGCAGTGTTAGGGATGGGTTTTTTTTCCCATTAGGCTGGCTTTACATGGCAGTGAGAAGCGATGACCACCAAAACCACCCAGGGCCAGCGTGGTCACCAAGGTTAGCATCATGGGCACTGTCCCCAACACCTGGAACTCTGTTAATGTCAGAGTTGTGACACTCATGTAACCAAGTGTGGGATTTCTCCCTCCTCCCCATGGTTCAAGAGCTGAACCTCTTCTTTATCCCCCTGTTTATCTCTCGGTAGAGCTGAGAGCCCCTGGTCGCAGTGCATAGCTGCACTACCAAAGCACATGAAGGCACAATCCAAGCCCTTGAGAGTTTAACAACTTAGCTTAGCTAAGTTAACAGCTTAGTCTAACAGCTTGTAATTAACTTTTCCAGGTTACCAGTTAGGTTTCCCACTGCCCACAGAGTGCATTTAATGTTTGGGATCTCAGTTACACCCCCTGTGCTGGAGATCAACCTTCAAGGGAGTTTACTGTAAAAAGGCATTTCAGAAAGAACGGATTTTGCACACCAACACTTTGCTTCCAAAAAGTGATTTGATGTAAATGGCTGCTTCCCATAATTCCCTCTGTGTATTAAAACTTTGGAAATCAACTGCTTTGTAGCTGATAACCTGGAAAGTTGCTGGGCTGATAGTCAAAGAGCCTGAAATCCTCTGTGCATCAGGCATTAAGAAAACAATCCCAGCACTTCCCCAATTCAAAGGACACCTCTGGCTCTGTTCAGCCCCTCATGTCCCCCCAGAGGTGGGCAGCAGAGCCTCCAGGTCGTGCACGCCGGCGGCTACTGTAGAGAGGGATGGTCCAAGCAGCGGAGCCCCACTGACCATGCTCATGAGGTGATGGATGTGGTGTGCTCCAAGCTCCTCTCTGCTTGGGCTCGTTTCAAGTACCCGGGTTATCAGAGCACTGCCATTATAAATGTAAACTGCAAATGGAACATCAAACAACAGCCCCGTCCTGCACAGCATCACTGCCACGGCTTGGCCAAGGAGGAGCTGCCTGATCATTTCCAGCTCTCAAACTGCTGGGGAATGGCTGGGGAGTGATCGGGATAAAGAGCAGCATTCACAACAGCCTCAAACTCCTTCTTCAGGCGGGCTAAGGTCACGCTTTCCTCCTACACTCAGCTTTGTTATATTAAGTATAATTCTCTTTACTTTATGAAAACAGGTTAAGAAGAAGAACTGGAGATATTTGGATTAATGTACAAGAACAGGGGGATTAAGAGGCCCTGTCAATTAAGGTGATCCCTTTAAGGCTCTGCCCTTTCACCCCTGGAGCTTGGCTTTAATTCCTGCTCAGACTGATGTGACTAAACCCCTTCTAATCTGACAGCTGATACAGGTCAGAAGTTAAATGTGTCCAGGCAGGAAAAGACACTGTTCTCATGGTCTCTGTCCCCAGGAGACACCCTGACACGGGAGCCCCAGGCACCCTGCACGGCAGTGAGAGGGGCTCTGCGGTGACAGGCTTTTTTTGGCACCTTCTGGTGCTGACTCTCCTAATTGGGATTCTTGCAAATCTTATCCTTTATTGTTTTGTCCCCACCACCCTCCATGATGCTCTGGCCCCATGAGCGTGCTGCAGGGCATGTAACACATTGTTCCTTCCCACTGTAGGGTTCATCCTGGCCCCCAGGCTGGGGTTTCAGCATTTTCCACATGCGGCTGTGTGGTGTGGCCGGTGCCATCTCTAAGCAGTGACCGTGGTCCAGCTGCAGCATACGTTTGTGGATGGAGAGGGACCAGGCTGTGCCATGCAAGCTGGGTGGGGGGTCATCCCACCCAGCCCTGCAGAGTCAGAGATGTAGCTGCCATGGCTCCTGTGACAGAAAAGATGAGTAGATCGCTCCAGGGATCATCCACCCACCTCGTTTAGACACCTCTGTTGGAAGGGATTGTGTTTGCGAATGTCTGCCTCATGTACTGATGGTGAATGGGGCTGATGGGACTGCCTCGGTCCCCTTAACCATCCATTGGCACCCCAAAGGCAGTGAGAAGGATCTGCTTCTTGTTACAGAGGCTTGCAAAACCTAAACCAAACCAGAGCATGTTGCTATCTAAAAGTGAATGTCATGTCCTAAGGAGGATGCTGAAGATGTTTTATGAGTTGTGAGATCTTCCAGCTTCCACAGTAAGCCTCCATCCAAATCCATGCCTCAGCAGTACTGAGGTTAGTGCTGGCCAGTCAGGGCTGAGCAGACTACCTTAAATGAATAAATGTCTTATTTCTTAGCAGTATGAACAAAGGAATTGTGGTTCCCCAAGGCTGTGTTTTTCCCTGGAGACAATCCCTCTGGGCTGGGCTTGAGGGACCCAGACCTTGCTGGGTCTGTTTTCTCTCTAACATCTTGCACCTGCTCCGGTTCAGAAGAGGACTTTGAATCCGAGCAAGACTGAGCAAGCAGCTCTCTCAGACCAGGCATCACAGATATAATTCACAGTGTTTATGCTGAGAAAGCAGAAGAGCCATGTCCCATCTCAGATAGTTAAAAGGTATTTCTGAGTCAAAGCCATGCAATGGTTTCTTTCCACGTCTTCTGTGGCTGAGCACAGCGGCAGTGAGGATGGGGAGAGCGGGCAGCTACAGGGATGCAAGCAAGGGGGAGCAGGAGCCCAGGCCCCATGTCCCTAGGAAGTCCTCTTCCACTGGTCTGTTCCTACTTTTCTACCTGTGACTGTTTTTTTCCTTCCTTCCTTCCTCCTCTTTTCTGCTTCCTGGGGTCTGATAGCCTTTGTAGTTAACAGCTAGACATTTGTCTCTTCATCTCCAGAGCCACGGTACTGCTGTGTGTCTTCAACAAGCCCACCACAGAGGCTCCTTCTGCTGCAGCTGCAGGGTTGTAAGCCCTGCTTGCAGCCCTGTCTTGCAGGACTAATTTCAGCAATGCCTCAAGATGCTTTTCCTGAGCATCCTCTGCAAGAGCTGGAGGACCCTGCATGCCCGGCCTGGATCAGGGGCAGTGCAGGGTTTGCATTCCCCAACCCTGCTCCCCAAATGCCACAGCCCCAGAGAGGTGTCCAAGCACACCCTTGGGCACCCCTGGAGTACAAAACCCACCACATGTAGGAGAGTCCAACCACAAAAAGGAAGCTTGGCTCAGTATTTCAGTATTTTAAGAACAAGGAACGGAAGAAGACAGGCGCCATTTCCGAGCGATCCAGATGTGGAGAGGGCAGTCGCTGTAGTCAGGGCGGGTTTGCCATACTCTACCTCCACGCTCAGCAGCTCATCTCAGCACATGGTCTAAATTAAGCCCCATTCTCTTTTTTAAGCCATTAAACCATCACGAGCTCTCTTGTCTCCCAGTGGGCTCATCTTGGAAAATCTTGCAATAGCTCCAATTTCTGCCAAATCATTCGGATCTTAGCTTTCAACTTGTCTTTCACCCTGGGGGTTTGGCTTCCCCGTTGGTAGAAGGATAAAGGTCCTGTACAAAGGCCTTGGGAGAGGTGTGTGTAGGCTTG
The DNA here is from genome assembly GCF_000699105.1 of Pygoscelis adeliae. Classification (NCBI taxonomy): domain Eukaryota; kingdom Metazoa; phylum Chordata; class Aves; order Sphenisciformes; family Spheniscidae; genus Pygoscelis; species Pygoscelis adeliae. The sequence goes on from NW_008824941.1 coordinate 134,600, forward strand.
CTGGTGCTGATTTGAAGCAAAGACAGAGTTTGCATGGGGGTGTGCGTATGTAAAACTCAGCACCGCAGTTCACCTCAGGGGCCACCCACAGACTCCAAAATGAATTATTTGCTCATATATTTTCTCCACAATAAGATTTGTTTGTAGGGAGGGGGTGGGGAACACAGAGACTTCAGGGCTGGTGAACTTTGCTGTTTGAACACATGCTCAGCTTGTACTAAATCTGGGCCAAACCCATGTTTGAATGCTTTCGCAGAGCTGAGCTGATGCTCTGGGAATGACCTGATCTCTTGGCTCATCCGTGCCATATGGAGAAAGTGGCGTTCTCAGGAGTGTGATATGAATTCCTGACCCTGCCATCAGTTTTATTTTCTTAGATTAAGGCAGCCTTGGTCACTTTGTAGTCCTCCAGCAGACCGAGTGCCTCTCCTGCCAGGATTGCACGGTGTGGCTGTGACCAGCTCACCGAGGCACGTGCGACATGTCTGGTGGCTGGCAGCCATGTTGGCAAATAGCCCATGGGAGCCAGCCAATGCTGGGCTCTGTTAAGGTACGTTCACACCCCAGGGTGACAATTTTGGCACATCAGAGGAGTTCAGGGAGTTAAGACATGCGAATGAAAGCTTTAACAGCACATGCACAGCCATCCCTGCCTCAGCCAGGGGAAGTACTGAGACACGCACTGTGGCCGGGAGCTCTGTGCTCAGGTAGCTGTGCAAGGGGTACCCCTTGTGCCTTTTCTCATGGTGATCCACCAGCCCTGCATCTTCACTGCAAGGCTTATTTTAGTGCCACGAAAATGTCCTTAAATCCATTAGCAGTTGTACCATATTTTACAAACGGATCCTTTAAAAGACTAACTTCATTGTCCAGCAAGCTGCGGGTGCAGCCTTTCGAGCCTATGTTAAACAAACAGCTGCTGAGCAAGAGAGAAGGGAGTCAGAAGTTAGTAAAATCTTTCCTAGACTAAATGGTGAAACGCTGCATAGCGGGTATGTCATCTAATAAACACACCTGTTGAATGAAGGAGTAAGCAAAGAGAAGGAAGGGAGATGTTGCCTGAGGCCACTGCAGGCTGGCTGCCGGCTGCTGTTTGAGCAGCACACACAGGTGCGAGAGGTGTATTTGTGCAGCAGAGAAGGGAAGGGAAGGATGTGTGTGAGAAAGGCTCGTGCCACTCGAGTGCAGCCTGCACTTGCCCAGGTCTCGCTCCGAGAGCCCAGTCCCTTAAACTCATCCAGACAGTCTGAGCACAAGCAGCCCCTGTGACTTTGCAGCCTGAGTTCCCTGGATGCTGGCCAGGGATTAAGTCAGTAAATAAAAACATTGCATTTTTTTAAGTCTTGGCCAAGAAGAGGAAAACAAAGCTTCATGGCCTAGAAATTTGCATGCAAGGATTAGCTGGCTTCCTTCAAATGCGTGCTGTCGCCAAGTCCTCTAGCTGGGTCTCTGTAGAGAGGGAGGCAGTGGATGAGTAGCTCTGCCAGCCACAGGTTCATGGTGTTGAATGTGTCCATAGCAAACAGTGTCCCTCACAAGTGACAGGGCACCATTGCAGCCTGTTCTCACAGAAGAGATAAGAATACACAGGGCACGTTGTGGAAAGACAGGGAAAATACTCTTGAATGCTTTGAGTCCCTGATGTTGTTTAGGACATTGTCAGGGTCTGTGAGAAGCTCATCGTTGAACTGCTTCTCCAGAGAAACTTGCCATCATATGCATGTCTCATCTGATCCTTTATCCTCATGCTAGATCATGCCTTCCCAACACTTCTGCCATGGCAATGTCCCTAAGTCTGAGTCCCTCATACAGCACATGCTGAGAAGATGGTGCCAAGACCTGGCTGCTGATACGGCATGGTGCAAAGAAGATTAAACCGTATGCCTTACCCTTACGCATTTCCCTGTAAAGGAATATTCCTGAAGTGCTTTGAGATCCCTGGATGAAAGGATCTGTTAATAATAATACTTTATTACCGCAAAGCTACTGTTAAAGGTCTGTCAGCTTTTCCTTTGTGATTATATACATTGGGGTTTACTGCAGAGTTACAGAACGCCTCCCCAGGCTGATACTTGGCAAACCACATCCCTGTCCTGAGCCATTTAATTTTTTATTCATTTTCTGAAAGCTTGTGTTGGCCAATTTTAAGCCTGAAAAGTGAAGAAACAGAACAAAACCAAAATACCTGAACTGTAAAATCTGCACCCTGGTGATTTACAATGAAATGACTGTCTGGATTAGACTGAGTATTGTTCTAGCAACACTCCACCACTGAATGGGACAAAAAAATAAATAAAAAGATAGAAGAGATATTTTCTTTTATATGAAGGCATGGAAAATCATGGTAGCTTAGCATGCCTTCTCACCTACAGCTTCCCCCCAGAGCAAGCATGAATCATGGGGACAGGAGCACAAATAAATCTTCATGCAGACAAACCTGTCTGCAATGTCCTCATCCAGTTGGTCTTTGCCAACCAGTCAGAGTGTGAAAATGCAGTAGCTGTTCAGCAAGGAGAGAAATGATCACTTTTTAACTGTAAGAAATTAATTTGTAAAAATGATTTTAAAGAAATAAATAGGGCATTTGCTTTCTGGCAATACGACATGCTCTGCACAAACACTGTGATGGAGATGCTTCCTGTGTGCGTTTGGTGGCTCTGCTCTTCAGTGCTCCCTATGGCCTGGGGCATCAGTGCAACTAAATCCATTACTCGCATGCTCTCTTCCTAAGCATCTTGGCTTAGATGGCCAGTTTCTGCAGGGACGGCATGAGGACAAGGACTCTCACATGTCTGCGACCCATGCAGTGACCACAGCTGTTCATCGTTGCACTTTGCCTGTCCTCTAGGGAAGCACATCAGACTGATCCAGCCACTCAGGTCACCTTCCAGCAGCTCTGGCCTGACTTTGGAGCAACACTAGGTGGGGGATGGAAGATATTCCTCCCGGGCCCTGCGGCAAATAGAAGGAATTAAATAGGATTAAACAGGAACCAAACAGGAATTGGAGAATTGTTTCTGTTGCTTTTACCAGCACTAGAGTGGAATCTGATTGCAACTGCATTCTATTTACTGACCTGACCAGTACAGAGATGGACATCCAAATAAAATAAAGCAACTTTTTATAATCAGCTTCTAAGAAAAAGTAGCAGGGTGGGGATGGAAAAGCAGGGCCTGTGTGCAGCACTTCAGGTAACTGGCTGATCAGTGCCTGGACTCGCTCTGCAGAGTGACCGACCTCGGCTCAGCGGCAGTGCCCTCATCTTCAGCCATGCAGGGACAGGGCAGCTGAGAACAGGTCCTCTCCCCACACCTCAACAGCTCACGCAAGCTAGTAAAGACCCATGATCATCCCTCCCTAATCTATTCCTCAAATTTGCTGTCCACACCTTACAAAACTGTCCCCATACTTAACTCATTTCTGGGAACACTCACCAGGGCTATATGATGGGTTTGGGTTCCTTTCTGAAATTAAATTTCTTCTGCAGTACATTTAGGCAACTGGGTTTTGGTGGTGGAGAAAAACCAGAAGAATCTCATGCGAGAGTTTTTCAAACAGCAATGTAAAAATGGAACCTCTTTGTTAACCAGGAGAAGCAGAGGTAGCATCAGTCAAACTGTGAGGTACAGCCAAAGACATTGCCCTCAGAGGTATGCTGCATTTTCTTTTTTTCTACATGAAGGAAATGTAGGATAAGGACATAAAGTATGATAACAAATGCACAGTATCACTGAAGCCCCAGTGCAGATTCTTAATAGAACACGCCATTCTGCACTCACGTTCAAAAATAAGTCAACTATTGTAATACTGGATGATGCTACCTTATGGGATGCTTGCCCAGATTTCATCTCTGAAAGCAGAAGATTATTTAAACTACTGTAGGGTTCAAAATGTGGCAAAATTCTTGACTGTTCTGGAAAGCCAGAGGTCAAAATTACACTAAAGCAGAAAGCACAAGAGACAAAGTTGCTACTTCAGCAACCGTCACTCAGGATGATATCAGAATAGAGATGAAGGAAAGTCTAATTTCATTGTAATGTATTGCACAGCACAATATTTTTCCATAATGAGCATTCACTACATTCTTGCAAGACAAGCTGCTCAAGACCGTAATATTGGAGGAGTGAAAGGAAAGGCTTAACTATTTCTTTTTAAAAATCAATGATTCTTTGAGTTGTTGGCATGCTTGGAATAACCCAACAGAAAATGGAGCAAATATGATGAAAATAGCAAAGCTAATGACTGCAGGAGTCAAGAAAAGCAAAGAAGCAAAATGAGAGAGAAAACTGAAAATTCAGTCTTTGGGAAAGGTGTCCAAGAAGGTGACATGGTCAACATCAAGGCACTGAGCTGACAACGTCTGCTGAAGCCGGGAGTTTAAAATCGCTCTGCCAATAAACTGCAGCTTGCAGCAGTCGCCGCCAAAAGAAAAACCTCTGGCACAACAGGTAAAGCACCTTATTTCTGTAAAGGATGGAAATAACCCAAACAAACTGAGACTGGTTCTAGCCATAAAATTAGAAGGAAATCTAAGGAAATACACTCATCCTACTAGACTGTGTGCAGCTGGGATGCTGCAGCGACTCTTGGTGTGCAGTGATTTCTGCCAGAACATGGACAACAAGTCCTGGTGTTTCAACTGAAAAAAGGATGCCTTTAAAGGCATTGGACTTACACCGAAGCTGCTAAAACGGCAATAAAAATTCCTCAGTATAAACAAACTGAGCATGCACAGTGCTTGATCAAAAACGTCACCTTGAAACATCAAACATCTTTTCTCTTTTACTGAATCCTCTCTAGCAATGATGAAAAACCAGGAAAAAAAAGCTGAGGGTGACACAGACTCTGTCTTACACATATATCCAGACTACATTCTTCAGCAAAAAAGCAAAATTTCTTCTAATCAAACCAAGTATGTAATTGCTTCAGTCAGAAATTGAAAATAATCATGTTTTATACATATGTAAAATCAAAGTTGGACATGTTTTGCTATGAGAGATCTGATGAGAATTTGGAACTTCTTAAGGCTCATGAAATCTCCCAAGAAAAGAAGAGCGATCTGGACTTAGAAACACTCCAGAAAAGATTAAGCTAGGTCTTGGTTCATTTAGCAGATGAGCTACATTTCAGTTAAAAAGAAAACATATTAAATGACTGGGAATGTCATAAAAATGTTATGCTTCAGCTGTATTAACTGGCAGAAATTGTACTTGCAGTTCCAGTAAGCTATGTGAGTGCTGAAAGAATATTTTCAGGGCTCCAATTTATCCCTCCACCACAGAGGTCCAATATTACAGAGCAAATATCAGAAAATTTTACTCAAATAAATTATTCAGGAGAATCATGTTTGACGACGTTAGAGCATTAGAGTATATTCTGCAAAATTACCATGCAAGTATGAGTGATCAAAAAAGAGATTCAAATTTAAACTTCAGCTTTTTATTTATACTTCTATTAGGATTAAAACCAACCTGAAGGTATAATCAAATCCTAAGTTTTTATTTTATTTTTCATAATATGAACCAAAGCAAGAAAAAGAAACCAAAGGCAAGGTAGAACAAAATAAAGCCTTGCTTGACTTCTGGATGCAAGCCCCGCAGGCTCCCCAAATCCCACAGTCCTGCACAGCAAGACCATAGAAGCTTTGCCGCAGCTGTGCTTACGATTGCCCACACTGGGAGGTTCATGCAGACCAGGATGACAGCAGGTCAAAATGCAGCTTTGCATGGATGAAGCTGCTCACAAGCAAAGCAAAGCAACTTGAAAGGTCCTCTCTCAAACTCTCCATCTGGAAAAATAAGCTCCACGGTTCATTTCAGTAATTATTTTAGTAATCGACAAAATTATATGACACTAGAAAGCATCCAGAGAAGGAATGGTAAACTAATAAGGATATTTTTTAACTGGGAACCACTTCACAGTAATTAATTCCCGGTCTGTGTTTGACCATTGTTACTCTGTGCATAGGTTGAAACTT
>NW_008824941.1:140615-151362 GCF_000699105.1 Pygoscelis adeliae
CCCACTAAGCTCATTTCCTATCCAAATGCAGTGTTCAGTTTAAAAGTTAATTCCTCCCCTACAGAGGTTATGGGCTACAGCGATATTCCCTCCTTTAATGAGGGGGAATACTGCTGTGCTGGGAATATTTCCATGGCCAAATTAAATTCTTGAAGTATGCCCAGCATAGCCGAGAGCCCAGTTCTGCAACTTTTCCTTACGTCTCTTTATGGCCTGACCTCACCACAGCAGAGTCGAGCCCCTAGCTGAGAACAAATGATGGGGCCCAATTCTGCCCTCAGATACGCTTAAGCAAGTCTACCTTCTCAAGGAGGCTGCTCAGGTACTACTGAAGGTGTTGTCGGACTGCACCCTTTGTAGCCTACCAGAGTAGACTAAAAATGGTATATATTAAGAGAGTCTTTTAGTTTAGCATGTCTAGTCTTTTCCTTTTTTTTAAACCTTGTGTTTTTCCGAGTCCTCAAGAAAGCCTTTTCAGACTAACACAAAAAAATGAAATTAAAGAGAGAAGACAGAAAATCTCAGACATTCTTCTTTGGTTTGAACAATTTTGACTATCCCTTAATGCTCACGATAAAATACTAAAAACTGATGATAAAAGAATGTAAGGCTTTCTTAGCTGAAAGAAAGAAAGAACAAGAGCATATTTAGGAGAAGCAAGGGATTCTATAAATAGATTAAATGATGCACACTTTGTTTGAGAGAGCTTTCAACACAGTACACAGATTAAACATTTCCAGAAATTCTGTTGGGCCTACGTAACAGGGTGGTATAAAAGTCTGTACATAGAATGGAAAATGTGCCTTGATAAACATAAGGTATTTTGTTTACTGTGGTTGAAAACTGACTGTTGAAGTAATCTCATGTGGACACGAAATGAGGCCTTGTTTTATTTATTTTTTTTATTTTACTTCTTTAGCAAGGTCATGGGTTTACAGACATCGCACGGAGAAAATGGAAACTTGTACCTCATCACACCAGTAAGCGGAATCCAGTATAGCTCTCTGGCACACTCGCTGGCCAGCTCAGTCACAGTTTTCACTGATGCATCTGCAGAAGAATAAATGTTCTCGTCTGAAGACTTTGGATGCAGTGTTACAGTGTGGTTGGACCCACCTTAATGAGGGTCTGCAGAGGGGATGCAGCCCCCCCACCCTCACGTCTCTCAGCCCTTGGGCAGCCCAGCCCATTAGCCTACCTTGTTCAAAACTTCTGACATTCATGCTAGGTAGGCTAAAGAAATGTTTGGGGTTTTTGAGTGTCCCAGCTTCTCTTTACTTGGTACAGGCAGAGAAAGATTTCTGTATGCACAAAATCCCCACTTCAGTGGACTGATCTGGCCCTTTTCCGCTTGGCAGGAGAACAACTCGGGAGTCACAGCCAATAAAGAAGAAGGACACCTTGCCTGACACCCCCAGTGCTGCTCCATCCCCACGCTTTGAGACCCTTTATCAAAAGTGTTACATTTAGTCCTTGGCCTGGAAAGTAAAGGTTCGTCTTTCTTCCCACAATTTAGGGATGCTTCCTGATGGTTTCTGTACTCTTTCTTATGTTTTGTAAAACCTACTACGTTTCAACTTGTATCTCTTTCCTCGTGTCTACAGTAGCCCTTCTCCTTCTCCTCTACTGCCCCCAATGCACTGATACTGTTTTGAGGAAGGAACTGCAAGCACAGCTCCCTCACCTTGTTCTGCTGTAACCTTGTAATGGCAGCTCTGACCCACCACAGCACTCAGGTGATGGCTTCTCCCAAAGCACAGAAGTCCTCTCAGTCTCCAGTGCAACATAGTGCAGGGCATTGCACAAGGAAGCACAATGACTGCTTTATGAGTAGTTTGCCTCTCTCTGTCTCCATATCACTGTCTTTGAATGACCGCCTTTATAAAACACATTGATGGCTGCCTGTGCAAAACATTGCAGGTAAGGGAGGAAGAATCACTGTTGACTTACTTGCAGTTCTGGGAGGCGCAAGGTTCTGTCTGAAGTGGGTTTAAGTTCCTGCATTCTCCAAGGTCAGGGCTGGTTTCCATCCGTGGCAGTAATAATGCCTACTCAACAGGATCCACAGGCCAACTCACTATTTTATTATTAAATTACAGACCTAGAAATGCTCGAAATAAAAACTGATTAGATCAAACACTATTTGCTTAGAACATCACCATGGCAACTCCCCTTTCTCCATCTGCTTATTTATGATGATGATGGCCTCTGCAATAAACTTTGAAATAGATACATGGATAGAACCAACTCAAAACAAATTACAGAAAATTAATATCTTAACTGGCAGCAAGTAAGTTCATCATCCTCTGCCCCTGGATATCACTGTTGCCTAGGCCAAAGATGAAAAAAGGGTATGGGCACCAGAACTAGCACATAAGCAGAATTTAAGCACGTGCATAAATACAATCCACAAAATCCCCAGCCACTTGCTGCATTACCCTAAAATCCATAGATACTTCAGGATATTTTTACTTTAAAATTCTCCAGACACCCAGAGTTTTCACACACTCTAGTGGCTTCCAGTATGGTCTGACTGGGCAGCACAGTACTAGTGGTGATAGTACATAAATGCTCCCCAGAAGAATCTCTACTTGGAAAATACTAATAAAAGCTAAATCATCTCAGCTCATTGCAGTCATTCACTTAATCTTTCCTTAGCTCCATGAATCACTCCCAGCTGATTGTGAAAACACCTCATTATCACGTGAAACTAGACAGGCTTCTCGCAGCCAACCTGGTAGAAACCTCTCAAGGGTGCCCACACTCTTCTGTGAATGAGCAAAGTGAATAGTTATCTCCTCCAGATCATTAAGGACTTCTGTGTGTTGCAAGAGCAGCAACAACAGCAAGTATAGGTAAATGTCAATGTCTGCATTTGAGACTTAATCCCTGTGGTCCGCAGAGGGAAATCAGCACAGTCAGAGGTGATCCATCACCCTTTTGAGATGCCCTCCTAAGCACAGAGGGAATCCAGCAGTAGGTGAGATGGAGTCCACCCTAAACCATCAAGAATTGGGACCTAAATAGTCCCCAGAATCAGATCACAGAGGTGTTGCAAAAACAATGTTATTCTGGGCAGGTTCTGCTCCATGAACAGCAATTACATGTACACCTTGCTTTGCAGGATCGTCCCTAGGTGACAGCGCCGGAGCTCCAGATCTCATTGAGTGGTGAGATGTCCCACCCCAGTTCCCTTCTCTCCCTGCTTCTCAGCCCTTGGTAGAGGCGCAGCAGCCAGCTAAACATGGATCCTGACCTGTCTGACAAAACACAAGCGTGCCGGAGGGCAGCCTCCCCCTTTCAGCTCCGTGGGGAGCAAGACTGTTATCCTTTTTCAGATGAACTTCAATGATGAAAATGTCTCTGTCTCTCCTTTTTTTTATGACTTTTAATGTTGGCATCACAGCCCTACCCAGAGATGCAGGTGCTAGGAAGAAGCCACCCAAACAGCCAGCCCTGTGACTAAGAGGGGTATACATGTGCAAAAAGGTAGCAGGTAGATTGAAGCCTCGAAAATGAGAACAAGCAGCGTTATTTTGCACTGTAAAGCAAACATGAGAACTGCTAGATCCCATCCAAAACACATACGTGGTAGGTTCTATGCCCTGAAACACGGCTCCCACACGCTGTGCTCCTTTATCTTCATAGACTTTTCCCCAAAGCCCAAATTTCTGTGTGTTCGTACGGATGCACACAGTTCCAGGCAAGGCTTCTCTTGGGACAGATGCGCACATAGGGAGGCAAACAAGGATCTTCACAATCAAAGAAAAGCATTCACAATTCGTCCATCTTTATTTTACTGTTTATAAATACCCAGTTAGAAATTAGGGGAAAACCACTGTGTGGTTTAAGTAGCCAGTCTTCTACCACAAAGGATGAATAGTGAATAGCTGAAGTGAATGATTCCCAGAAAACTCATAGTCTGAAAACGGTTTGTCTGTGTTATTCAGCAACTGCTTATGAATAATGAACAAGCAAACAGAAGTCAGAACATGACCAGAGGATGAATTAAACTGATCAGAGCATTTATTCACAATTAAATATTTATCATGCACTATATATATATATATATGTATGTTGGAGGGGTATTTATATACCTCACACTCTTGTGCAAACCATAAACAAGCCAGAGCACTGACGGCAGCGTACCATCTATCAGATGGTAATGAGCAACGCTAATGGGAGTGCAGGAAATGACTGTCCGTGGGTGCCGTAGTGCAACACCCCTACGTCAACTACATTTTACCTTCTCATTTCGTCTCTCCCATATGCTACAAGCGTGTTACGAGCATGATCAGTACTCATATTGAAAACTCGACGGCTATGCATCAGCAAGGCACCTGCGTGTGAAAAAAAGGCAAGACCTGACAAACTTCTTCACAGTGTTCCTTATGATACTGATGATATCGGGATGATATTGAGCCTGAGGTGAGAGCTGAGACAGAGTCATTTTATGAGCACTGCCACTGAAATTTCCTGGCCAAGAGACTGTCAGAGATGTTACCTACAAGGAATCCTGCCTCTCGTCTTACAGACGTTCTCCTCTTGCTGCAGTGATTTATCAGCCTTTGAAAGTAATCTGGAAGGGATGGTCACCTGCATAACAATTTCTTCAGAGGTGCCACGCGTGTTACAAGACCCCTGCTTGCAAAACCCTTTGTGACAGTCCTGAGTGGGAAGCCATTATAGGGTCAACCACAAATAATCCAAAAGTATTTCTTTTCCTATTAAGACATGCTTACTAGGTCACCAAGCCCTGTCAAACTCTCCAGTGGAACTGGGTGAAAAACAGATTTTTATTTTCAGCTGCCAACTGGAAAGAAGTACTTGGGGCTGATTTGATTTTTTCATTTTTAAATATAGCCTGATTTCAAAATGAAAATATCATTTTTAAACAAATTGTCAAGATGCTTTCCAGGCCTTCTCCCCACTTTTTGTCAAAAGGATTTATCAAACTTGACCCAAATTGATTCAATTGCTCTAAAACTGCTGTGAATTTATATATTAACTAAAAATATTTTCTGCTCAGCTCCATCCAAAACATGTATAACTCTTGTAAGAACTGGTGGGGGAAACTGTGACTGGGATACAGAAATATTTAAACATCCAATGCAAATAAAGTGCAAATGTAATGGCTCACTACTACAGAAATGTCTTGGCGTGTTTCCACCTGGAGCCAGAGAGATGATTAACTGGCCACATGCACTAATTACTTGAGGTTGATGTTTACATCAGCACTGTGCAAACTGGGTGCTGTTCTGCTCGCAGAAAACCCCACTCAACTGAAGCCTGGAGACTGGATCCTCTGTGCCTGATGAAACCTGAAATAAGGTACAGAAAAATGAGCCTCTGAGATTTCCAAGCAGAGATTTGGGCAGACCCGAAGAAGCCCACAGCCTAGCCAGGGAAAGCCCTTGCTGTGCTGGCTGCAATAGCCCCCAGAGGGCTTCCCCAGAGCAGGAGTCACTTGCACAGGGACTCCCACCATTTCTGTCCCACTGGAAATGTCTCTAACAACCTTCTCCCTTGGGACTCAGATGGGAAAGCATGGAGCTGACTGCATGTTACCTACAGATGTCTTTACATTTGGAGGAGTATCTGTGTAGTGGTGGTAGATGAGTGCAATGCCAAATCCTGCCAAATGCCTTTTTCTGATCGTGTTCTCTATCGTTCTGCAACTGGTTCTTGCACAAGCAATTTACAATATATGTTTACATACAGTGAGTGAGTTCTCCTCTCAGCAAGAACTGGAAATAATTCCCCAGAAGTCAACATAAAAGTTGCATGCCAGGAGGTCTAGAAGAATACACAGGGAAAAAAGGCAGTTAGCTGTTGTGTAATGATAATATGCAGCTATAACTGAAATACAAGTGTTTTGCAGAAAAAAGCTCTGCACAAACACAAAAGACAGGCTTCTCCCAAACCTCTTTGAAATCCAGAGCCCAAATTCTGCTCCAAGTCTGAGTGAATAAGGTACAAGTCTACTAAGGAGAGTAAAGCTTTGGCACCTCCAGCATTTGGTGTTGGAGCACCTTTGTTTAGAGCCCTGTGCCACAAGGAGTGCTGCTAAGCAAGCAAGGACACAGTTCTCTCATATATTTCTTCCCATATATGTCTTCAGACAGCACCTAAATTTGCATCCCTCCCTTGGACGGAAACAAACAGGTTTGTTCTTCACCCATGTTTGGAGTAGGCAGAGCAGGATCAGGCCTGAGCTTTTGCTGTAAGGTACCTGTTGGCCTGGTTCTCCTACATATATTGACAGCAAAAACTATGTTAAAGCTTAGCTTAGAGGTTGTTTGAATTGAACACAACCTATAAACCCAGTTTCAATTACAGGAATGCTCAGGGGCTCTACGCAGTCTTGCTGTTCACTGCCTCTTTTCGTATATTCCCATGAGCTGTGTCTGAGCCTTGTCTGTTCTCTGTTTACTATTTGCGTGTTTTAAAACAAGGGGGGAAACAACTGCCAAGAAAATCCTGGCACATTTTCTGTGTGTGACAGCCATGCTATAAATAATGGAAAATGGATGTTTTCTTTTTTTTTTTTTTCATATCTGCTTACAGCTGGCTTGTCCTGTGTATTTCAGGCAGCAAAATTAGATCAGTAGCAGCTTTGTCAAACTTATTTTTTCTTACAAAATGTTCTGTTTCTTTCAGAGCCTGTCCAGTCAAGTTCCCATGAAGGGCTCATGATAAACTGAGATCTTCTGGTGCTCTTCAGCAGCCCTGTGCCTGCGAGGACGGGATGGATTGCTTGTTCGTATATCAGTGCATCATTTTGTGAGACAATGCTGGTAAGGAATTAATGGAAAAAAGAGTAGAGGTCAAGTGCAAGCTTTTACAACAGTTTGTTTAAACCTGCAATAAGGGAAAACATTCTCCTGAGGTGACATGTGCAGGGGGGCCCGTCTACCCACTAGATGGTGCTAGAAAATAATGTAACTACCCGGAGCGTGGCTCTGCCAACCTGCCCCTTTGTCCGGAGTCGGCCACCGCCTGCTGAGGAGGCAATGCTTGGGTCCTGCACGACTCTGCACTGTGCTAAGCGCGTGCTTTAAAATCGTTGGAAAACAATACACTTTCTACTCTGATTTGAGCTCTGTTTGGTCTACTTGGTGTATAGGTGTGCCCTAAAAGAGAGGGGTTAGTTCAGGTGTAGTTCGGTGCCTCCAGTTTGTTGCAAACTGAGCATCCTCATGAGCAGCCGGGCTGTCTTCTGGCAGTGTGTGGCGTGGGTGCAGGCTTCAGGCAGCTCAGCTGTGCCGCACGCCGACCCCCTGCCCATGGCCCAGGGTTGCATGGGCACTGGCTAATGCAGCAGCATGCTCGCTGGGCTCGGCAGCGATGGCCAAGGAGACCTTCTGCAGGTCAGCAGCCAGAAAATCCTTTCATTCAAACCAACCAAGTTTTCAAACACCTCCTGAAGGAGAAAGCCCTGCCAGGGCCAGGGCCGGCATGGAGGTGTGCGCTCACCGGCAGGAGCCTCCCCATGGGCTCTGCAGCTGAGCGTGCCCCACTTCTCACACATGGATTTGCACCATTCTTCTCCATTTTGCGGTCCAAGAAAATCAGAGGCAGGAGACTGGCATATGAAGAGCATGGGTGACACAAGTGATGTCTGCGGCTGCCCAGGGGCTGGGTAACCAGCACTGAGACTGGCAGTGGCCAGCAGAGCATCGCTTGAGTGAAGAGCAGCCAGTGATGTACCAAAGCCTGGGAGCCCCAGACCCCGGGTGGGGAGGAGGGGACGTCTTCCTCCTGGGCAGGGCCACCGAGGGGGTGAGCGGGACCCGCGGGGGAAGAGCACCCAGCAGACTGAGGACATCAAGCACTGTAACACTTTCTCTCACATTTTAATAAAACCATTTCAGTTTCATTTTCACTTGAAAAGTTTGATCTTTGTGAAGGCATGCACTTAACACAAAACAATTTTCACTCACGTGTAGTTAACACAGAGCGCTGCGTTCTCATGAGTACACAAGGAGGTACTACAGCAACTCCCATTTCTAAATGTTTCTTACCTAATTCCAGCTTTCATTTTTTTTCCTGCACTATTTTCAATTAATTGCAGAAATCAATCACTCTTGCTAGTGGACATAACAAGCTGGATTCAGGTGCAGACCATAATTCAGAATTACTCTATCTGATGAAAGAGAGTTTCCCTGATATTACATGATTGACAGTGAGATCAATTTCTGGCCGTTTGCCAGTGTTTTTCACGTTGTGCAAAGAATATTCAAAGCCAGAATACAACGCTCTCACATAGCCACAGGAAAATGACAGACATGGGACATAAGACAAGATATAAGTGAGGAATCTGGCCCCTAAAGCTGCAACATGGGATATAAGACAAGGTATAAGTGAGGAATCTGGCCCCTAAAGCTGCAATCTTGTAGTCTGGAAAAGCTTTCTGGGTAGGAAGCAGGGCCACAGGTCAGACTGATTTCTGCAGCGGTCACACAAAGGCCAGCTGAGGTCAGGTCATCTGCAATAAGCAGATATTTCCATGCCAGAGCACTGGGTAATGTGGTCCTGGCACATTCCCGTTCCAAACACATGGCCAATATTTGCTATTACAAATCATTTATTAAAGCTTGGCCAATCATAATAGCAAATTTGTACGCATGTGAAGATCTCTATATTTTGCCAAAAGTAGCTCATGCATGAAAAATATTACATAAACTTTCTGAACTTATATCAAAATAAATATTACAAATTACAGGAAATATGCTAAAATGACTCCCATTAAAGTTTCATGATTTGTTTAGGATTAGTCTGATGGTTATAAAAGTGTCTCCTCTCATATCCTTCAGTCAAAGGAACAGCTTTGCCTTGGTCACTTTCTCCCCTTAAAAACATGCCAGATTATTCTTATATCCAGCAGAACTCCTAAAGGCACAGCGCGAAGTCTAGACACCTGCACTTGTCCAGACCAAGTACACTGCTGAGCTGGATCCCCCCAGGTCAGAAGAATCTTCTGTGCCAATTTTCCAGTGCTGATTGACGCTGCGCCTCCACGCTACACAGAGCTGAGCCTTCAAGCCACCATCTGCAGTGGTCACCGTGTGCCTGCGAGTCGTGCCAGCACTTTAAAGGCAGGTGTCGACACCCTTCACAGAGCACAACGACAGCAGGACTTGAACTTCCACTGTATGTGGCTAAGAGGGATGAAGTCACGTATTTGCTTCACTTGATGCCTGTCAACCTGCCCTTGCTACGGCTCTGGCAATACTCACTTCACAGCGCGATAGTGACTGCAGTATCATGACGTGCTTTTGGTGCTTATGTTCCTTCTCAAATCTGTCTCTCACTCTGCAGCATGGTCATGGCAGGCTCTGCCTCACAAACTACACACCTACATTCAGACGTGAGCTGAATTTCACCCATAAAGCCTGACACAAACTTCTCTGTGTTAGTGGAAGGGGTTCAAGGGGTTTGGGATTTTGCCCCAAGACTGATGAAAATGCCATGATACTCACGGGTTGAAACCTCGTGTACTACAAATAGCCATAGCTCACTTAAAGTCAATGAAAAAGTGTTTGAAAATGTTCGATAAGTCCTAAGTCTACCCTGACAAGAATAATTTGTTCAGCTCTGGTCAATCTTTCACAGGAAGTGATGCAGAGATAGGGGGAGCTGAAAGACAGGAAATGAAAATGATGACAGAGGTAGAAAAAGAGCAATGGGAAACACTGGAACTGCGTAACTCCATGAAACAGAAAAGTTACATGTTTAAGGATAATGCTAAAATGAACAAAATAAAGGAGTTTTTATATCACATTATCTCTGGCACTTACTGCCTCATGATTTCATTGAAGCCAAGCATATATCTGGTTTCCAAGAGGGCTCAGATATGGATAAACTAGATCCATATGAAGACATATATCGTTAGAATGGGAAAAGGAAAAAAAAAAATCCACCTTTTTTTTTTAATGAGAAACTCTCATGAGTCAGTCGAATCATTCCATAGCTGCATATTATAGGACGACTTGTACTTTCCATAAAGCACCAAGTATTTGGCACAGAAATACTTTCATGCTGCCCCCATGGCCACTTTCTTGGAAAGAAAGAGGGCAGGAGAAGAAAGGAGTGAAGAAACCTACCCCCAAGTGATGCAGAACTGGTCAAGCAGGCTTTGTGGGGGCCATCCCAGCGAGCTCCTGTGGCAGACAACCTTGAGGAACCCCAGCTCACCAAATCCCATTGCCTTCAGGCTTGCACGGGTGGAAGGCCACCATGGAAAAGTCCAGTGTGCCCAGAATAACGCAGCAAGGAGCCAGCATACAAAGTTTAAATAACTCATCCAAGGTCACATATCAAACCAACAGAAAACCTCAGGCTACAGGAGATCCCTATCTCCTGGTGTGTTCTTTAGCCAACACTGCCTATCTCCTGCCATGCCAACGCAGCTAATAAAAATGAGAGTGGGTGCTGTGTGGGGCTCGTTCTCCATAAATGTTATCAGATATGTCACTTATCTCTCCTGGCCCGCTTCAGACAGCACATTAAATACTCCTCCGTTTGGCCAGCCGTGTATTTTCGGTGCCTCCCTGCCCATCCCGTGCGCTCACACGTGGAAGAAAACCAGCCGGAGCCACGCCATCCTCCTCGCCGCTGCAGCTCGTTGGGGCACGACAGCATCTCCCCCGGCACCCTCCCTCCCCGGGACGCCTCCCCGGGACGGCTCGTTTGCCGGGGCGAAGGCAGGGAGGCGCGGGCGGAGCGTTTCCCAAAGGCAGAGGGT
>NW_008824941.1:151560-163289 GCF_000699105.1 Pygoscelis adeliae
CCCCCCCCCCCCCCAGTTTCTCTATAAAAGCCGGTTCTTCTCTAACGCTGCGCTTCCCACGACATGAGCGGCCTCCGGCGCTGCTCTGACCGCCACAGCACAGCACCATTGCTGGGGGCCGCATGCTGGCACCGCTCCCAAACTCACCCCGGCGAGAGAGACCCCCCCGGCCAGACCTGGGAGTCAGAAGGGAAAGGCTCTCTTGCCCTCCAAAACCATCGCTTGGAAAAGTGACAGGGAAGGGGAGGGAGATGGTGCCAAGGTGAGAGCAGAGCGATGTTCAGAAATCCCCAAGCAGATTATTAGGGAGGACAACCCCTAATATGGGGAAAACATGGTGGCCTTCACAAAACGCAGGTGGAAGTGGGGAGCTGGGCACAGAGAAATCGGCCTGGCCAGTGCTGAGATGCTGCAACACCAGGAGTCAGGCCTGCCTCCCTCCATCACCTAAAACTAACTTGGAGACCACAAAGTTTCCAAATAGAGGTATGGGGATGATGGGGTTATTTTCCAGCCTCTGTCAGCTTAAGGCACACAGACTTCACAGCAGCGGACATACCTTGCACCTGTTGGGACTAGGCTATTTTTAATGAAAAGCAATTTTTCATAAATATTTGCTGACTCCAAGAGTTGGGAAGCCTAAAAAACCAAGTTCTTGCAGAATTTGGGGTAATTTGCAAGCTTTAGTGTTGCTACAACATAAACAGAGAATTACCGTTATTTAAAGAGGAAGGAAAGTTGTATAAAGTGTTTTAGGGGAGGGTTTAAATGTCTTTAAATATAATATCTAGTTTCCCTGTCTGAGGACTTTCACTCTATAGTCACACAAGAGAGAAAGTTTTTTGCTGGTATATATTAGATCAGCAGTCACTAAGTTTTATTTTAGGTCCAAAACACATTAATTTGACTTAGAGATTTGTAGGGGTTTTCAATGAAAGCATTAACAGTGTTTAGTTTTGTGACTGCATGTATATAGAAGTGACGCACAAGCATGCTCACAAAACCAATTCCCAAACCCAGATTGCCCAGATGGTGAGCTCACCTATGCAGAAAATGTCAATAGGCTATTTACACAAGATCCAGCATGAAAACCACCGGAGAGCCTTCCATCCTCCCAGTGCCAGCTCATCCCCACCTCAATCCTGAACAAAAATCTTAATGGGAAACGTATGATTTTCACTTGGTCCTAAATAGAAGTAAACCATTTCTGCTCAAATTATGAAAAAAACTAACCACTTTCCCCCAAACCCCAGGAAATGTCAGTCTGAAAGATTCAGCGAGGTAAACTTTGTAAAAACTTACAAGGATTTAAGAGCCCCTTCTAAAAATCAGCTGCTAATGACAGACTTAGAAGCCCTTAAACCAACATAGTTACAAAAAATATTAATAGTGAAAAAATTCAGACAACTGCAAGTGACTGAGGACTCTTCATCAGAAACCACTGCAAGCTAAATATTTTGCTACAGTGCCAGTGGTAAGTAAGTGGTTTCTATGTGACTTTTATTGAGATACAAGTTCTAGGCTTGTACAAGGCAGGACCAGTGGTTTATACTTCAAGGAAATGACATTGTATACTGATGATTATTTTTATAGGTCTTGTTGTTGCTATTGAAACATGAAAGCGCTTATCTTGATGTAGTTTCCCCTATCTCTGTCAACTAGTTGTAAACTCCATTTGATTTTCCAGATCCTTTTCAGTCAAATGTTATTTAATAAGGATGGTAGTGTATACAGAGAAGAGCGGCCAAAGGGCAGTTTTTAATTTGCAGGCTGAAGGAAGCTGTATTATAGCCAGGCAGGGAGGAACTTCCTGGCCATTTTTTTATAAACTAATAAAGTTTTTTGAAAGAAGGCCGGCTAATCTTCTCCTTACTGCATGATTTCACTTCACCTGGAACAGGAACCTTTTGCCAACAAAAGCAAAGCTGGTTGCAGAAAACGGCTCTGCTTAGCCTTCACGATCCTGTCTGCAGATGAAGGCAGGAGATAGCAGGATATGTTGCGTATATATTTAAGTCTTGCACCATTGTCAAGGAAGTGATATGAGCTTCTGGGAAGTCCATAGTTCCTCTTTAATATGTCAACAGGTTAACAGTGTCGTGCAGACTGTATGTGGCTGTGCAAGCAAGGTGATGTTTATATGGCCGGACAGTGATAATAACAACTGGATGGGCTAAGTTCTGATTCCTTCTGGGCATATTCTCTTTCCATCTGAGCCGTAAACACAGGTATTGACTGAATTTATCCTTACTGGCATGCGTTCATTACAGAACACCAATTCATTCAGCAAATTACATTTACAGGAGTTTGTAGGTCTTCATGTAGGGCCGAGGCCAACTGTATGAGATTCAACAAGGCCAAGTGCCGGGTCCTGCACTTTGGCCACAACAACCCCATGCAGCGCTACAGGCTTGGAGAAGAGTGGCTGGAAAGCTGCCTGTCGGAAAAGGACCTGGGGGTGCTGGCTGACAGCCGGCTGAACATGAGCCGGCAGTGTGCCCAGGCGGCCAAGAAGGCCAACGGCATCCTGGCCTGTATCAGCAATAGTGTGGCCAGCAGGAGTAGGGAAGTGATCGTGCCCCTGTACTCGGCCCTGGTGAGGCCGCACCTCGAATACTGTGTTCAGTTTTGGGCCCCTCACTACAAGAAGGACGTCGAGGTGCTGGAGCGTGTCCAGAGAAGGGCAACGAGGCTGGTGAGGGGTCTGGAGAACAAGTCTTATGAGGAGCGGCTGAGGGAACTGGGGTTGTTTAGCCTGGAGAAAAGGAGGCTGAGGGGAGACCTCATCGCTCTCTACAACTACCTGAAAGGAGGTTGTAGTGAGGTGGGTGTCGGTCTCTTCTCCCAAGTAACAAGGGATAGGATGAGAGGAAATGGCCTCAAGTTGCGCCAGGGGAGGTTTAGATTGGATGTGAGGAAAAAATTCTTTACTGAAAGAGTGGTTAAACATTGGAAGAGGCTGCCCAGGGAAGTGGTTGAGTCACCATCCCTGGAAATATTTAAAAGACGTGTAGATGCGGCTCTTAGGGACGTGGTTTAGTGGGCATGGTGGTGTTGGGTTGACGGTTGGACTCGATGATCTTAGAGGTCTTTTCCAACCTTAATGATTCTATGATTCTATGTTTGCTCAAAACCCACCATACACTACTTTTCCTTCATAATGAATTTTGAGTGTGAGAACAAGTGCTCTGTTTAAAATCCTCTCCTTACTGAATGCTGGAGAAGTCTTCAAAAACTTGAAAGTCCCAAATGATGCAACATTTTTCTTCTTGTTCTCTGCCTGTGAAGAACTGCTTGGCTGCAGCAGGGTTTTGGTGGGGGGCCTCCAGAAAGGGCCCCCGGGTGCTATCCACCCTCCCGGCCTCCACGTGCAGAGCAGGTGGCCCATGCTGCACATCACGGCTCTGCTGCAGGACAGGTGCAGAGCGGGGACTGTGGTGTGGGCCGTTAGTCAGAGAAGTCAGACTGACTTCCTATGCTATTTTTTGGCTTTCCATCCTCTCCTGGGGCGTGAGCTCTAAAAAACAGCTATAATCACAGCACAAGAAAGTACTGCAGCCCTGTGAGATGCCTGCACTGCTCAGGCCTTCTGCAAGCAGAGGGAATAATTGGACTATTTCTCAGTGCCAGGAGGGGAAGAGCCATGGACAGCCCAGTTGTCTCCTTGCCAACAAGAACTGAATCAATACTCAAGGACTCAGATTTTTTTTTTTTTTTCCTGATCACAAATTCTCCAGAAGCAGCTAATTGGCAGGGAAGGGTATCTTCTCATACTTGAGATTATTTGCCAAATGTTGGAGGAGGGATCCTGAATAATTTTTGGTCTGTAGTGTTTTTTCCCGTGTATTTCAGAATGAAATCCAAGCTTTTGATCTCTTTGGGCAAAACAGTGATGGTCAACATTTGTGTTTTGAGAGATTTCAGAAAAAGATTTCGGTGGTAAATGGGTTGTGGGTTTTGGGTGTGAAAATACCTTCTTAAAACCCTTCTGCACTGCTGGCTTGAAATGCACTGGAAATCCCCTGCACCTATTGGGCATATTTTGGCCGTGAACTCATTTTCTAAAATGCTACTTAAAAGTGATGCACAAGCTAAGAACAATCCAAAAGACCTTGTTTTAAAATTCTGACCAAAATTAAAACATAAATAAATAAAACCAGTTCAGCTCTGGTAACTGTCAATAAACTTTTTTTCCAATTCTGTATCTCTTTGTATCTCTCCTTGTTTTCAAAGGTTACTTCCCTCAGTTTATTTATTTTTATCCCAGCTTTTATGTTATTGTCCTTTGCCTTCCACCACAAGTGACCTGACTGGAAAGTCCAAGAAAGCCTTAACATAAAGTCTGCAAATTCTCCCAAGGCAAGGAAAAAACCCCATTACTTCCCATTTGGTTATAAAATGTGGTTCCATACATGTTCTTTCCAGTGCTGATACTATTAGGAAAGAGCAACAGCTCCAGCTCCGGGGTGAAGTGCCAGTAAAAATCCTCCAAGTCTCAGCCATTAAACAAAATGTTGATTGTATTCTATATTTCCCCCCCTCCCAGAGTTTTATGTGCATCATTCATTGCATTGCTTTACTAACCTTGTCCCCTCTTAGAGAAACACACACACCTTTCTTTAAAAAAGTCATTAAACAAACCTAGCAAATGTAAAACCTCTCTTCCTTGGGTGGTTTTATGGATGTATGCTGATTAGGTCTGTCTCTGTGCACTAGAAACTGCGAGGCAGTCAGGTGTCAGAGAAATAACCTCGGTACAATCACAAAATCCCTGGGTAATATGAGAAGGCTGCTCAGAGCAAAGCATATTACAAGAAGAGCTGTGCCCGGCGCAGTGACTGCGGAGGAGAAAGCCAGGCCACTGCTGGAGCAGAAACCGCCCGAGTCTGGACATGGTGTAAGGTCGGAGGAGGTGGGAACCCCTCCGAGGTGAGGTGGGCAGGGGAGCGGGCAGAGACGCAGGCAAATGGGCTGGATGCAGTCTGGAGAGATGGAGAGTGGGCAAAAGCAGGTCAGTCCAACGCGCAGCAGAAAGGCCAGCCCGGGCCTCTCCAGCCAGATCACTGAGGCCGTCGGTGTGAAGCCTGTGCAGTCCTGAGGGCCCCCGAGCGCCAGAAACATGCTGCGGCCGGTCTGATCTCAGAGAGCAAATACTGCTTCCTCCTGTGCCGGGCAGAGAGGGAACCAATGGGGCCGAGTCACGCCTGGTGAAGTTCTGAGTGGTGTTATTAAAGGGGAATTGTCATTTGGATGAAAGTGAGACCAAGAACCGAAGGGAGAAGTAGAAATGCTGCGTATCAGCACAGGCGCAGAGAGAAGAAAGTGCCGGTGGCATTTGCACAGCAGCGTGGTGAATCAGCGGCGTGGATGTGCCCAGCGTGCCTGGAGACCTCTCGGTGTCACCCGGCCACCAGCACAAGCGAGTGCCCACGGCTGCACTTGGGTACCCCATGGGGAAGTAGAATAAGAGACTGGAATGGAAGAGTGGAATTGAAAGGAAATAGAATTGGGTTTTAAAATGGAAAGGAAAGCAAGTCACAGTTGTCAGGGTGTCCTTCCACAGCACACTGAGACTGCAGGGTTGGGATCGGAGGCTCAGCAGCAGTGCAGCAGAAAGCTCTCCAGTTCCCCATCCCTGCCTGCTTGCTCCCAAATTTATTCCATTTTATTGTGAGATTGTTTTTAAGTCAGATCTAGTCCTAGGCGGGAGTGAGAGGGAGACATACTCTGCATGGGGATGGGAACAAGTGCCTGGGGCAGGGCAAAGAGCTCCTTGTTCCAGCTTTGCAGCAGGGACGCACTGGCATGACACCGCCTGTGCAAACTGCACCAGGCGAGGTGGCAACCTGTGGCTGCTGCACAGCTGCATGGAAGGACAGAGCCAATGAGCTAGCAATGCTGTTATTTAACTTTTTTGCATGTGTATTTTATTTTTCATCTTGTGAATCTGGATCCTCCTGCTCCTACTGCACAAATATCTTGGGTCATCTCTTAAAAGTTTTCTGTTTGAAAAAATTCAGTGACAGTGGATTAAATTTACATCACTGGTGAATTGACAAGCGCTTGCCATTTCTAATGAACAGCTTAATGAGTTTATTTTTTTATAGAGGACATCTATGTGCTCTATGGTTCATGTTTCTTCTCTGCGTGACAGTAATTCTTGTATCTGATGACTTTAAAGGTTTGTCCTATATTTTGTGGCAGTAAAGCTGGACTGCCCATAAAAAGCTTGTAACACCAAATTACCAGGGCGTTTATATTCCTATCTGTGATTATATTCCTATCATACCTGTGAAACACAAGGGAGATCACACTGCGCTTGGGGATTTAAACTAGGCATTGCTGAAATCCTGTCCCTTGGTAGGTGAACTCTGGCTCCTGAGTCCATGGGGCAGCTGATGGCTGCCAGCAGAGCAAAGAGTGACAAGGTGGCAGGCACTGTCTGCGGGGCCCAGGCACTGGTAGCACGTAACCCCTGTGCCCTCCCAGCCAGCTGTGCAGGCTCAGCCACATTTTGGACACATGGCATTCCCAGAGGAAAGCAGGGAGCTGGTACAATGCAAAACCAACCTGTCAGCCCACTGAGGGGAAAGCGGTTGCAACTGCCCTGCTTTCAGCTGGTCTTTCTTTTTTTCCCTGTCTCTTTTTGGGTCCCAGCTGTGCAGCTCCCGAAAATGTGGCTCTAGCAGGGACATCACTAGATGGCGATAGAAGTTTTCAAACCGAGCTGGAGTCTCCTTAGGATTTGCACAAGGCTAAGGGATGTGGTTCAGGCTTTAACTCTCCAAAACCACTCCCAGCACCAGGAGGAACGAGGCTGACTTTGATAGCCCTGCTCCTGGAGTCCACTTGATCTGCAAAAACGTCAGTCAGAGTGAGCAGGAAAGAGCTTAAATATTGTGTCAGTACTGTCCTGTATGGTGCCAGAATGATAGTCTTAACTTCCCCTGCCTATACATAAGCCAATGCAGCAGAAACTATAGCTTGGGCTGCTGCTGAGCCTCTTCAGCTGCAGCCATCACCTCCTTCCCCTCCTGGAGAGGCAACAATCCACATTACACTATACTTGGTTTCAAGGCAAGAATCTGGCATGCTGGGCTGGAGATAGAGAGGCAGTTGCACAGCTGGAGGGCCTCTGTCTGCCAATGGGGCAATGCAAATAATCATGTCCCACCGCACCCGCTGCAGCTCCTGAGCATGGCCAAGTAATCCGAGCTTGGTCAGCAGCTCAGAATAATAACACTGAGGTGCCCAGAGTGGCATTTGCCACGTCATTCAGGAACAGAAGTGTTTGGGCTCACTCCCAAGCTGCTGCCTTCTCACCAGTCAGCCATCCCCATGGTACTGCCCCGGCACATCTCCATCCTGCACTCAGGCTTATGTTTAATTTAATTCGATGCAAAAAGAAGCAGCAAAAAAAAAAGAGGTCAAAAGAGGAGAGGTCAAGAAAAATTAAATTTAACTTCATATGGAATAAAAGTCTTCTGCAAGGAAGTCGCTTGCTGTTCTGGGTGTTAAGCTACTCCCTGGCAAAGCTGTGGGAAGCATATCTCCTTATTATATGCTGCAAACATGATTAACTTGTTTTTCTGTATAAATGACCCCTATGATTCATTGTTGTCAGGCAACCTGCACAGAGTTTCAGTTCCAGCTGAATTTAAAAAAGGGGTTGAGCAAATTGTTGGTGTTCTCTGGCCCATCATGCAAAATTGTAAAGTCACAGAAGGGTTAATTATCAAAACTACTTTGGAGTATTACTGAAGTTTCCAAGGCCAAGAATGTCTGTTTCTCACATGTTTCTGTTTGCCCTCTGCTCTGCTGCTGCTTGCTGTGTTCTGCTAGGGGAGCAGAGATGGCATCCCAAAAGTGATGGCATCCCTCTGCCTCACAGCAGCGACAGCAGGACCTGTTGGGCCATTGAAACTTGTCCCCTGCTCCTCCAGTCCCCATAGCACATCATCTTCAACATCACCTTTGTGGGCTTGCAGGGACATATTTTGATGGCCTTTACATATGTCTGTGCCCAAGATTTCCCCAATGACCAAGGAAACAACACACCTCGCTAAGGGCAGGTCATCACCTCCTCAGAGTCAAGGACGAACGTAGGCACAGGCAGGGTCTGGTGGCCTCTCTGCAGCGTGAAAATGAGTCCTCCCAGTGCCAGGCTGAAACCAAGGGCAAAGCACTTTGCCATGGGCTTCACATTCTTGTACCACCCTCTGCATGCCATGTCTTTTTTATATACCCTGCAGCCCCACATCACACAGTGAAGGTCTGGATGAAACTGGACCCTGTGAGATAGACAGAAAGAAGAGGCCATGGTCTAGATGACAGTCTTTTGGTTTCTAACTACTAACTCTCAGCCAGAGGGCAGAGAGTCTATCTGCATATCCTTCCAAGTTTTCATCTTCTCAATGGCTTTGTGAGCAGGTAAGTGCAGATGGGCACCGAAGACATCAGGGGCAGGAGTGACCGGCCAGTGTCCTGGGAGCCTGCAGCAGAAGGGGGACTTGCACCAGGGCTGCACTCCCATCCCAGCCGCTGAACCACCCTGTCAGTCACAGCTGGGTCATTTTCAGGAAAAAGAGTCTCTTGGTGGAGCTGAGAGCAGAGAAGATTCATTGCCCCCTGCAAACACTGCTCAACCACTGCAAGGCTCAGTAGGCAGGACACTGCTCTGCAGCACCCTGGGGAAATGCATCAGTGAGCATCCGCCATGCCAGGGCAAACAACCTGGCATGTATCGTTATTACCAGGTTGGTATCAGCGTGGCTTTGAGTAAGGCTGGTGCTCACAGGTGACAGCCGTAATAGTTGCTCTATTTTTCCCCAGAAGTAGAAACCCAAACCACATACCTCCCCTACCCTCCGTCACTGTTCATAAGCCAGGTGTCTTTCAGAAAACATGCTGTCGGACTGTGTGAGAGAATTTTATGGGGTTTTCTGGTACCATTTCTCATTTCTCTTGGCAATCCAAGTGTGTTAGCACCCACCAAGCATCTAGCTGTGACATGGTTAAGTGTTGGAAATCCTGGAACATCACAGAGGCCATTTAAAGCACATTTATGTGTTTCTAAGGTGGTGTTATGGAAAGAGGACGAAACCATGTTGCATCCTTCCCGACACACCGCTTAGGCTGGTAACGGGAGCGGAAAGGCAGGAGCATCCCAGGAGGGGAGCGGGAAGAGGCACGGCTGGGCAGCACGAGGGCTGCCTGCAGGAGAGGAATCATTGGTGGGGGGAGCATCGAGGGGATGGAGGGCAAAGCCCTTGGGGCACATCTGGTGTGGCTGCAAGGGCAGAGGGCTACCTCGAAAAGCAGGAGCTGGTGCACCGAAAATTCACCCACTGGTTGGGCTTGGCTCCTGCCAGGGCCAAGGGTGCTGCCGGGCATTCCCCGTGGTTGCAGAGGGTTGTCTGAGGGAAGGTCCGGATTGCACCACCCGCTTCTCCTACCAGTGGAAACCACTGACAAACCCCTGCTTACCCCGACAGGCCTCAGGCTGAGCTGGCAAGCAGTTTTCTGCCAAAACAAGGGGCTTGGGATGAAATGCCCCCCTCTCCACAGCCAAGGCAAGGTCCTGGTGGGGGGATTTCCCCGGGAATTCCTCCCTGAAGGACATGTGTACCTGGAAAAAAGGGAGAAGGAAATTCCCACAAGCTCCAAAGTTGTGTTTTGGCAATTCGTAGTCAATGTTGGTGATTCATATTTAATCCCTGCATCTGGATGGGCAGCCCCAGCCAGGCTGGAGGCAGATAACCTGGCCCTCACCCCATGCCCTGGCAGAAATAACTGCAGTCGCACCAGCCTCCTCCCTTCAGGCTCCACCGAAAGCTCGGACCAATCTGGGAAGTTTTAGCTTTTTTTTTTCCATTAGTAGTTCAAAGGAGTAAATGCAATTCTCTTTCTCCCGTCACCACCATTTTCATGTGTGCTGGAGCTTCTGGTTTCCAGTTACCACTGAAAGCAGAAGCGAAAAGCAGCAAGAAAAGCCCTTCTCAGGGTATTTTAGGTTCAAGCAAAGTCAGGAGGTTTTGGAAACAAAACAGGGGCATTATGAGATAATTTGGTTTGTGCCTAGCTGAAGGAAAACCAAATTTTGACACTTGCCTATCCCTGTGAACCAGCCACATACTTTCTCCTCTCTCTGAAATACCCACTTGGTATCAGCATCCACAGCTCAGTTCCAGTTTTGCCTAGCAGAAAATGTTTATGAGTAATAATGTTTTGCTGCTCAGTCAGAATTCCTGTCTGAATGTCTCAAAATAACTGCAAAATTTTAATTTTGCCAAAGTAAGAGCTCAGAAACAACAGACTTTCTGAACACGAGGCCTTACTTTACTTGCCCAAGCTTATGCTCTGTTTCTGGGATAGAGTCCAGCTATCCCATTTCCTTAAGTAGGTAATACTTCTTCACATTTTCCTTCAGCCAGTGGCTGTATTTTGATATAGGTAGTAACTGCCTCTTTTGTGTCGTCACTCTTTTGTACAGATTTGATGTTAGCCACCCAGGGAGGCAGCAGCAGAGCTGAGAACGATGCTGGAGTCCCTTAACCTGAGGCACAGCCGTGCTTCAGCAGTTCACCTGCCTTTCCCAGCTGTCGTCCTACCATGGACCAAGGATGCATGGGGAGGACCAGGTCTTGCTATGGCCACTGATTCCTTCAGTCACTCAGATATAATGACAAGTGTTGGAATAAAAGCCAAGAGAAAGGCTCTGATTTTTATTATTGCTTTTAATCAGCACTGAGTGCGTACAATGCCGCCATGTAATGGAGATGGCCTGGACCCGGAAACCAAAGAACGAAGAGGTCAGGACAGAGAGATGAGAGCCAGATCTGTTTATCTACCTGTACACTTCTTATGAAGGAGTATGACAAGTTTCTCTGCAGAGCAAACATCTTTGCCAAGAGCAATGACACCAAGTGAAGATTTGAAACTGCAAAGATCATCTGGGATCAGTGAAAGCCTATGGGTTTTTCTTTGTTAAACCAAATGACTGTGAGCAATTCATACTGGAATAGGTCAGCACAGCTACAGCAGGTGATGGAAGATGCTTAAAGTGAAGAAGTTTTAGGTGACGTCCAGTGGAGTTTCCTGGCCACAGAAAAGGAGTGCAAAGTCCTGGCTGCACAGTGAAAACAAACATGTTTCAAGACTTTATGCTATAAGGACAATTTGGGGATGTGAGGCCCTAGGGAGACATTCACAGCATGAAATCTATGTAGCTGAAAGACTGACCTTTGGGGGCTGGATCTGGCCCAGCAGATCCTAGTCGATACTTCAAGTTTAAAAAAAAAAAAAAGAAACCTTTGAAGCTTAGATTGGGGCAGGGAGATGTCCTTGCAGCCTACGACCTATCGTTAGAGCAACTTCCCATTCAGCTCCAAGTTTCAACAGTTGAAAAAAACTTTGTTTGCTGTGCCTAGTCTTACTAGACAGGAAGAGAAAAGTAAGCTAGAGTAGGACATATGAGAAGTCTAGAGGGCAGGAGAATGTGCATCGAGGAGAAAGGAAGTAGTCGTGCTGATAAGGACAGTTATTAAGGAAACGTTACAGTAAATGAGAGAAATGTGCCTGTTTCTGTTAAGAAATATGGTGATGTCGGGCAGAAAGAAAGAACAAAAAAAACCCAGGAAATCAAGAGGATCGTATGTAAATGCAGGCAGCCCAGGTAATAAAATGGAGGAGTATCTTGATATACCAGTGAAAAACATGAAATCAGCTAG
>NW_008824941.1:163329-174786 GCF_000699105.1 Pygoscelis adeliae
TAGGGTTGATAGCGAGCAGGAAAGAGAATAGTAACAGGGGAGGGGATGGAAAGCTTTCCTCACTTCAGGAGTGGGAAAGAAAACAATTCTGATCTGTGTAAAAGTCATCTTGTTGAACCGATCATAAAGAAGTACTAGCAGGGCAGTTTTAGGAATCTGTTGTAAATTCCTTAAGGTCAAATTTGCATTGTGATAGCACTCTCCAAATATTATTGGAGAGGTGGCAACAATCGCAGTTTTGGAGGCCAGCAGGTTTTTTCCTCAAGGACTTGATGCGCAAAGGTGCAGGGCCAGCATGTGACATCCCTCCCCGCTGCAGAACCAGACATGTGCCAGTCACACGACTGCGGCACACTTGGCCAACGTCCTCCAGGTGTATGGGTGGGCAGCTGTCGTATGCCCAAGAGGTCTCTATTTGGTTGCGTGTCAGATGCACACAGGCCACATAGGACAGAAAAAACACTGAGCCCTTGGTAGCCAGAGCAGCAGGGAATGGGCCGTGGGCTGGCAGGGCAATTACCTGTCCAGGTAAATGTTGACAAGCTTATGGGCTATAGGTTATCCAAACCTCCACAAAGCAGAAGATGCAGAAGCTGTTAGAAGAAACACCCCTCAAGAGGAAGAAGAAGGTATGGAAAGGCTCCATCCCTAAGGGGATGAGTTAGTAGCTGAGTAAGGGTTTCAGGTGTAAGCAGGAGCCTACAGGGACTGGGAAAAGGGACTAAGCAGCCAAGGTCATGCCTTGGACGTCTCGAAGTGCAAGGGGAAAGTGTGAGCTGTCATGAGGCAAGTCATATCTGTCAAAGGACATCAAAACAAACAGTGAAGTATGGGTTAAATGAAGTGGAGAAAGAAGTCACCGCAGGAACTCTTCCTCTTTTGTGCAAGGTCTGCTGCATGATGCAGCTGTGCCCCGGGGTGTTGTGAAAACCAGCACGATTGTACAGACGTTTTCCCTGACAGTATTTTTACTCTTAGTTTCTCCTTAGTTCTAGTTTCCCTCCAGTTTCTAGGGAAGTCTGGGAATAAAGAAATATAAATAGAGCGCCTTTAAACATGATCAAGGGCTGGCATCAGCTGATCAGGTGCTGGACTTCAGTTCCTATGTCCTTTTTAGGATCTGGCTCCAGACAGCTTCCTCCTTTAAGCTCTCAGGAAATCCCCAAGCTAGAAGGACTGAAAATTAAACTAGCTTAGACTTACCAGAGTACAGAAAAGCACCTGAAAATGTAAGAGAAAAAGAGCTTTTCTCTGCATTCAGGCAAAGTCTGAAAGTGGTTTTTAAAGTAAACTTTCCCCCCTGGCAGCTCATTTCTGCACTGATCTCATGCATAAGGAAACATCAGCCTGAGACAGACTTTTCCAAGTTGTCAAGGGGGTGCAAAATGGAAGCAGACCCCGCCGGTGGGTCACCTCCCTTTCCCTGCCTTCACACGGGCTCGCGGTGCCCGAGGAGGGTCGGGGCCGGGGCGGGTGAGTCATGGGGAAGGTGGGCAGGGGAATGCCAATGCCTCAGTGCCCACGGGTGCTCCTGGGGTGAATCACCCGGCAGCAAGCACATGCAGCACCCTCCGGTTGCCAGGAGGGTACCAAAAACCATCGGGGCACCCTCCTCCCTCCCCGCACTGCCAAGCGGCGGCCTGGGAGGGAAGTGGGCACAGCCTGGGGCTTGTCGGTCTGTGCAGGAGAAGGATGAGAGCAGAGTGGGTCTGGGATTGCAAAGGCATGAAGACACTGGATGAGGCAGATGAAGGCATAGGCAGGGATGTGGCTCCTAGGGTGGCTACCACCACGCTGGGGGCATGGGATGGACCAGAGACAGTAGCCAGCTCCTGTGTCCTTCCAATGTAGCAGTTCCCACTGCCACCAGCAAAGACAGGAGAGGACCCTCTGCTGCAGGTGCCCCAGCCCAGAGGTGCTCACAGTGCCCACACTGCCCAGCCCCGCTCAGCAGTCCTGCTGCACTCCTCTACTTGCAGCAGAAATCCACGTAGCTCACGTCCATGAGGCCAGTTTTTGCAGCTGGTATCACTCAGCCGTGGCATTCGGGTCTTCTCGTATTTCTGAAGTACTTATCCATCGCTCTCCATCCCTCCTGCTCCAGGGAGCAGGGCAGGGCACAGGAGCTGGGGGAGTTTCTGCGAGGAGTCCCTTAGCTTGTGTTATGCAAAAAGTTAGACAAGATGATAACTACCCCTTTCAGTTTTAAGGTTTCTGAACCATTTTGTCTCTCTATCTCACGTGTTTGCTCTGTTTATTTTGCCCCACACTAGAGCTTTTCCCTCTGCTCGAGCCAGTCTGCAGCAAGGTCTTATCCCTGGGGCACCTCCACCGTCCCCACAGGGACTCCACAAAACCTCACTGTGGAAATCACCTTGAGGGCCGGGGAACCACGTCGGAGGAAGGCACAAGACTGAGAGCATGCCAGTGCCAAAATGCCCAGCCCAAACCAGGGGGAGCCGCATTCTTTCCCGCGGTCCCGGGGGCCACAGCTTTCCTCTCCAGGAGTGAGGCAGGCTGCGAGCTCTGCCTCGCACGGGGCATGCAGGCACGCTGCTCTCTGGACACGAGCCTTTCCTTCCCACACCCTGTGAAAGGTGAGACAACTTTCAGGAACAAATAAATAAACATTATACCATGCTTGGCTCTCAACAGCAAGAAAATAAGCTGAGGGCTCCAGCGCACATGGCTGTGAAACCATTTACTAACCGGGACAAGTGCAGGAAGATATTCTGTCCCTGGCAGCATGCCCGTACAGTCAGTGGCGTGACACCAGGAGTCAGCTACGCGCCAGGAGTGAGTCTGTGGGAGTTGTGGAGGTTGTGAATAATCCTGCGTGCACCACCCTGGGATGGAAAGCTATGTGTGAAGCTCATCACTAGCAGTAACATAGCTCCTTAAATATATGTGACTGCCTGTTGTCCCAGCAGATGCAGGACAGACGTGTTCCAGATGGGGTTTCTGAAGTGCACGCCTGGGACTACGCTACAGGCTGCCGAGGAGCAGGTGGAGATAATTAGAAGGACCCTTGCCATAAATGGGTAGCTCAGAGTTGAAGTGTCTGAGTGACAGGAGGCAGCTCAGCTGCCGTGGCTGGGGCTGGGGCAGGAGCAGGCTCGCTGAATGCAGGCAGCTTTCCTGTTTTGCTAGCTAGATAGCTCCATATAGACGGCATGGGACTGGGGCAGAGACAAGCCAAGGGGCATGAAAGCATCAGCCTAGCAAAGCTGCAAGTGTCTTAGGGTACCTGAGGGCAGGGTGGCACAAACCAGTCTGTTCCTTTACTTGGAGGAGAGGAAGGATTTAAACTCAGAAACACCAGCCCGCTCAGCAAGGGGCAGAGAGAGAGCTGCTAGCTGGTGTCCTGCAAAACAGGCAGGCGTGTGCTAGGTGAAGGCCTGGAAGAGACTTATTTCAAAGAAAAGAGAAACCTGTGTGCATGTTATGGATAAATGCATTAGGCAAATCAATAGGGTCGGACTACATCCTGTGTCTCTGGTAAGCTTCTGCCTCTCCACTGCCCTTTTGGTGCATGCATCACCCTATGGCTTTGATTCATGAGTTGGCAGTGGAACAGCTTCAGATTTGCTGTCTCGTGTTCTGAGAGGAGACGAGGTGGAGGCACTGACATCACTGGGAAAGTGGAAATAATCTTTAATCTTTCCCCTCTGTATTACAGCAATACGCCAGTGCTCCCACAGGAGATGCGCTGGGTGCCATGGCTGCTCAGCACCGAGCGGTGCATAGCAGCGGACCCTTTCCCACAGCGGTCGGCTTCCCAAAGTACTGGACATCTGAGCCAGCCCACCACTGCCAGCGCACTG
Organism: Pygoscelis adeliae; assembly: GCF_000699105.1. Lineage (NCBI taxonomy): Eukaryota > Metazoa > Chordata > Aves > Sphenisciformes > Spheniscidae > Pygoscelis > Pygoscelis adeliae. The sequence continues at coordinate 167,154 of NW_008824941.1, forward strand.
GCTCAGGGCAAGCACAGTGTACAGGCCACCTCTGCTCTTCAGCACGTTTTAGTGACAGTGCAGCTATGCCAAGTCTCGTCCTCTGCTAACAGCTTGTGCCTTTCCAGGCTTTCTGTTTGGCTCCTCTCCCAGCAAAACCTTCCCTTGCAGGGGCTGGCAGAAGAGAGGAGAGTAACCCTCATAGCACAGCACTAGTGCTTAGGTGGACTTTTCTGCTCAGAAGGGCACTGAGGTCCTGCTAGTCCCTCTCCCAGCGACCTTAGAGGAGAGGAGACAGAAGATGACTGAGTCAAGCGGGGGGAAACATGGGGGGACAGTGCCCCACAGGTGGCAGGCACGTCCCTGTCCCGCAGCATGTCAAAAGTTGCCTGGGTACCTACTTCCTTCTGTAGTTTCTCCCAGGCACAAGGAATAGCCTGGGAGAGCTGCGGGGACAGGGAGTAAAAGACACTCTGTCATGGGGAGGTGGAAATTATAAATGCCATTCCTGAGACCTTGCAAGACCGGGAAGGGAGGTGGGGTAAGCAAGCAGAGCAGGAGGAAGCATCCCATTGCTCTGGGACACCAGCTGGAGGTGAGGGTGCAGGCAGATGCTGAAGGAAGACAAGGTTTGCCTTTTCGTGACTGCCTTTTTGTGCGCCAGCCTCTGCTCTCCATCCAAAACGTGGGTCAGCAGGCAACGGGATGCAGGGTGGTTAAGCTTTCTCCTGCCACCTGCCGCCCCTCAAGGTTCAGGTCCACATGGAGCAGCAGGTATCTCTAGTCCAACCCCTGCTCCACGCAGGGCGGACTGCAAAGTCACACTTGGTTATTTGAGTTGTCCCATTCAAGCTTTGAAAATGTGTCCCTGTGTCTGTAAAAATACCAATTTACAAACTTAAGGTAACTGACCTTATAAATTAGACTTGAAATTGTGCATGCAGTTTCATGTACTTGGTTGGTTGCTTGTATTTTCAAAACTCTGGTCTGAAACTGTTATGTCGCTGCGAGTGCGTGACTTCAGCTTAATAGTCACAACCTCACGGAACTTGGGAGAAGAGCACGCAGCAGGGAGTGTTACGAAAATGAGTCATCCTCAACAGGCCGATATTTAATAGCTGGACATGTTTCCCTGGTGTGTAACCTCTGCCTCATTTCACAATCTTTCAGGGGCAGAGGTGATGTTGCCTGAGACAACATTTGCAAATACAACACCGACAATATCATTTTGGAGAAGATGATCTGTCTTCATGGCTTCTGGTACTAATTGCTCCTGCGAGAAGCTTGACTCTGCCGTGATGACTTTTCACATAGCATCACTATCCAGTTCACTGAAACCATTTCCGAAATATAAGTAAGACCTTTTCTGATTAAAAAGGCACAATGAAGTACTGTAATCATCACTATTGCAAAATCTAAAAGAATAGTATCTACTGAAATATGAAGACTGGGCATGCAAAACATTAAAGTCTAAGAGAAGGCAAATTCCAGCTTACAACAGCTGGAGTTAGCTGAAGTTTGCAAGGAGCACCACACTTCTTTGCCTAAATCCAGAATTTTCCTCCTTTCCCCCTTTCCCCCGCTGAGGGATGAAAGGCCTCTATTCCTGACCGTCTCCAGCAGGCCTTCCTATCATGCTGGTTTAGTCTCTCATGTGTCCTAACAAGTGGTCTGGAGGTGTGCATGCAAGTGGGCTCTTGCCCACGGACCTGCTTACAGAGGTGTTTGCTGAGTGGTCCCTCCTGTCCTCTGGCATGCCAGAACACGAGGTGTGCAGGGATGCTGGGCATGCGTGCTAACTCTGGCTTCAGGTGTCTGAATGTGCAACGCTGCCCAAGTGCCCACCTGATAAATCAGCGCTGGAAGTGACCCCCCCTTCATCATGGAAAAAGGAATCCTTCTGGCCCCGTTTACAAATTTCATGGGGCGCAGGAGGAAATACCACGCCTCTCTTCAAGATATGCACGCTCAGAGACACACCTCGAGGCCTCCTCCTTCCAGGTCATTTCTGACTTCTTATCAAATCTGCCCTTATTCCGGCACACTACAGGGAAGGCTAAGAGAAGATGCCGCAGTTAATACAGGAGTCTTGCTGCAAGGCTAGAAAATAAAACCTAACTGGGGTAGTAGTTGTATAAAACAGTGCAGAAAGGGAGCCAGACCTTCCTGAATATTTTTAACATTATTTGGGTCATTTCCCTTCCCTGAAGTGTTGCTCTTTTGGCAAGACGAGTTATTGATGTGTTGCAGCAAAAGACATTTTCATATTTCTGTGGAAGAGCCAACTTAACTTCAAAGGGTACTTCCTTGCTTGCTTGAAAAGATCTTTTACACAGAAAATGGTTCAGTTTTCCCTGAAAGTAACCCAGTGCATACATGAAAATGGCATTTGGCTAACTCTGCCTGAGACAGTGAAACCTGGTTTTCTGTTCTTTCAAAACCACCTACATTCAAACCCACATGGATGCAGCATATGTGTCCCCCTGCAGCGGGTCTGCAGGGCAAGCAGGGAGCAGTTAGACCATACATCATTACATGGGGTTTTTGAACCATTTTTCAAACACATCCCTTAGTGAGAGCCTTTGCTGGCATCGCTGGTGCCCTGGTGTTGCCACCTCTGTATGCCAGAAAGCGCAGCCATGGTCCCCATGGTGCCTGGCCCTGGTGCCCTGGCAGGGGCTTGCCTGGCAGATGCTCCTGGGGGTCCAGGTTGTTCCTGGGCCACCGGCATCTGGGGGATGGGAGTATGGTGCCACTGGGCTGCTGTCATCCCCGGGACATGGCCATGCTCCCAGCCATGCCCAGGGCAGCAGCTGAAACCCACCATCTCCAGGCACTGCAGCAGGACCTCAGTGGGTGAAGGAGCCAGGGGTCCCCAAACAGCTCCACCTATGCCACTAGTGACAGTCAAGTCGTTTCCATGCGGCTGGTGACACAGCGCAGAGGCAGAGCCATGGTGCCAGCTTCCCCCAGCATCCCTCTGCGCCCGTGCCAGGGGGCCACTAGGCTGGCTGGCACTGTGGGATGCGCTGTGCAGTGACTCGCGGGGACCAGATGGAGTTGCAGAGGGAGACCGAATGCTGCAGGATGGGAGGGAAGCTGGCACGGGTGATGGGGACACCAAGTTCGGCTTGGAAACTACTATCATTATGCACAAAAATAAGGCACAACAGCTCAGTGGCTGGAGGGGATCTTTATACCGCTGGTGGATAAAGGCTCCTGAAGCAGCATCTGCAGTGATGGTGTGATACAGGCACAGGCTCTGCTCAGGGTCAGCTCTGCCATGAGCTTACATGTATCAGGACCATACGCAGCAGCTCCTGCTCACTTGCAGTTTAGACAGGCGAGGAAGGAGCTGACAGGGAAAAGACCTACACTGGGAATTCACACACCAGTTTTGGAGACTTCCTCTTTGGGCACACCATGTTTTTCTTTTCTTTTTTTTGGGGGGGACAGGGGAAGAAGAAAAGTTGCCCTTGGCTTACTGTAAGTGAGAGTTACAGGAGAAGGCAAACCTTTGCACTGCCAGCAGTCTCGACAGGCCCCAGGCTGCTCCCTGGTTCTGTGGAGCTTCAACTCTGATGAGGTTTGATGGACGCCTTCCTGCCGCCCCCTCCTCTTGGGCTCTGCATACACCTCGCCAAGTCCCTCCCAGCCTGTCTCTCATTTCCATCCCTCACCCTTCTTCAGCTGCATGCCGCTTCAGTGTGTGGCTTGCTATCAGCACCAGGAGAGGGATTTGAAACTTTTCAAACATCACCATTTATTTGAATTTTTCGTATTGGCAAAGCTATGCTTAGTGTTGTAGCCTGAAAGTGGGCCATTGCCCCGCTGTGCATGGACACCATGGCAGCATCCTTCCTCTGAAATGGGCTCCTACTGGAACAAGATCCACACTTGAGACCAAATTTATGGGTGACTGTGACGTTGCTGTTGCATGTAGCTTTGACGAGGACCAGCTATGCACAGTCATTTTCTCTTACACACCTCACCCTGGATCATCCCCGGCTCATCCCCAGCTCTCCTCCCTCTGACAGCCTCTCTCCGGACAAACCCACCTTCTCCCAGGCACCGCTCAGACTGACCCCACGGCTGTGCCACCCCACTGCTCAGGTGGCACGTGGTGCTGCCTCGCGCAGGAGGTGTGGGGTGCAGGTGAGCAAAGGCTCGTGGCTGTCGCGGCAGCTCGCCTCCTCCCCGGTGAGTCACCGTGCCCCAGTATCAGTCGCTAGGGCTATTTCTGGTGGCCAGCCTGAAACAGCACGAGTGCACCCTTGGGATTGTAATGAGCCACTCCCAAGGTCTGGCTGGATTTTTTTGGGTGTTGCTGAGTTTGACCAGCACTCACCATTTATAAAGGACTTGTTTTCCCTTTGCCCGAATGATTAGCTTTGGATGGTGACAGTTTTAGAAATGAACCTTGCCGGGCCTTTCCTGTAAGGAAAAGAAAAGGATGCTCGGGCTCCAAATAGTGCTTTGGTTCTCGTTTACTGAGAATTTGCAAAGTCCTTCCTCCCTTGGCACGGGATGCAAAGCAAAGCGTGGGAAGCAAAGCCCTCGTTCCCGGTGTCTGAGCCTGCCTTGGAAGCAGCTTGTACAGCCCCAAGGGAAGCTTTTTCCAGCCATCCATGCGCAGCACCGTGCAGCCCCCTACACCCCAGCCCTTCCTAACCGACCCGTTTGGTCTTCCCAGCTGCTGCAGGGGTCACACCTCCAGTGTCCCTTCCCCAGCTGCCTGTTTCTCCCATTTAGCCAGAAAAGCAACACACTGTTTTCCCCAAGGTCCCAAACAAAGGGACTAGCGCTTGGCCAAGGGCCTCGCTCCCCATCCTCACCACCATCGCACACAGGGAGGACCTGGCAAACCGCTCTGTACTTCTACTGCAGTTTCTCTCAAACTTCCATTTGGGTTAACAGGGAAGCTCATTTAACCTCCAGGCAAGAAACCCCATATTTCTACTTCTTCCAATTGCTTCTTCCAGTCTCTTCTGTCCACTGACATTTTTGCAGGATTAGAAAAACAAGGGCCTGAATTTAGAAGGAGTTAAGAAACCTGCAGAAACCAGGCAGTGAGCGAAACCCTCTTGCTTGCAGGAGGCATGGGAGACAGGAGGGGGGGCCGGGGGTGCAAAGAAGCAGCAGCTACAAGAAAATGGGAGAAAGGGGACTTTGACTTCTCTCTCTCCCCGCATGTTGTTTCAAAGGCATGACCTGAACCAAATCTTCCTTGATGAACAGTGGGGAGCTCAGTATGTCTTCAAACGATCTCCAAACCTGCTGTAGGCTGCTCTCACCAGGAAGCCCTGCAGAGCAGCACAGTGGCCGGCTCAGCCTCAGGGTCACAGGCTGATCTGAGGACAAGAAACCTGCTAAGACCAGGAGGAGAAAAAGCACCCCCGGCTACCTAATTTCACCAGTTACTTCAAGCAGTGGGTTTCTCCACACACTTTTATTTCCCTTTGCAGTTAGCATGAGGCTCAGTATTCCCTCAAGAGAAAATGAAACTACACACCAGAAATCAACACAGAGGCAAACTGTTCGCAAATCCCAAACTCAGTGCAGACCAGCCACGCCCCTGGGGCTTGTGCTGGCAGGGTTTTCCCACCATCCCTTTTCATTCCCTCCCCCTCACCTCCAGCCTTGATTGCTCCAAGTACATATCAGCTCAGGCAACGAGATTAGAGAAACAATTTTTCCCCTCCCAGGTTATTTCTAACCCAGTTCATTTCCCTGACCTCGTTCCCCAGGCGGCGGCACAAACAGGTGAACCTACACAACGCAGGGATCAACCACTGTGGGATACACCTGAGGGATGTGATGTGCTTGGGATATGATGTATTGCTCCAGAGAGAAATCCCTGCTTAGCTGCAGCCTGAGGCTCACCTGAAAAATAGTCCTCAGCTATCAGAAGGCTCACAGAGCTGGTAGCAATGCTTGGTGTTCAGTGTACCTGAACAGCTGTTTGTTGACTGTGTACCAGCCCTCTGAATTGATGTCACGAAGCCTCATACCGTCTAGACCTGTGGATGTGCCTATACAGAGCTCTTGGTTCACTCAGCCAAACCTTACCACCTGTGTCTGGCAATACATCAACACTAATTACTTTGGATAACCTGGTCACTTATTACTTGCATAGTGTGAAGATATATAACAGCCACATACTAAGAATTAATGTGAAATAGTGAGCCTGTCCCCATACGCAGATTTCCAAGCTAAATCATTTAATTGGGTGGGGGGAGAGGAAGATGGCATTAAAGAAAAAAAAAAAAGGAGAAAAATCAGTGTAACATTTTTCAAGCAATGGTAAAAGCCCCCTAGCAGCCTGTAATTCCTACATGGATGTCATTGTTGAAGTATCTAGGCACTCAATAAGCATTTGCATAACATCTAGCCACTATTTGGTGGGATAAACACCTTAATTTTATAGAAGGGAAACTGGGGAAGAGATTTTGAGCCCACCTCCAGTTACCTGAAAAGCTGCTTCCTACTAATTCTGTGAATTTCATTAAATAGCAAAAGCCATCAGCAAAAGACCAGAAAATTGAACCAGGTCTCTCAAGGCAAAGGTGAGCATCCTACCCATTAGGTCATGTTTTCTTTAAGTCAGCTACACTGAAAGTCTGATTCCCTGAATATCCTGATCACTACAGCCAGAATAAATATGAAGAGGGCTCCCCTACACAGCTCTCCTCAAAGCAGCTAGTCATCTAGAGATTTTGCACAAAGTACTGGAGCAGGTGGGTTATTCCCAGCAGGATTTTTTGCAGCAATTAGCATCAGGACTGAAGCGCTGCATGTTGTACACAACTGCTGTGCAACATCCACGCAGTTGAGGAGTGTTGGGGTGTGAGAATGAGATTTTGTCAGAAACACTCATTGCCTGTTACCAGAGTCCAATATCCGTCAACAATGACCTTCACCCAACTCCCCAGTAAGTGGAACGATGCGTGTAGTGTACCTGGGCCACGGTAGGGGAGGTTGGCCCAAATACGGCCACAGCCCCACACTGTTTTCAAAGATGAAAGAACAAAGTGACCACGTCTCAAGGCACTGAGCTGGATTTATTCATTTGACCATATCAGTATCAAACTAGAAATCATCTGTTTAAGATCATGTGTTAGATAGGAGCAGCATTAAATAATAGACATATGAAAAAGAGACTGTGCTTCAGAAAAGATTCAGTGTACAACATACATAGTATGCCATTTTAACACAAATGCTTATAAAGAGTCATCCTAAGCATCAAAGAGAGTTTTATAAAAGTTTACGTTCTCATCCCATGGGATGTACAGAACTATGCAGTTTACATAGTTTTACTATCATCCAAAACATCATGTTTCAAATGTATGAGGCACAGCAAGAACAATATAATTCCATTTCCATAGGAACATAAACACAGCTTGTCACTAATGACACGCTTTCCAAACCATAGCATTCACGGCAATTATACATGTGTACAATTTTAAAGTATTAAAAAGCAAGAGTCTGGAGCCTGCCCACTGTTACCAGTAGGGAGTAACATTTACTCTACCCTTGAAAACTACCCAAGATATCCTTGCAGTAGCTGTGACATAGGAAGCAGGTAGAGTCACTGCTGTGCTTTGTCAGGGCCAGCTTGCTCTGCTATTCCCAAAGCTAACTGATGTAGCCAGTG
>NW_008824941.1:174820-179488 GCF_000699105.1 Pygoscelis adeliae
TCCCAGGGAAGATGCAAAGTTAAAACACATCTGTAACCAAGTGATGCTTTGGCTCCAGAGATAGCTGATAGAAAGTAGCTCAGCTTAAGGGAGGTCCTGATTTCCATTAAGAATGCCAGAGACTGGCCGAGTCTCAAAGACAGAACAAGACTGAACCAGTCTTTGACTGGTTAAATCAAGGACTTTTTTTTTTTGGAAGGTTTTCTCTAAGGACAGCTCAGATAGACTGAATCTTACAGCCCACATGCTCAATTTTTTTTTTTTTTATGGCAGTATTTGCAACTTACAGCCCACATGCTCAATTTTTTTTTTTTTATGGCAGTATTTGCAAGCACATATTACAAGTTTTATAAAAGTGCAAGGCCCAGCACAGGAAGATATCCTGGATTAAGACATTCCCAGCAGTGTTCTTTTTGCCGTCTTCTTGTTGGTCAACCAGCAGACGCACAAATATCGTTGCTTGGGATCAGCTTATCAGAGCCCCTAAGGGTTTAGCTTAATCATCTGTGCAATTAAACACTATTCACATTTTACAGCCTACAATGGCAATATTTTTATGTACAAATTTGGAAATCAAGTCTTAAAGTCAAGTTTTAAGAGGTAGAGGTCCATTTTTGACCTGCCGACATACAACGTTACTGAGTCAGTCGTATTCTAAGGCTGGTGGTCCCCTAACAATATTGAAGTAACCAGCTAGAGCTCCAAGGTCTATGTAGAGTGATCTTTGCCTCTTTAGCAGGTCCGACTCTTCCATGCTCCCGGTACACAATGAGGAATCTAAAAAGGAAAGAGACAAAGCATGTCATTACTGCACAAATAACTTCATTAGTTCAGTTCCATGGTTGCAGACATTACTGGAATAATTGGCCTAATTTTTGCTTTTATTTATCTGTTGTTTATAAAGCTTCATTTTTAAGGCCAATATAACATAAACCTCATATAAAACAAAATAAAAGATACCAAATCAACCCATAAGTCTAGGGCAAAGAAAAGTAAGCAGTTTGCTACTGAAAACAGCAAGTGTGTTCAACTATTTCAAAAAACCTCCATCACCTGGGACAGCTAGGCAGAGCTTCCTCATCCTTTGAGCCACAGTGCTAACGGAGAGTTTGGTGCAAGAAAAAACTCTGCTAGCTTTCTGCCAGTTGAGAATTCCCCTTCATTACAGGGGAATTTTCATCTAAACAGATGACATCCTCTTTGTGTCACTGGGTGTGACAATACAGAACAAATATGGGACCATCAGTCTCAATTTTTTTTTCTTTTAAATCAAGGTCTGAAGAAACCTTTGCAATGGCAGAACTCCCCTGAATACTTGTGTAATGAATGTCCTGGAATCTTAAGTACCTAAACTAAAGTTCCAGTTTAATGGTCAAATATTTTTTCATCTTCAAAATAATTGATTCAGATGGCCTGAGCCGGTCAAAGGATTATGCACCTACAAGGCAAAATCCAGAAGGAGCAATGCCATTCTAGATGCAAAGGCTGTGACTGATTTAAATGTGAAGTGGATTTGTTGCAACAATTATGCATTACGGCACCCAGAACTTTGCACAGATATCTTTTCAAATACTTATCACAATCAAATAAACCACTTGCCTGGGGTCAGTTTTTAAATGCTTTTTGTCAGGACCCTCCAAATATATTTTAGAAGTAGAAGAAAAGCATTTTGAAGCTTGTTAGCCGGTTGCTGGCACCAAATCTCCCTTTGTCTTGGTATTATCTGAGGACACACTGAGTTTTCTAACTGGTTCATGTATTATCCCTCATAAAGCACTTATTAATGCACATGGGCACTGTGTTCTATCCTACAGTAATTTTTGTTTTTAAAACAAAGGGCTTGTACTGCTGACATTCAGCAACATTACAGTTATGGTTTTGTGTGTGTCTTTAAGGAAGCAAAAAGTGTTGGTTTTGGTGGTGGTGGTGGTTGGGACTTTTTTTTTTGTTAACAAACAAATCATTAGTATCAATAAAACATCTCTACTACTGTGGCAAATTAAGGCTATTTGGGACAGCAGCCTATACTTCGTGAAGAAGTGCCATGAATGACTGCCAGGGCTTTTTCATGAGCCAGCCCTTCCGGAGCTGCAGAATTCAGACTAAGTTCTTCCCCTGTTGAAGTCAATGGGCGTTTTACATAACACTTAATGAGCTCTGGGTCTGATCTCATCTGATTGGGATTTTTACTGGTCTCTTTCCAGAAAGCTTTTTGAGTTTCGTTTGTTTCTAAACACTCACCCACATCAAGTTTTGACACAAAATAAAATCTACAAAGTGCAAGGTAAGTAAGCCTGATGATATTACCTGTAATGTTTTCTGGCAACTGCAGCTCCTTCCTTGCAAGCAGTCTTTTTCTTTCAAACAGTGCCGAGTCCAGACTCTGGCACCGTGGTTGCTCTTCTGGGGGTGGGTGTAAGGCTTCGTGTTTCAGTAAGTCTGCTGCAGACAGCCTATGATTAGGATTCCTTTCTAGAGCTGCTTCTAGCAACTCTCTCATGGAAGTGCTGCAGTCTTCAGCAATGTCCTCTAAGGGGGGAGCTTGCTTGTGTATCTGTTGGAATAAAAAAGACCATTGAAACAGTTATTCCAAAAACAATGGAAGAGGAAGTCACAGATAACCACCAGTAGTCTGGGAATTCCCCACTTACAACTCATCGTCTCCCTGAGCTGGACTGATCAATTAGAACAGAACATGTAACTGCACAAAATCCACCTTTTTTTTAAATCAGATTTTTTCATAAATTTAAGAACTCAAAGCAACTCCAAGCAATCCTAAAATCCGGTGCAATGCAAATTCACCAGATTTCTGTATCACACTGGCAGAACCAGAGAATCAAATTTGCCAGGCTCCAGTTTTTGTCTGCAACTTCTAAGCAAAATAGACAAGTAGAACACAGATGGGCTCATTTCAATAGAGTTTCACGCTGTTCTAACCCTGTCCTTGCAGTAAACCCAAGGCCTGTAAATTATAACACAAACCAGAAGGATGACTCCAGCCCAGCCTCTGTCTTCCCCTAAATGATCAAAACCCACTTCTTCCCTCCTTCCCCCGAAGCAAAAAGGATGATATCATCTCTCTGACAAATATTTTGATAGTTTTTATATGACTGGAGCTTTCCCAATAAGAATACAGGAAACCCTTCAACTGAAACTGAGCTACAGCTTTGCTAAGGACACTTACAATATAGAGGTAGGATGGATATGCAGAACGAGGATATCTGTTCACCCAGGGCGGGATGCCGGTTTGCATATGAATAATAGTAGCTCCCATGCTGTAGATGTCCGCTTTTGTTGTGTGGCCTCTGCAGAGGATAACTTCAGGGCTCATGTAAATCTGTGAAGAACAGTCAAAAAAAGATTAATCAATAGGGGAAAACAACAAGCAAAGACAAATTGTGACATTTTGCAATCCAGGAAAGCCCCCCTCTAAAGGGACGCATCCCACTAGTACCTGCAGCCTAAAGACCAAGCACCATCTGGGGAATAAGATTTTTCTGCTCTGCACATTACCACAATAACAGAGATTTCCTGGCCTGGCACCTGGACAAACTCATATTCCAGGTTTGCCCTCCCGAGACAGGCCACAGCTCGGTGGCTATGGGACTTTGCTGAACTGTGAGAGGCTGAGGTTCAAGCTATGGCTCTGCTTTGTTCAGCTGAGTAGCAGGAACCTTATTCCTTCACAGCAAAAGGAGGTGCCTGAATTGCCAGTTTGTTTTGTGGGGCACTGCTGGGACTGCTCCATTCTGCTTGAACAACATGGGCATGCACTAGGCTGAAGACAGAGGGTGACCCCACTGCTAGCCACCCAGCCAGGGATAGGAGTCCATTCCTCAAATCCCTGTTACATCGGATACTACACAACTCTTCTGACAGAACTGACAGATATACACCTTCCTGTCTTCCTTACTGTTCTCCTCTCCCCCCCTTATCCAATAACCTGCATGTTGGGGCATTATCCTAAGAAACGGGATGATGAGGAACAAGCCAGGTCTAAGGCGAGGCATAAATTAAAAGCCAGGTCTCTTAAGTCCTGCTGCATGCCTTTTCTACCAGGCTACCTCAGAGCAGCTATTAAGGCAAGCATCCCTCTTCCATCCTTTTTTAAAACCAAAAATTCTAATCTCATCTAAACCCAAATACAGTTTCCATCCAAGCATTTCACCGAAACATTTGGATTTGTCAAGACTCTGAAGAAGGATCTGGTGGGAAGCTCCTGCCAGCTCCAGGCAGCTGGGAGCGCAGCTGGAGGAGAACCAGACGGGCAGGATGCAGGAGGCACACCCCGCAGCTAGCAGGAGCTGCCCGCACAGCTCTGCCACTGGCCGAGGGAGTAGGTTTCAACACAACATGGGCACAGCCCACAGCACACTAGGTTAGCAAGCCGCCCTATTTGCTTCTGGTTTCTACTTTTCCCTCACCCAATTTCCCTCTAAAGGAGCCAAACAGAACTTTAATTAGTTCAAGTCATCATGCCACAAAGAATCACATTAAAAGACATTAACTGACACAAGAGCAGGAAGTTAAGTCATCACTGCATGGTTTGACTGCTTATTACCACAGATTGAGAACAGCTGTAGGGCTCCTGCAAATTCCAAGGAATACTTCCCAGTAAATCACATACCATATCTGTAAACAGAGCTTCAGATCTGAAGCGTGTGCAAA
>NW_008824941.1:179520-183078 GCF_000699105.1 Pygoscelis adeliae
TACTGACTCCTATCCATTGCTTTCCTCGGGGCTAAGATAGAATAAGTGAGTCTGCACCCGCCACCTTTAAGTGTCATAAGGAGCAAAGAACAGAATTTCTACTTTTGTAAAAAAAAGTCATTAGCAAATACAGTGCAACTTGAGTGAAATCTATATAAACAAAAAGCAGCTGCCTTCTTGAGGAAAAAAGGATGCCGGAACGAGAACCTGTCTCCAGTTACAGTCAAAGTGTGAAAATGGTCAAGATGCACCTTGATTACACAGGGCCAAAAAGCAAAACAAGATGTGCACCCAAGCTGTGATCTTCATACTGATTTAGACTGGCCTAAGACTCTGTTGCCACCACAGTAGGCAGCCCAAGCCCCAGGTACCTTCCCATTCCCACTCCTTCCTACTGTTGGGCTGGCACTTGTCTGCCACTCAGACCAGAGACACAACCCAGCTAAAAAACAGTCCTTTTCTTCGTGCTGTGCTAGTTTTAGTTTAGCGTTCCTGCAAATGAATTACACCTTCCACATTCAATAAACCTTAGCAGACAACTTTTTCCTCCCCTCAAATGGCTGTAGCTGAAGCTTACATATTTTAACAAAATGACAGAAGCGTAACAGAAAGCGTAGCAAATGCCTAGAAAAAGTATTTCCTGCAGAGCAGTTTCATCACAACCATGGTATATTGTGCTGCATGTGTTGTACACACACTGTTGAGAAAACCCAGGTTTTTCATGCTACACCAACTAAACAAAATTTAACTATCTTTCAATCATTCTGCCCAGAATTGCAACTATTCTTTTTCATAAACACAGAAGATTCACTCAATTCAGACTTTCTGTGCTACAGAAGTGAATAAAATTCCTAAATCCCTAGAGGATAACATGCATAGGAGAAAGATAATTCCAAGCGTCACTTCCTTCGTGGACACCAGTCCCTGCCAATACCAGATGTAAGAGAAACCAGCCAGTTCACAGGCACGATGCTGCATGGCAGTGATAGAGCCCTAACAAGAGGTTGCCCAACTACATGCAGAAACAGCACTCCGGGACAACTGCACCACTTCTTAAGGCTGCATAATAGCGGGTGCAAAACTCAGGAGGACTTTGGAGAGTCAAGATCTTACTTTGAAAAAAATCAAGAAAGCCAGTGCTATCAAAGACTACAGAGGGCATTTGTGGGTGACTGGATTAGGCACCCCACAAAGCTGAACACAGGCACTGTGGAAAGGAAGATGCCTAGGAGGAAGCCTGTGAGCAGAAAAACCTATAGACTAGCATTCACGATGTTCCTATAAGTCTCTGACTGGTATTTGAAAATCTCCTTTCCCAGCGCTCTCTCTGCAACCTTACTTCTGGCCTGCGATGCTGTGGCAGAACAGCAGGATTGCCAGTTCTGAGGGCTGGCTACCTCTCCCCTGAGACAGCAAACACCAAGCACCGCCATGTTTCAGGGTTGTGGGGCTTATCCACTTTCTGAGGACATGACTGCAGGTGCTCAACAGTGCAGAATAGTTCTTCATTTAGTAGGAAGAACTATTAAGTGTTTTTCACAGTTGCTTTTACCAACATGAACTTGTCCTGTCCTCCAACAGCCAGGAGCAGATCATCACCAGTCCACTCCACAAACCTGGAAATTTCCTGTTTACACACATCTCCATCCTTGGGAAATACCCCACCAGGGCTTCCAACTCATTCCCACCATTTTTCTTATTCTCATTAACAGCACACAAAAACCCCTCAAACAAACAAAAAAACCCAACCCAACCCAAAAAAACCCACAAAGCACGTACATTAAATGCCAGAAAGCATGTTGCTTCCAGTACAGTAAGCATTTTAAGCTCTGAACTCTCCTGACTAGAAAGACAGTGAAAACAAATGTTCAAGTATTTTCCCAAATATCTCAAAAACGAATAAACAAACAAGCCTGACGTTCTGTGGAATCTTAGTTTATCCTACCCTTCCAAGGAGTGAAATGCTCTTTGTCAGTTATACAAGTATCTCCTCTAAATACACGCCTATGCTGTGGAAGACTATCAAAACGGTAAGCGCCAGCATTTCAGCTGAAGTGTTTCCTGTAAAAAAACTCCTTTGGCAACAGAGAGCATGCAAAGCCACATTAGCAGCAGCTATCCAAGCTAATTGCCGCTGCTTGGTTGTTTGCTACAGCTCCAGCCCTGGAAACACTTCGGCATGAGAGCAGCCCAAGTGGCATGCAGGATCTCTGTGCACATTCAGAGTCAAAGTCACTGAGAACATTTAAAAGGCCCCCACCTCTACCACTGTAATGCCTAAGCAGTTTACCACATAATCATCAATCGTGCCATATGTAACCCCCAAAGGACAAGAGGGTTACATATAGATGGGGAACAGAGCTTAGAAACGCTAAGGGACGAAACCCAGAGGTCTAATTTCTGTGGTTTCAAAGGAGGAGTCAAACTACTGTGTTGAGCAGGTCACCCCAGTCCATAGCTGGTATCTCAGAAGAAATCTTTGCTAGACCAAAGATCCAAATTCCAGTCTGAAGCACCTCTGACCAGCCTCTGATTCACTGCCAACAACCCTCCTCAGAGTACTGCTCCGTTTTTTGACTTCAGTGAACCCTGATTACTCCTTGACTTCAGATTTAATAATCGCTAAACAAATGGGACTGCAGGAAGGTGACATGGCTTTCAAAGTGTAACACCCGATTCTCCATTCAGTGAGTTGAAAATATAATTGAGATTATATGAATGTTTGTTTGTAATTTTTTGATAAGTTATTATAAAACTCTTTTGCCCAAGCTTCTACCTTCAAACTCCAAATTTGAGCCTAAGCATCACAGCCATGGGAGTAATACAACATAAGGGCTTTTGTCCCTCCAGCTTCTTACCTCTGTTCCTCTAAGGTCTTTGGGATAGTAAATGTCTTCAGTCATTTGCACACTTAGGCCAAAATCCACCAAAACAGCCTTAGTTGACATAAAGACAATGTTGCTTGCTAAAAGAAAAACAAAAATGACAGCGTTTAATTTTCTAGCACATTGGGCATTTATTTTTACAACATGCCTGTTTCATTTGGATGTTAGCCTGAAAAGGAAGATTAGCACAACCAGTCTCCATAGCCGACAGAGTCTTTCTCCTAGCCAAAACAGGTCTGTTAGTGATTGGGTCCAATTTTAAATCATATCTTAAAAATCAAACTGGAACGGTTTACGTAAAAGAAGAATCAAGGTTTGGACATTTTGAGAGAGAGAGGGAGGGAGGGAGGGAGGGAGGGAGGGAGAGAATGGCTAAGGGTAAGGGAGTGTCATGGTTTAACCTCAGTCAGCAACTGAGCACCACACAGCTGCTCGCTCACACCCCCCCCCATGGGATGGGGGAGAGAATTGGAAGAGTAAAAGTGAGAAACCTCATGGGTTGAGATAAAAGCAGTTTAATAATTGAAATAGAATAAAACCCTAATAAGAATACACAAAGCAAGTGATGCACAATGCAATTGCTCACCACCCACTGACCGATGCCCAGCCAGTCCCCGAGCAGCGGCCCCCCCGGCCAGCTTTCCCCAGTTTATGTACTGAGCATGACGTCACA
>NW_008824941.1:183092-194207 GCF_000699105.1 Pygoscelis adeliae
CAGTTGGGGTGCTGTCCGGGCTGTGCCCCCTCCCAGCTCCTTGTGCACCTCCAGCCTTCTCAGTCGGTAGAGCATGGGAAGCTGAAAAGCCCTTGACTAGTGCAAGCACTACCTAGCAACAACTAAAACATCGGTGTGTTATCAACATTGTTCTCATCCTAAATCCAAAACACAGCACTGTACCAGCTACTAGGAAGAAAATTAACTCTATCCCAGCCAAAACCAGGACAGGGAGGAAGGTGGAAGACTTCCACAGCGAGGCTTGCTCTGAAGATGTTTAATGGTCTCCAAGGTGGAGAGCATGCTGTGCAGGTCTGGCTATAAACAAAATAACTGTTGGTCACCAAGAGGTTTCTCTACACTAATGATGTAAATGAAGACAGAAATAGAGAGGAACCAAGGCCCCTCCACAACAGCCACACCAGTCTCCTGCACTGGTCAGCGAGAGCAGCTCAGCATGACAACCGAGGAGAGGCTATGGCTGCAAAAGTAATAAAAGAGAGTTCCAAACTCCCACTGAATTGCAGCAATATCTAGGAGCTTAATTCACTTTCCTGCATAAAACTCTGCCTAAGGCACAACTTTGTACGCAGAGGCTTTCTTTGCAGTTGTATTTCTGATCAAATATTTATGAAGGTAGTGCTCTGTGTAAGCCTTGAGAAATTATTGTTTGCTGTTTCAGAGGACATGGAGAAATGAAATCTCCAAGTTACACAACAGAAACACATTTTCTCCCAGGGGAAACTGTGGGTCATTTTCCATCCTGACAGTGTTCACCGTGACCAACCAGTGGGAAGACACAGGCTTGATTTCAGCAGTACTGATCCCTGAAGCTTCACATACCTGTCTCCTTACCAGTGCTACAAAACTACATAAATAAATTTGTAATTTTAGGGATACCTTTGACAATACGCATTTTAAACACCACACAAAGGACGGTGCAGAGGGTCACGCTGCAACAGCGCAGCAAGCTCTGCTGCCTGTTTGGGACTGCACCCAGCCCCAGCTTTGGCTGGTTTTGGACTAAGGGCCCGAGTTACCCAGCTCACCCCCTCAAACAAAACAGCTCCCTGCAGGCAGGAGTGTGCCCGGGGTTTGCACACAGGCGCCTCCAGGCCTGGCAGCCATCAGCCCCGGGCGGCCTCTGCCTCAGCTCCTGCCCTGCATCCAGCAGCGCAGAAAAAGGCTGGGAAAAGCAAAACGCACTCACAACCACCACATTCACAACAGGCTGGTTCTCCTATCCACTACCTAGGTGTAGCGGATTGGGTTTTGGCTGGTTTGGTTTTTAAACCTTTTAATTAATGTCATTGTTACTGCCAATTACAGTAAACCCATAGGAAGGACTCTTACTACAAGCGAGAAAGCACAACTAAGGGAAAAATTAAGCAGTTTTATAGTTGTCTGAATCTCAAAGGCTTGTATCTAAAGTACTGACCCACATTAACTAAAAAAAATGCAAAACCGAGATAAAAATTTAGCAATTTCTGATAATCATCTTCTGTCAACTATTTATTGTGACACTTCAGTTTGAATATTTCTATTTTAAACCCTCAAGTTCAGCAAAAATTAACTTGCAGCAGAGATACATCTTCATTAGAAGCACTATTACTAGAAAGGCAGAATTTATCTGTCTGCAGGGGGAGGTGGTGCTGGGAGAAACTGTTTGATATTAAATGTAATGCATTAAAATTAAATTTTAAAGCGATTTAATATTAATGTATTTAATTTAGGTTTAATATCAATACGTTTTGATTATTTATACATGTAAATACCCAGAGTTTTTTAAAAGTAAATATATACTAAAATTTGCAGGAATTGTTGAAGGAAAAAAACAGTACAAATTATGTATTTAGTTCCAGAGTGTCCCAAACTGAGTAACAGCCATGCAGAAACATAAAACCTAACAGAAGGTGCAAGTGGAAGGTGGGCATGGAAGCACTGAGGATGAATTTACATGGAAAGACGGAAACTTCTGCCTTAACACAGACTGATAATTCCACTCATTTTCTTTAGGTTTTTATTTCAAATTGAGTTGCTCAAGAAAGGCAAAGGACCTATGACTTTCGAATCATCCTCTCCACTGAAGTGAATTAATAAATAGTGTAAATAACGATTATCTCCAGAACCTGACCTTGTCATTGGTTGAGCATTATCCATCCCTCCCTCCCAGAGATGTGAGGCTACGCGCCGCAGCTCAGTCCCAGGCTCTCCATCAGAGCCCCAGCCCAGCCTGGACCAGAAAGCACCACAAGGAATCACACACACATACGTTTGATATCGTGGTGGATAATCCTCTTGGAGTGGAGAAAGTCAAGTCCTTTCAGAATATGCTTTGTCACCCAAATGATTTCAAATTCTCTCATAGGACCACAACTCTCCAGCTTTTCCATGACAGATCCTCCCTCTCCGGCTTCCATAAAGAGATGGATAGTCTCATCCCACAAAATAGCACCGTATAATTCAGCAATGTTTTCATGACGGAAACATGCCTGTATTTCAACATCCGACGGTTTGAACTGTTCCACTGGGACCTAAGACATTGAAACAAAACCACAGAAAAGCAGCTCAAAAAACAAGTTCTCTGTACTAACACTAGTTATTCTCTAGATTAAAATGGAAGAAGGAAGCAAAGCACTCCTATTCACTTGTTAAAATACGGAGCTTTGTTTTGATCCTGTGACTTGTTCTTCCTTTCCAGTTGAGATACATCCTGTTTAAAGTTGAGAGAGTTTTTGGAATCATGCCCAAGTAAGAAGTGCAATCTTCCAGAAAAAGCAATGTAGCAAGAGTTATTCCCGTCAAAATCTGCTGGTTACGCAAAAGCTCTATGCAAACTTCCTGGTGAAGGAGATAAAAATCCCACCGCTTTTTCCATTAGCTTTGCACAGTCTCATCTGCTCTACCAGAACTATACACCCGTCTGACACGTGGATCAGTGCTTGCAGCACTCAGCACAGTCTACAGACTAACCATGCTCAGGACCATTACTGACCTCAATTCAATCCTTATCAGCGCTGTTTTATGGCCTACAAGAAATGAAACCTGCTTTAAAGCAACCACCTGGCAGCACTATATTTCTTTAAAAAGTACTGACAGCAGATTGCTAAGACAATAAAAAGCAGTGTTTGCTCACACACAGAAAGGCTACCACTTCTCTTTTTATTCTCCTTCCCTCAGACTTGTGGCTGTGAACCAAATAGGAGGCTAATATTTTTATTGCAACGAGAAATACTGTTTGTATTTTCAGAAACATTAGGATGCTTCAATTCTGCAGTGGGTTATGCAAGAGCGGCAAACAAAATCTGTCCCCAAGTGGATACACTGGCTGCAAGGGAAGGACTGCCTCCCCAACTCTTTCACACACAGAAGTAATACAGGTACTTATTCACG
The DNA here is from genome assembly GCF_000699105.1 of Pygoscelis adeliae. Lineage (NCBI taxonomy): Eukaryota > Metazoa > Chordata > Aves > Sphenisciformes > Spheniscidae > Pygoscelis > Pygoscelis adeliae. The sequence goes on from NW_008824941.1 coordinate 186,486, forward strand.
AGCCGGGGGATATAGAGCAGTGTCCCAGCTGAGCCTTTACTGGCCCTAAATATTTACTGCCCAATTCAGAATAGCACGTTGAAAGGTGAAGTTGAAAGAAAATGTTGGCTTGCATAAAAATAGGGGGGTGCTCAGCAGTTTTTGAGACATCTCACAACCTTAAGCTCAGTCAGCGCCCAAAACACAATGAGAGTGGCACGTAAGCTGAGCTCTCAGGGACGTTAATGGCACCGGAATAAAGAAAACTGGGGTCCTCAGACTTAAGTTAAAGGATGAGATCCTAAAACCATCGGCAGCAACAGGGTTTTGCTATCACCTTCAGCAGGGACGTGATCTCATGCTGGTATTTTACCATCCTGAGTACAGCAGGACAAGTAGAAATTCTTCTACCCCTGCACTGCAGGAGGCCTGCCCACGTGGCAGTTACACATACTTCCAGATACTTGCAAAATGCAGAAACTTGCAATCTCAGAGCCAAAAAATTAAAACAAGCTAACAGTTAAAAACGTGCATTTTTTCCTACCTTGTGTAGGCCAACAAAACCAAGATAATCATCAGCCTAACAGTGGAATTTGATGCAGACATACTTGAAAATATATTTTATGTACTATGTCATACAATATTTGCTCAGAGAGAGAACTACTGAACTAACATACCAGTTTGCATGCCATTCGTTTCTTGGTTTCTCTATCTTGGGCTAAGTACACCTTCCCAAAAGCTCCCCGAGGAATAAAATCAGAGCCAATGTTCCTGTAAGTCAGCTTCCACGGAAACAGAAGCACATCCGAGTCTATTTGATAGCGCCCATTCTTGGGTGTGATCTGTGGAGTTAAATAAAAAAAAAAAAATTCAGCGCAATGAAGTTAAAGCTACTTCAAGCCTAATTAATTTTATACATGTAGTGGGGGGGGGAATCACATATATGTGCATGATGCATGCGATCTGTTCAGCAGTCTTTATTTAGAAACACCAAATGGGAACAGCATGTGAGGCGTGGCATTCATTCACAGCCCAGGCATCCACGTTTCTCTCCAGTGACTAACTTACAAAGTGTAAGTTGCAATTAATTGTCTTGAAACAACAACAGCAGCTGGGTTAATGAAATTACCCACCTCTTGTTATTAGATTTACCTGCACATGTTTGTCCTTCCTGTAATCTGCTAACTTGTTATGCCACATACCTGTTACTCACAGGCTATCTTATAAGATGTGAGCAAGAGTTTCAGCATTTCCTAATATCACATGTACTGCTAGGGGAACACATTTTAATTTTCCATCTTGTATCAGAGTTTCTGCTGCTTAGTAAAAAGGCGAAGATGTCTGCTGCAATTTTACCAGCCACCTTCTTCTAGTTTTATACTGTAGTTCAAAAAAAAAAGCGGGAGTCACACTGTCTGCTTTAGGTGGGTAATGTTGGGAGCTTTGGTTCTCTATACTGTCAACAAGGCGAGGAGGGCTCCTCCAGGAAGCGATTCAGAGCATCTAAGTCAGTATCTTGCCCTAAATCTTCCTCCAAAACAGCTCACTCCCTTTGCACGTGGACAGAGAGACCCTAACTACAGCCATATGAGCACTGCTTGAGGTTTGATGTTATTTCTTCAGTCTCTTAATATTCTCTCAGCTAAAGAATTAGTAATGTTTCCTGTGAATATGCTTCTAATTAATTCAGGGGTATACAGTATTGTCAGTATCTGGAATATCATTAACCTATTTACTGCTATTTTATTAAGATTCTTGAAGATATGTAAAAGCAGATCACAGATATTTATCATTTCATGTCTGTCACATGGTCTAACATACTCAGCTCTTCAGCTACCCCTTTTAAAATAACAGCATATAGGAAGATTATTTGGTTTAGATTTCTTTTTAAGATGTAACATGCATAATCTTTCTCTGCTTTAACTACCTTCATGTTTTTCAATTAGTGAAGTATCTTCTTGACTGCTAAACTGTCATTTGTGACTAGTATCTACATGCAATAAGTTAATTCTCAGAAGTTCTTAATTTTGGGGAGGATAAGTTCTTAACTGTTGGGGGGGCGTCTTTTTATTAAAAGTATTTTGCTTAGGATATGCAGAATGAGCCTCCCCTCTCCCCTCTACTTATCAGAGCCAAGGTAACGACTCCAGCAATCCGTACATCTCGCCTGTTCGCTTCTGCATTTCAAAGGGTTGAGACTAGCTAATCCACGTGGGTTACACCTATCCTGGAAAGTAACACAGGCTGAGTGGAGTGGATTTGCAGAGCAAGACAGCAACGACCACCACACTATTCATATTTTCAGGAGGCTTTCAGGACTAGTTCCTAGCCTGGTACTGTGGAGTAAATGCTCGTTTGTGGCTGTAATGCATCCTCCAGTTTAGTTTCAACTGAAAGAAATCCAGTTTGTACGCTCCAAGACCCTTCATGACGCAAGACATGGTGCAGTCAGTGGGGGTCACCAGGCAGTCAGAAACGCTCCTGATCCTGACTAAAATGCTGTAGATATTTACAACGTGGATGCACCTGCTGAAATGCATGTACAGGTAATGCCCTGCCTCCAATCTTCAGTTGCTCAATGGATCACGTGCACCTAATAGGACTTGGTTCATACCATTTGTATGCATCTATAGAAATAACGTGCAAGCAAAACAACCACGAGTATGTAGAACAGTGTCTATCCTAAGTATAGGAAACATTTAATATTAGTAAGTGTCATTTCAGTGTTACAGAGTTTAAAAAGTGACTGTTTTGCAATACTGCAATGTTCCCTCCAAATCACAATAAAGCAATACCTCGTGCTATTTCACATCTGAGTAACCAGCAAGCCTCAAGCAACCAATGATCATATATAAAACATATTACCTACAAGATATTTAAGATGATAGATGCAGAACATCTTAAGAAAATAAAGCAGCAGCACAAACATATATGAATAAACTTCCATTTCATAATTGACTGTTTCCAGAGCAACTGATTTTAAATAGAAGTCCAATGACACTAATATCTACAGATGCTTGTAGAACACAAATCATTTTAGGGGAAAAAAAAATACATTCTCAAAACAATGCATCTATACTTGAATTTAGCAGCGTGTGATATTACGTAATATTGTAATTCTGAAAGTCACAGTTGATACTATATGCTTTTTTTCCTTACATCACTACTTTTTACATTTTGTGCAGACAGAGTGAATTCAGCAACTATACCAAAACAGATCCTAGACCTTTACATGGGAGTTTTGCATAATGAACTTTTTCCTGCATGTACACAAGGCACTGGAAAACCCTTACCGTCTCCCAAACCTGTAAACCGTCATAGTTGTGGCTTTTGATTTTTTTACGGCATGTCTCAAATTTTTATTCCATGTTGGGAAATGTTTTCTAATCTCCAGGGATACCAAGAGGCAACATAGAGTGGATCTTTCTGAACAAAAGACCTTTCTCCATAGCTGCCTGAGACTGCAGAGGCTAGACTTGATAACCTCAGAGATCCCCTCCAGTCCCAGGTTTGCACAGGGAACAACAGCCTGACTGTTACTCCTGGGGCTGGGGGTGATCTTTATTTAGTTTCATTAATAACTCCTAACTCCTAAGGTCTGCTAATTTTCAAGTAAAAAGAAAAGAGACATACCATATTCAGGAGGATTCCAGATTCTTGCTGTCTGCATCCTTTAAATTGTTTTGCAGCGTTAGACACCTGATTTGCAAAAGCAAGCAGGTCTTCCACAGTCCCGTATTTGACGGAGGACATCAAAGAAACCTCCCTTTCACAAAACAGTAAAGACTCCGCACGTTCTTCATTTTGATTTGCCTCTTCACACATTGTAATTAAGCTGTCTTCATAGACTGCAAGGTCTCCACCTGGATAAAGGTTTTCCATGATGTCTATCACCTCAGACATGTTTAAATTAGCTAGCAACAAGTCAATCTCCTCTTTGCTATCACTACCCGTGCTCATATACTCCATTACTGTCCACTTTGCAAAACCACTCCTGAAAAAAAGAAAAGAAACGAACAAACCTGAAAACACTTTTCACCTAAATTTGTTTTAGCAAAGTAAGAATAAAAAGAAGTGATCAGGGTGATAGCTCATCATTATCCAGTTAGATTTAAGATTATTAATTTGTATTATGAAGAAAGTCATAATTAGTAGACTGGGTGAAGAGGAAATGGAGAAAAGGTCTTTGCTAGTGAAATTTTATTTAGAAGTTATTAGTGAACCTCCCCTTTCATTCATTCTTGGAATTTACTTTGATAAAGCTTTTTGTTAGAGGAACTGGCACAGTAAGGAAGCACAAACTAGTTATATTTTGCTGGATATGCAAAAATAAAGGAGCACCCTCAATACAAATGAAGGAATTAATTATTTGGAAATGAATGACAGAGAGATATATAAACGTACTCAATTAATTTATTCCCAAGTTTTTATGAGCAATTTATGTAATGTGTCCAGAAAGAGGAGAAGGTCATGGAGCAAGATCATTCCACTAGTAATAAGCTATGATCTGTTAGGATCATTGCATAAAGCACAAGTCACCACCTGAGATACACAACCCATCTTTTTTGCAAATAACTGACCAGAACTAGACTTGAACTGAAATTTTCACCAGCTCCAGAAGAAAGTCAGAAATGGAGCTATCATAAAAGCAATGAGCTTTTGAAGCAGTTCCCAGCAGTTTGTTCTATCCTCACTATTCCTAACAATAACTTTTTAAGATAAATCTTGACCATTTTGCTGAAGTGGACTTTCACTACTAGAAACTGGATTCAACATCCCAAGAAGTCCTTTCCCATCCCAGGTTCCTAGCCTAAGCCAGAGAGAGTTACTCTATTCAAGTTAAAAACATATGCATGGTCAGTCATTAAAATACTTAACACAAATAGTTTTCAACACGTAAATGTCTAGGAGCACTTACCTTGTATTTATCCTGGTTACATCACACAAAACCATCAAAAAGGTCTCGATATAATCCCTAAAGTCGTCATGTTTCTTGAACCCGTATTTACCACCAATGATAATTTCACAGCGTTCTGTAGCAGTCTATTAAAAAAAGCAAAACAAATAAAGCCATGGCAGACCAGCTCAAGCAGAAGGACTGGTTATACTCATATGATCATTTGCTTCACAGGCTTCACGGAAAGAAAAACTAGTAATAACAAGGCTGAGATAACAGGGGATTTTTTTGCAGAAAGAAAAAAAGATGACAGCTCAAAAAGAATCAGGCTACTGTACAATCATCCAGATTTCCAAGTAGTAGTGAAAAATAAGTTTTCCATGGCTAGATCCTGAGTGTTATTCTTTGCTAATAGCAGAGACGAGAAGGATCTCCTTTTCCTGTAGCACAACCGAGTAGACTGTGCCCTATTTAGAGAGCTCTCATTTCCCTTTTTCATAATCCACTGCAACCATCTCTTTTGGGCAAAAGATAACAACCAGACAAAAAGATACTTTAAAAAAAAAGAAAGAAAAGCAGCAAGCACAACCTATTTATCTCAAGGACAAGCAGCAGACTCGGTCCCCTGAGGCCATGAAGCAATGCCCTTTACCCAGGTACAGTTTCTGGTTATGATCTTTATCTTTCTTACCCTCCCCACAAGGACGTGGAAGCTTTGTGGCACATATTTCTCATGGGTTAGAGTATTTACGTCAGCTCTAACGTTGAAGAAAACCGAGTAAAATGACGTGGCTGACTTGGCAAAGAAACTCAGACCACGCGCTGCGAATTTGAAAGGCAGGACAGGACAGCTCAGCAGATGCAGCATAGGAAAAAGCAAGGGGAGTGCCTGCGGCGCAACGCGCTCCTTTTCAAACCCCTGGGATGACGGTGGCAGAGCAGCACCGCACCCCCCCCCGTCCCCCCAAGATGGACACGGCGACTTTCACCAGCACTCTACACCAGGTCACCCAGCCTCAAGTCAACCTGACGGCACCCCTAGCATTAGGGCAGCCGGGTAGGAAACCTTGTGGTCACTAGCACTACTCGAGCGGGGAGCACCCAGGCTTTGTATCCGGGGTGCTGAGAGGTCAGGTTTTTCCAACCTACACAAGAAATAACAGATGCTAGGGGTGTTTTCTAACCCCTAGCATCCCACCTTCCTGCTCTATGCCCAAGGAAAAGGCCGTTAACAAAGCCTGAAATTATTTACTCTTTATTATAAAGGAAATGTCTGTTTTTCCCCACAGCAAGACTTTTATTCATTGCTTTTTCTGGTGCTGAATTAATGGGGGTAGAGAGAAAAGAAACAGTCCAGTCATAAAAGGAACTGAGAGACTGCATGTGAAAAGTCAGGTAAAGTTAGAAACTAGTCCTGAGGGACTTTCTGAAGAAAAACACAAGTCTCCAGATGCTCTAGTCTTTTGTGGATAGAGACAAGTACGTACCACAATTGAACTAATTCACACTCTGATAACGTTTTCATGCGGTTTAGACCAAATGGAGCTTTCCACAAGTGCCAGCTCTGCTCTGTTCCTCAAATGTTCCCAAACTACAGCACAATACTAACAGTATTCTCAACAGTTTAATTACTACCCAAAATGCTCTGAATAACAAGAAAAAGTGACTATAACCTACATATTCTTAGTTTTGTGCTTTTAGTGCTTGAGAAAAGCTGCAGACCCTCCATTTTTCCCTGTATCTAGCAAATTCTAAACACTGAATGTTCACATAATGAGAGCAGTGTCTAGACTCTGTGAAGCTGATTTTTTAAATTATGCAGCAATTTATATAATATATTTCCAGCACTGGCAAAAAAGGTGTCCAGTTACCAACAGGGACTTCATTCTCCCTTTTTTCCCCTAAAATCCTGTACTAGTATCTGTGCTGGGCACCTAAGTAATGTTCTGTATCATTTGATACAATCCAGTTAAATGAAGAAATTGCATCACTAAGTATGTTTTACTTATGCTCTCACTTAAAAAACTGGTTACCTACAGTGGAAAAATAAAACTAAATGAAAGCACTTATGTCAGTTGCTGAAGCACAAGACTCCTTCCCCAGTTCTGCCATTATTTCAACATCGTCACATGAGTAATTTGCAAGCCAAAGGTTTATTTCTCTATTTATCACGAGTAGCTTTTACCTTTTACCTAGTACCCCTTTTTCTGAGAAGTGTGCTGCTTGAGAGCATCCTTATATCCACCCTATTAAAATAAGAGTAACTGGATATCAGACTTCTGATCCCCTGTGGGATTTTTTTTTGTGTCAAGGATCAACAAAGCAAAAACCCAAACAAAACCTACAATAAAAATTAAAAAAAAAAAACCCAAAACAACCCAAAAAACTGCACGGACTACCTCAACACAATCATACACCCATAATAAAGATTTCTTGTGCTGCTTTTAGGGAACAATTTTCTGGTCTAAGTGGCAAATAATTGTCCACCAGCGATGAAAGAAAGTCCTTATTTGCTTTTAAGAACAGTTATCGACAGCCCTTGAAAAACACAATCCCTTTGAAAAAAGGTTCTGCTGTTAAGGGACAAGAAATATCAACAATCTCAATTTCTACATCATTTCAGATTTTCACCTGGGAAGAAAACAGCCCTCCTAGCGCTGACAGCGGCAAGAAGTTCACCGCCAGCAGGGAGGCGTTTCGGTGCCCCCCTTCCCGCCCTGCAGCCCCCTGGGGCCAGCGCAGGTGCCGGCGATCAAACGACTCCAGCGGCAAACACGATGCCGCTCCGGAGGCTGAGGGCAGCCAGGGACCTGCCCGGCTACCACCCCCCCGCCTCCCACCCCCTC
>NW_008824941.1:194705-196688 GCF_000699105.1 Pygoscelis adeliae
CATCGGTGGACCCCTTTCCGGCGGCCCGCGATCATCCCGCGGGCAGCGTGCGCACCTAGAGGGGAGCCCGGCAGCCCGCTACGCACGCTTAGTTTAAGCATTATCCGAGTAAGACTTCAGCCCAAACCCCGGGGGCGTTTAGGACAACAACGTGGAAGATTTGTTAGTGGCAGAAGGATTGCAGTACTCCGGGAGACAGCAGCGCGAGTTCGGTAATTGCTAAAATTGGGCAGGACTGTCTTCTATTTCTCATCCAAAAGGCAGTAACTCTCGCAGGACTGCGCTGCCCGATAGCTCCTCTTCGGTGAATTAGTTTCTGATTAAGGAGAGAGGTGGCACCTCTTGATCACCAAAACCAGTTGCCGCAGCACTGGGAGCCGATGAGTCGGACTCGTCTCCAGATCTCATGAGATACAAGCTGTATTTTCTGTTTATTATCTGCACTATAATGACTATTTGCTTACTGAAGTCCATGGCAAAACTTTCATTATAAAGTTTCAGGACAAACACTCACCTTAGGCTTCAGTGTTTATTTTCAGTACTCACAAATTTTTCTGTTTATATTATCCAGGCTCACTGACTCCCTTGTTTAAAGGCCACCTCTCCTGTGTTGTCCAAAAGTATGGCACAAATGACATCCTGAAATGTGTAGGGATTCAGACAGACTCACTACTTGATCTTGTTTTCCTCAGCATCACAATTTAGTATGTGGAACACTGCTAGCAGGGTTGACCTCTGCTCACACGTGGTTTCTTCTCCAAAATATACAGATGATAAATACATTGGCAAACCTCCATAAAGAAATGTGTCGTCTTTGTTGAGTTTGTCATTGTTCAATTGCACTACTCAGTGCATTCGCCAAGAAACGCCTGTGAAAAAATGAAAGAAAGTTGAAGATGATTAAAGGAAGAGAAAACAGAGGAAGGAAATGAAGGGGTTTGAGGAAGAAGGTAGGCTACAGGAGAGGTAAAAAGGAGAGAGGTCAGGCCTCGGAGTGGGTGGAATTGGCAGCACCTTGAAGGTGGGAGGTTAAGGCTGAGTAACACATCCTTAACATGTAGCAGCTCTCACGGCAGGATACCTTAGGTATCCTCTTTCAGGAACTTGCTTGGGTTATTAGTTTTCCCAAACCCACAATTAATTTTAATGAAACCATTTGCCTTTTTTAGACCAGCTTCAAAGGGAAAAAGAGGAGGAGTTTCTCTCTCTCCACATCAATGAATTTACGAAGGACAAGTCACAGAATTCCAGAGGCAACTTGCGTACTTGCCGTGGAGAGATGGAGCAAACACAAGTTTCTGCTCCATGACACGCATACATAGGCTATAAATTGACATGTAGCATTTTAAAAGCAATCTATTCTCTGTTTTCTGGATCATCCTGGGATAAAAAACAAAGACAATAAGGTTATGGCAATTATCTACAGACCCTGACTTACCCAGAGGCTACCAAGAGTGTAGCTCAGCAGTGAAGACCTGCTAACACACAAAGTAGTCACATGGCCCCTAACGTACACTACAGATGTACCCACAAGTTTTACATAAATGACTGTTTTTAAATACTAAAGAAAACGACACCTTCTCCACTCCACATCAGGGAACCACACAGCAGGCCAGCGACAACTTCCTGGGCGCCCTGCAGCTCCGCGCCCCGACCGCTGCCTTTCTGATCCCGCAGAACGCGCATACTGCTGTCTCTACAGTAAACCCCGCTTCTGCATCCCTGGCATGGGACGAGACCAACGTTTTATTTCCCCTTCGGGTTCACCCCCACGCCCACCGTTTCCCTCCCGCCCTGGCCTGGTGGGGCTCGTGCAAGGGGTGACCGCAGGCCCCGGCAGCCTGGCACGCAAGAGGCCCTGGCCGCTTTGCCCTTCCTCGCGCCAGGCAGGCAGCCACCCGCACCCACACGCCTTGGGCCTGGCCTGGGCGGCTCAGTTTGTTCCCTCTGCCTGGGGCAGGCCGCAGCGCGCACCCGTATGTC
>NW_008824941.1:197406-235161 GCF_000699105.1 Pygoscelis adeliae
GGGCGTGACGTGCTCCTCGGGGCCCGGGAGCCCCCGCCGGGGGCATCCCGACGGCAGCGAGGTCGGCCTGTGCTTTCCCGGCCGTAGCGCCAGGGTGCAGTCTAGGAGCCCAGAATCCGCTGTCGTTGTCTAGAACTTGGTTTGTTAAATGCAGATGTCGGCTAGAGGTAAGTGAAGTGACAGCGGTTATCCTGAGAGACCCCCTGAAAAAGACACAGGAAACGTTTGGTTGATGCCATGTCTTTAGTACAAGCCAAGATCTGGTTAGGACTGTCCATTGTTGATGTGCTGTAACTTGGGCGTACGGTGTAACTTGGAGCTAATGCATTTGTGAGCCTGAGGCCTCTGCTTCTACATGTTTCAGAGCTTGAAAAATATTAGGTAGTAACCTTTTTTTAAACAGAGGCGATCAGGCTGTGTTATCGCAGTTTCACAAAACCAAGTCTTTTGCTGTTCATATCCTTGTACTAACATATATGCAGCAAATTGGATCAAGGAACAATTCCAGATTTCAGTTAATCATTCTTGTTTTGGTGTATAAATTTTATCATTAGTCTCATCTAGTTTGCTGCATGACTGCGTGAATGCTTGCATTAGCATCAGCGTGCAGAGGGCAGCATTAGAATATGTACGAGCACCATGTGGAGGATGGGGCTGTTTCTTCCAGCAGCAGTGCTGGTGTATACCTGCTTAAAATGGTTGTGAAACGCTGGCACTAGCTGGATATGTTGTATGGAACAGGGGGAGAAAGCAAAGTGGACTGCCCCTCGTGCATTTAAGCTGCTTACAACCACCATTCGGATGTGATCGTCTGCATCTGTGCTATGCTCGGACTGTGCAGATGACGGCAGAGCAAAGATGAGGTGTCAGAGCACATCTGCTATAGTAACTAAGCACGTACAGGTAGTAAATCAGGCAAGAATCACATAGCCACTCTGGCCTAATGCAGAGAGCTGTGGGCATGAGATCATCTGGGTTCATCTCCTGATTGTGTCACTCGTCCGTGGGACTTGTCCTTTCTGCATCTCAGTCACTTCACACTTCTCTGCCCCCACAGAAAATAGGATATTTATCATTTTCATAAAGTGCTTCTTTGGTCATCTGATAAAAAATGCTATATAAAACTAAGCTATTGAAACAACTACTTTGGGTATTTATTATTTACAAGCCTGTGTGAGAGCTCAATAAACTTCTAAAATAAAAGATTTTTTTAAAATAATAATAAATACTAGCAAGTGTCATTAGATGATAGTTAAGATTTTCTTGAGGCCACAATATCCCGTGGGTTCCTCAAAATCAAAAACATAGAATAAAAACCTCTCTGTTGAATCTTTCTGTAGCAGATAGTAGCCGCAGGGAAATAACTGCGTGTTCTCAAGCTCCCCAGTCTGAATTACGAATGGCAGTATTATCAGGTAGCAGCTTCACAGGCTCTGGTAATGTGATGTGGTCGATGGATGCGTTTGAGAGTTATGCAGGGAAGTGATTATGATTTCAAATTTGAGACATGGCCCCTTTGTCTGTATGCAATGGTCGTAGTTTAACCTCAGCTGGCAACTGAGCACCACACAGCCGCTTGCTCACTGCCCCCCTCCCCGTGGGATGGGGGAGAGAATCGTAAGAGTAAAAGTGAGAAACCTCATGGGTTGAGATAAAAGCAGTTTAATAATTGAAATAGAATAAAACCCTAATAAGAAAAAAAAAAAGTGATGCACGATGCAACTGCTCACCACCTGCCAACCGATGCCCAGCCAGTCACCGAGCAGCGGCCCCCCCGGCCAGCTTTCCCCAGTTTATGTACTGAGCATGACGTCACATGGTATGGAATGTCCCTCTGGCCAGTTTGGGTCAGCTGTCCTGGCTGTGCCCCCTCCCAGCTCCTTGTGCACCTCCAGCCTTCTCAGTCGGTAGAACATGGGAAGCTGAAAAGCCCTTGACTAGTGCAAGCACTACCTAGCAACAACTGAAACATTGGTGTGTTATCAACATTGTTCTCATCCTAAATCCAAAACACAGCACTGTACCAGCTACTAGGAAGAAAACTAACTCTATCCCAGCCAAAACCAGGACAGCAATCAAGAAAAAAGTTGCTGTGTTTCTGGATGTTCCAGCATGTTTCATTTCCATGTTGATTCTGAAGGCTGTCAGCAGCAATATAGATTGCCAGTAGTGTGGTGAGATATGACTGATCTGTGGGTTTATTGTAGTAGTGTAGATGAAAGTATAGTATTAAATGAACATTTTGAGTAGGAGTTTACTGTAAAAGAAGGTGATGAGTTGTAAAAATAAGCAAGCGTTGAATTGTTCCGAAGGTGAAAGTGCTGGTTTTGTGGTAGCTGAGAGAGATTATCTTTCCTGTGCAGCTTGCCAAAGGTCTAGCTCTGCCTCATACCCTAGCTGGTATTTCCAGACTTGTATGTAGAGTCTGACTGTGTGTGATGAGTTTTTTGATGGTGAACAGCAAATCAAAGAAGAGCTAAGATTCCTTGAATCATCAAACTTCCTGTGGCACCAAGGGAAGTTAGTACTGTTTTCTTCCTACATTTCCTATTCCTTATTCTTACGAATGTATGCATTTGTGAGAGAAATGTACTTATGTTTGTGTCTCTCATTCATTCTTGATTGTTTTCTCTTTTGCTGTGGCCCTTTTAGAGAGCCAGGGCAAACCTTTGTTCAGTGGTTCAATCCCAGAGGAGGAGATTAAGTGTACTAAAATGAGTTTTAAATATTTTTGTTCATCTAGAAAAACGTTGATGCTTGTTTCTTCTTATAGATTCTGAAGTCAATATCGGAAAGAAGACATTCACTGAGGTTCAAACAGAACGATTGGAGCAAGCAGAACGGGCTGTTTTAATTAAGTGCCCACAAAAACTTAACGGAAAAAAATTATTGCAGTATTTATCCAGTCATGGAAACATTAACAGTCACTTCTTTTTTGAAAATCGTGTAAGTAATTAACAATGTAAACTAAAGTATAGACTTAGACAAAAAGAAATACTAGCATTTGGTCAAGGCCTCATACATGTAACTTAAGCAAATTATATACAATTAATATATTAAATTAGTTTTTATCTTTGTTAATGTTTACAAGTTGTTGAGCAACAGATTTTTATTCATAAGTCAGCTAAGCGACAGCTCCTCTAAGGGATAGGTAGCAACCTGTTTTGCACTAAATCTTGGAAACTTTTACATAGCACTGTTCATTGTTCTAATAATAGAGCTAACTTTTTTATGTGCTTCTTGAGCGTTACAGTTGTGAAGATAAATAGATTTTAGAACTTGTATGTTTAGTGCTTGCTGCCAAGAATAGCATATCTTAAATATTTTTGACCTCTTGTGAAAAAGCGTCTAAAGAATGTTGAGGTACAGAACCTAGCATTCAGCTTCAGGGCTGTTGTATTAAACTGTCTCAGTACTCCCAGGAACATCCGAATAGTATCAGTACAATCAGTTCAAGGCTTGTATGCATTCATCTAACCCTGTCTATTTCCATTCTTAATGTTTTAGGGTGTCCATGCTTTAATAGAATTTTCTGAAAAGGACAGTATAGCCTCATTGCAGGATGCTATTGGAATCCCAAGTGCTGCAGAGCATCATGTTGTTCCATTTAAATCTAGACTTTTTACTTTCACGCTGAAAAACACAGTGAGTCAAGCTGCTGAAGAGACACCACTTCACCTCTCTCCTCAGTCTCACATTCCAGTGACAGAGCTAATTCAAAAGCTTTGTCATGCAGACAGTGTAAGTATAGGTTTCTAGATCTCTCTCAGTTAAAAATGAACCACGTCTGTTTCAGATTTGCAAGTGGTCACGTGCAACTTATAAAGCAATTTATTTCTATTAAAATAAAAAAAAGTAATCCCTGTTAGAATTTTGTGTGAATGGTTCTCCTACACTGAAACAAGTAGATGAAATTAGTCATTTTAATTGTCAAAATAATTTCTTCGGTATGAAATAAACCTGTTTGAGATTTAAAAAAAAAATAATCTTTTAATTGCAGTGATACTAAGTAGATGAAAATATATGTTAATAGATAGAAATATGGGTCATTGTATTTTTACAGTGTTTATTTTCTTAACTAGATAAGCAGTCAGATGTACATTCTACTGAATGAGTATCAGCTTACAGAAGAAAATATCAAGCTCCGATTTCTGGCCTGTTCTTTGGTTCGGGATTTCGCACATGCGTATTTTCCAGACAGCACGGTAAAGCCATTTGGCTCTTCAGTCAACACCTTTGGCAAATTGGGATGTGATGTGGACATGTTTCTGGACTTCCGTGATACACGAAAGCATGCTGCAAAAATGGTAAGATTATGCTATGCATCTTCAGTCTCTTGAATTTCTTCAACAGAGCAGCTCATTTGCTGTTTCACATGCAGGAATCAGTTTATCTATACTAAGGTTTTACATGACTTCATACTATAGACTGCGAACAAGTTTATTTGAATGTTTGGACTTGAAGACTTTCAAAAGCTGGATGTGACATGAAAGAGATCTTCCTTGCAATAGGAAGAAAATGACTTGGTGTTTACGTAGACTTTGTACTGTCAGTGTGAATTTCACTGTGGAAAAAACCCCTTCATCCTCCAAAATTGATTCGGCAATGTCAGATCTTCCCATCCTACTGTTGGGTTTTCTTCTCTGGAGCTGCCGGGCTTCATCCATGCTTTTTAAAGCTTGGCTTTGATTTTTAGGGTCCCCCATGTTCTGAAGCATAATAATTTTGTGCATGTGTGTACATGTGCATTTTGGGAGGGTTGTCAGGTTCTTTTACTTAGTTTAAAGAGTTGACTTCATGCTACAGAAAAGTTACTCAGTTATGTACTGGGGAGCATACATCTATACGTAAGAGTGTGTGGAGGTGTGAAAGTTTAAGATCTCCTGGGATAGTATCGGTGAATAGTTGCAGGTGGCACACTTGTTCATGTTTGTGGTGTCTGTCCAGAGAAAATCACCATGTTAACAGCACTTGATTTTCATTGTGAAGGGAATTAGTTGGCTTACTCCTGAAAGGAACCTGAGGATAAGCTGGTATATGTGAACTGTAGATGTTTTGGGGACCAGGACCCAGGAGCAAAACAGGAACCGAGCCAGATCAATAATGCAGATATTTCAATTGTCACATTTTCCATAAGATACTTCACAATTATTTGAATGCCTCATTGATAATACAACAGTAAGCACCAAGACAAGTAGTGATTACTAAGCAAGTGTAGAGGCTTGAAATTGAAATACACTCACCTGAATTTGCTGACCAAAGTACAGAATTTGCATCAATACCTTGAGAAGTTGGAGGGTTACAAGGCTTCAGTAAGCAATATTCAGTCAACAGTATTGCCTTTTTCAATGCACATATTAAATTTCATCTTAATCATGTCTTAACCCATACTACGATTCAGAAATCTGGACTATGTAACCAAGTTCACGTTTAGTGTTGGGATTTGGGCAGCTTCAAATCCTAATGGTTATTTAGAGTAGATTGTGTCTCAGTCCTTGTGTGTGTAGGCACAAAGAATGGGAAAGGACTAGACAAGCCATTTTTGGAAGGCTCTTACCTCTTGCTGCTGTTTTTTGGCTGTGGACAGTGTAAATGTCCTTTCGGATTGGAGAATGAAATATGAAAGAGAGAGATGAGAATCAGGATAGGAAGAAGGGAAAGTTGGATCAGAAATGCCCTGTGGAGAAGTTGGTATTCTTCATGGATTCTGAATGGGTAATAAAGTAAGTGATTCTGGTGTTTTGAAAACTTTTCTTTTTATTTGTATGGTGACAGATAGTTTGGGAAAAACTAGCTTTGTTTTTTTTTGGTTTTTTTAAGGAAAAGACAATGGGCTTAAGCTTTTGAAGATTGAAAATTCACTCAGCTTTTCTGTACAATTTGCATGTTGCCATGTACTTTATTTTTAAAGAAATATCCCTTCAAACTTATATAGTTTTTAGTATTATTGCAGTGATCAAACACAATGAACGCAAATATGTCAGCTGAAAAGTAGGATCATCGTGCGTGTGTGGGAAGTGTTAAAATCTAGGAACCCTTTACATTTAAACTGTAAAGCTGCCTTTTAAATTTTGAGGGAAAAACCTTTCAACTATAAAACGTCTATTTTCAAAGCATGTTTTGTGACTAGCTGTTTTCTTTAGTGTTCATCCTCTGTAGAAATAGAAGTTCTACTGTGAACTTTAGAGTTGTTCTTGTCTTTAAGTTACATGACAGGTTAATAGGCTGCGTGGCACACTTATAGAATCATAGTTTGGGATGGAAGGGACCTCTAAAGGTCATCTAGTCCAACCCCCTGCGATGAGCAGGGACATCTTCAACTAGATCAGGTTGCTCAGAGCCCCGTCCAGCCTGACCTTGAATGTTTCCAGGGATGGGGCATCCGCCACCTCTCTGGGCAACCTGTTCCAGTGCTTCACCACCCTCATTATGAAAAAAATTCTTCCTTATATCTAGTCTAAATCTACCTTCTTTTAGTTTAAAACAATTACCCCTTGTCCTATTGCTACAGGCCCTACTCAAAAGTTTGTCCCCATCTTTATAAGTCCCCTTTAAGTATTGAAAGGCCGCAATAAGTTCTCCATGAAGCCTTCTCCTCTCCAGGCTGAACAACCCCAACTCTCTCAGCCTTTCTTCATAGGAGAGGTGTTCCATCCCCCTGATCATTTTCGTGGCCCTCCTCTGGACCCACTCCAAGAGGTCCGTGTCTTCCTTATGCTGAGGGCTCCAGAGCTGGACACAGTACTCCAGGTGGGGTCTCAGCAGAGCAGAGCAGAGGGGCAGAATCACCTCCCTCGACCTGCTGGCCATGCTGCTTTTCATGCAGCCCAGGATACAATTGGCCTTCTGGGCTGCGAGCACACATTGCTGGCTCATGTCCAGCTTTTCATCCACCAGTACCCCAAGTCCTTCTTGGCAGGGCTGCTCTCAATCCCTTCATCCCCCAGCCTGTATTGATACTGGGGGTTGCCCCGACCCAGGTGCAGGACCCTGCACTTGGCCTTGTTGAACCTCGTGAGGTTCACACAGGCCCACTTCTCGAGCTTCTCCAGGTCCCTCTGGATGGCATCCTGTCCCTCTGGCGTGTCAACCGCACCTTCAGCTTGGTGTCATCTGCAAACTTGCTGAGGGTGCACTCGATCCCACTGTCTATGTCATTGATGAAGATATTAAACAGTACCAGTTCCAGTACAGACCCCTGAGGGACACCACTCGTCACTTACACTCTGTGTGGTGCAGTGAGGCTTTTGTCTTGTGTGCAGGCACAGTCTTTATGCACTAAAGGTGATGATCTTGTTGGTTTTGTTGAAATTTTGAAGCACTAAAATGTGGCATATCTGCTGCATCAATGTGAAAGTATGTACAAAAATAAAGTATGTTAGAGCATTGTCCTGTAAAGGAGTGTAAAAATCATTAGCGCAACTCTTGTGTCTTGATTTTAGCATAGCCAAAATGGGAGACTAAGGTGCCAGCACCTAGAGAGCTTTGTACTTTATAGGTGTGGTGGGTTAACCTTGGCTGACCTCCAGCTGCCCACCCAGTTGCTCTCTCACTCCCCCCTCCTCAGCAGGATGGGGGGAGAAAATAAGATGAAAAAGCTCGTGGGTTGAGATAAGGACAGGGAGATCACTTACCAGTTACCATCATGAGCAAAACACTCAATTTATTGCCAGTTAATAACAAGAGTGGGATAGTGAGAAATAAAAAAAAACAAAATTAAAACCACCCCACCTCACTCCCAACACTTCTACCTCCTCGCCCCAAGCGGCGTGGGGTGATGAGGAATGGGGGTTGCAGTCAATTCATAACGCTTTGTCTCTGCTGCTCCTTCCTCCTCATGCTGTTCCCCTGCATGGGGTCCCTCCCATAGGCTGCAGCTGTTCAAGAACTGCTCCAGCATGGGTCCTTCCCACGGGGTACAATCCTTCAGGAATGGACTGCTCCAGCGTGGGTTCCCCACAGGGTCACACGTCCTGCCAGAAAACCTGCTCCCCCATGGGCTCCTCTCCATGGCCTGCAGCTCCTGCCAGAAGCCTGCTCCAGCATGGGCCCTCCACAGGCTGCAGCTGTCTTCAGGGTATACGCACCTGCTCTGGCGTGGGGTCCTCCACGGGCTGCAGGGTGGATATCTGCTCCACTTTTAACCTCCATGGGCTGCAGGAGGATAATCTGCACCACCATGGTCTTCTAGGGAATCTCTGCTCCGGTGCCTGGAGCACCTCCTCCCACTCCTTCTTCACTGACCTTGGTATCTGGAGGGTTGTTTCTCTCACATTTTTCTCGCTCCTCTCTCCCAGCTGCTGCGCAGCATTTTTTACCCTTTCTTAAATATGTTGTTGCAGAGGTCCCACCAGCATCGCTGATGGGCTCAGCTTTGGCCAGCAGCAGGTCTGTCTTGGAGCCAGCTGGAACTGGCTCTGTCCAACATGAGGAGCAGCTTCTGATGTCTTCTCACAGAAGCCACCCCTGCAGCCCTCCCCCTACCAAAACCTTGCCACATAAACCCAATACAGTAGGAAAATAAGATGTTGGGTATACCTCCTGTAATAGGCAACAGACAATACTTCAGAGGAAGGCAAAAGTCTCATAGTTGGCGGTGTGATTTATAGGGATAACGATACTCTTTCTCCCTGGCAAACTGTGTTACTAGTATACATAAGTTGACTGTCTTACAACAAGTGAAGCCAAGGGGAGGTAGCTTTAGTTATAAGATGATATAGCAGCAGTGGAAAGGGTATCTTCTGATTTCTGCACTACTGTAGCCTTTCAGGAGGTACCAGCAATGGAGGAGGACTAGGCATTTCAGCACCTATTTACATTAAATAATATTTTTTGAGTCTTACGGCAAACTGATTACTGATTGTGAATTAAAAAAGCAGCAGAAGTGGGAGCATCCTTTACCGAGTGGATTATCAATACAGTGTTTGGCCACAGATACAGTGTTTTTAACATGTGGGCAGTTTGGGAGATTGTTCTGTGATATTTTTAGAGTAACAGTTTTTGCATTAAAACAGTTACGCTTCTTGCTGAGGGTAAGATTTTCATCAATTTAACCCAAAGTAATAGTTTACTTCATTTACATTTGCTGTTTTGAGCAACATGGCAAGAATAGGGGGAGAACCACAGGACTGGGGCAAGTGTATCAGTACTTCATCCCTCCCAGCTGGCACCAAAGCTATATATGAAGGTCCTATCAATTATTAGGAGTGTCTGTTTTATCATTACCAAAAAAGTCTTCATCCAGCTTCTGAGAGATACTGAGCTGCTGTTTGGGAAGGCACATTGTGATTTTTGTCACAAACATAAAGGTCCAAACACCAGCACACCTACATGGCGACCGAGTCCCCATCTTTTTCCTTCCTGTTATCTACCTCAGTGTTGATGGTCATAGGCTCCTTTCGCTTTGAGCGAGCCCTGCTGTAGCATGCAGCTATGCAGCCAAACAGGATTAGGGACCTCTGTTCTGGTGTGTTCAAACACATGTGCTGGTTGGAGAACTGTGGGCAAGAGGAGAGCAGGAACAGTCACCTCAGTGATTGCCAGAGCAACTCAGAAATTCAGCACCTAAATTGAGTTTATGAGAAAGGTTGCAAGGTCCATAACTTCTGAATTGTTTCACCTGTCTGTGAGTGCATGTTTTCTTCGCACTAACCCGGTGACAACAAAAGTAACCTCCTCTGTGTGTCAGAGGGCTAGTTAGGTCACTGTGTAATGCTGTTTGTGTACTATGCATTCACCCATGACATGTTCCAAGGGGGAGGCTAAGTCAGTGTCAAGTATTGGATTAGCAAGCAAAATTAGCTGAGGCTTAACATAGAGAGGCTATAAAGCAAATGGAGATTTCATAGGTACGAAGTTATTTTATTGAGGTATAAACTACAAATATGACAATTCAAAATACAAAGACCTACAGGAAAATACATGTCTGATGTTGTGAGAATACATCTCCATGTTTTTTTTCATTTGTTAGAAAAACTGTATCTGATGTGATTATTTTAAGTCATACAGAAGCTTATCTTGATTTTGAAGGATTAAGTAATTTGCATGCTGATTTTTTTTTTTTTTTAATGAAAAAGACATTTTCCTTTACACTGCTACTTGATTCACTAGTAACACATTGTTCTTTGAGGGTTTGAAATGGAATTACTGGTGGTTTGAAATTAACGGCGGTTTGGTTGTGTTTTGCCCCTCTTTGATTTAATTGTATGTTCCTCTTTTCAGACAGAGCATATATGCTCTCTCGGGAATTCCAGAATTACTTGTTTTAGGCAATAGTGAGATGAAGTAGTAGTATACCCTCATCTGAACAAGTAACCTTACAGTAAGTTGATCATTATTAACCTGGAAAAATTGAATCACTGAAAAAGAATATAAAAGAGAAAGCAATATGTTTTTACCTTTTTCAAGTTCTGCGGGCTGCTTTGACTAATTCTTGTCTTTCAGTCTCTAATTGTACAAACTCCTTTGCAAACTGTTGTAGTCTTTCAGAAGTATTCTTAAATGTCTCTTTGGTTCCAGAGCTAACAGTTTACTTTTAAAATTCTGTGTTAGAAAAAAGGTCCCTTTGAAATGGAATATCAGATGAAAAGATTACCATCTGAAAGATTAGCAACTCAGAAAATTCTGTCTGTGATTGGTGATTGCCTTGATAATTTTGGTCCTGGATGTGTGAACGTACAGAAGATACTCAATGCTCGCTGCCCGCTGGTGAAATTTTCCCATCAGCCAACAGGATTCCAGTGTGATCTGTCAGTGAGCAACAGGTGAGACATGGTTTTAAAAAGTTTAGGAAGAATGATAACGTACGTATGTTCTGCAAACCTGTAATGAAAACTGTTTAGTCTACTCCTTTCTGTGTTCTTAACAAATGTGAATGTTGGCTCTGAAAGTAAAAAGGATATTTTTGACTTCGAGTACTTAGGTTTTAACGTGCTTAAGATATCTTTCTTCAGCATAGGAAATACTTGGTAGCTGAAACTGAAGACTTGAAAACCACTCTATACAATAAAGTTGGCTTACAGAGAATTGAAAGAAGGCAGTGTTTGTTAGTCATTACTTCCCTTCATGGATATGGGTGTATGCACAGCTTTCTTTTGATTGCTTTTCAGATTAAGCAGCTCCATGTGTTAATTTTCAGTGATTGGGCTTCTAGTTATTCTGTTGTCCTTTTTTTTCTTCTTAAGGGCCTGCATACACCTGTTTGCTGGGAAGGTATCTTGAATGCTAAATTAACTCACTGCATCAGAAAACAGAGTCTGAAGTGTTAGAGTCATTGAGGACCCATCACAGCAGTGCCCAATAGAGGGAGCAGGCTTCTTAGAAATACCTCTCTTTGCATCTGTTTTTCCTCTTCCAGCTTGCTCTCATTTGGTTGATAGTAAAGCATATAATTTGTTCTGCTGTCGCTTATTTTATTAAGAAATACCCACCTTAATCCAGTATACATCCATAGCCCTGGCATAAGGGTACATAATCGAAAATGAGTTACTAACCCTTTTCATTGTTGTTAGGGAATGCTAAAATATGAGTGATTATCTTTCAGAATACTTTTGATACAGCTTTTAGTGCAGATTTTGTGGTTCATCTACATCAGATAAAATCAGATCCTAGACTGAATTTTCTGAATTACCTGAAGTTCTGTTTCAGAATATGCAGGAATCGTTAAGGCAGTACTGAGCAAACGTCTTACAATAAAATTACTTTAATGTATGCAGCCACAGTGAAAGTCAGCATGCAGTTAGTTCTCTGCTGTAATGCATGCATGTAATTCTCTGCTGATGGTTTGGCTGGTTGGGACTGTGTGCGTTGTCCATTTGGAGTAACAACAAACCTCTGGGGACACCAGGAAGCACTTCACAGTTGACATTTTAGAAGTCTAGGTGTTACAAAACTTTGATGTGGTAAACTTCCCCAAAATGCCATGGTGGGTTTTTAGAAGAATTCAGTGCAAGATTGGGAGTAAAAACTCCTGCAACTGTAGTTCAACAAGCACTTTAGACTAAAACTGACCCCAAAGTAAGTTTTGCTCTCACATTGTGCTTCCGTTTTTCTTCTGCTTTTTCTTGCCCTCCCATTTGTACACTACATGAATGTTTGTACAACCATATGATGAAGCAGATCAAAAACTGATCCATCTGAAAACCTTTATCCTTCCAGATTAGTTGTTTTTTTCAGCAGAACCAAACATTAGTCATTGGAAAATTACCAAATTGTCTTGTTTTGCAGATTCCGTTGTGTCTCTGCACTTCATGTGTTTTTCAGTGCGTTATTTTATTACTTTTTAGGTTAAAGTTGTAAAAGAAGTTCTAGTTGTATTTTATTATCTATTAGGATAGAGAATATTATCTAATATACCTCAGAGGCAATTGTGGCTAAATGATGTTTTTCGCCTTGATTCTGCATAGTTTCACTTCTGAGTACTTGATGGTGGTTTTTTGGTTTTGGTTTTTTTTCCCCCCTGTGATGTGGAACAGAAACAGGAAACAGCGCAAATGCAGTATTATTATTTACCCATAACTGTATACTTCTTACTATGGAAAACTACCAACTATTTAATCCTGGACAATTTCAGACATTCTCTTCTATTTTTTTAAATGCATAAAAGTTGTGTTGTTTTTATGAATACCCTCTTTCCTTATAACTGATGCTCTAGGGCTGAACAACAAACACTTCATCTGGTACTTCACAATTCTCTCATTATTTACATGTCTCTTACTTTTCATTTCTTCTTCAGCATTGCTAAAAAAAGTTCAGAACTCTTGTATATCTACGGCTGTCTTGATTCCCGTGTAAGAGCACTAGTGTTCAGTGTACGATGTTGGGCGCGTGTTCATGGACTTACAAATAGTGTTCCTGGTACCTGGATTACAAACTTCTCTCTAACCATGATGATCATGTTTTTTCTGCAAAAGAGATCACCACCTATCATTCCAACACTAGACCAACTTAAAGAACTGGCAGGTAAGGACAGCTGTTTATGTGTTTATTGAAGTGACTTTCACATTTGTTTTCTCTAAAGTGATGAATAAACCCAAGCAACTTCTTTATGCTGTCAAATACTAATGCATCTTATGTATGCCTTAAGTTTGAGGGAATATACAAGTTTTACTTGTATTTTTTTGTGAAAATAGTGCATTTTTAAAGGCAAAATAAATCAATTTTCAATACAATACTAAATTCTACTTAGAGGGGTTAGGCTTGTTCCATGCCTCAGATAATTAAAAGTCATTTATTTGCTCAGTGCTCCCATGCTGGCTGTTTTTTGTTTATTTTGTTTTTTAGAAGACTTGTAGGGTCTCAAATGTCTCTGCAGTTGTTAAGGATTTTGTGCAGATTGATATGATGTGTATTGTTTTATAGATACCAAATGTTTAAAAGAAAGGCTATATTTTTTCCTCACAACTTGTAATATCCTTGAGACTGTTCAGGCCATCTGCAAATATTTCTCATATCTTTGCAAACAAGCTGTTCTGGCTGTTTCATACATAGCTTTTAGGGTGTATTATCTTCAGTAATTCTAATGAAAGCATAGGGAATGACACCCCAAGTTCTTGATTCTTCACTCATGCGTTCTGCTTATTGACGTGCTTCCTTGGAAGCTTTGAGTGCTTTGAGTGGAGAAAAAGGTCTGTGTTCAGTTGCTTTAAAATCAGTTCAAACATTTCCATCAGAATTCTACAGAATTTTTATACATAAAACAAAACACCTGTCCTGAAATTTTACACAAATATTCCTAATTTGCTTAAGTTTTTCAGAAAAAGACAGTGGACACTTTGGGTCTGATTTTTTTTTTTAAACCCTCATACAGGTATTAACCTCAGAGATTTGTCCTGTTTAGTCTATAATAAAGCTCTGTATGCAGAGATATCAGGTTTGTTACTTAAAAGAAGTAACTTCAGAGATACAAAGATGTCATATACCTTATTCCTGTAGGCTTTTGAAAATACGCCATTTACTCATGCTTCGTTTCCTTTGCCTGTCCATAGACTTTTTTTCTTTTAAATCTTTAACCACTGAAGTTGAATCTTAACCTGAAAGTTCACTTGGGAACTCCTAATTTGATTTACTTAATATGATAGCATTCATTGAGTTTAGTCATGTCTGTTATCTGAATTTTATTAAATACAATGGCATTTTACTGTTTATCACTTCAAAATATGCCTGCGATTTTTGTTTCAGATGAAAAAGACAAGCAAGTAATTGGAGGATATGATTGCTCATTTGTTAGTGATTTAAGCAAGATTAAACCTACAAAAAATACAGAAACACTTGGTAGGTAAATCTTCATCAACTTTTTTTTTGTTTGTTTTTATGAGCATTCGAAAATAAACTTTTCCTTAATGTTACTGATGGCTATTGTTTTTCTTTCCCTTAGATGTATTGTTGGGTGACTTTTTTGAATATTTTGGAAACTTTGATTTCAGAAAGAATTCCATAAATCTTCGAAAGGTAAATGAATTTTAATCTCTCATCATTATCAATTGAATTTCTCTGTCTGCCGTTTGACAAACTACATATGCTGAGCAACAATTTCTGTCATTTTTAACTGTATATACAAAGTACATTTAAATTGGTTGTATCCAGAAACTGAGTCCTTTCTGTGAAGGAAGAGAGTTTTCCTCTCGGAGCCTAATCACTTACAGCACCATTAAGAACATTTACAGTGTCATTACTTGAAGACGTTGGAAAGCACAAACTCTGATGCTAAGCCTGTATGATTTTTCTTGAAAACCCTGTAATAAAAGTGGCAGTTTTAAAA
Organism: Pygoscelis adeliae; assembly: GCF_000699105.1. Taxonomy (NCBI): domain Eukaryota; kingdom Metazoa; phylum Chordata; class Aves; order Sphenisciformes; family Spheniscidae; genus Pygoscelis; species Pygoscelis adeliae. The sequence goes on from NW_008824941.1 coordinate 212,165, forward strand.
AGTAGAAGCTATTTTGCTTCTGTGAGAGGAAAACTTTTAAAATGTCGTGATGTATGTCATAGCAAAAGTCTGTGACAAACCCTGTACACCAACAGGCTTTGCATTTAAAGTTGGGAGTCCAGACCCAAACAGTGTGTGCATTAAAACTTACAACTGAGTTCTGAAACTTGATTGTGGCACTTGAGTTTCCTACTGCAGTTTGTATCAGCCTACAGTAGGCGTACTTACATTTCAGTAAGCATGACAGATAAGATGATCATTCAGTGCTTGCTAAGAGGTCTGCACTATCACTTTGGTTTACTTTATATGTTTAAGTCATGGTAGTTATTGAAACGTGTGTGTGTGTGTGTGTGCAAGTATAATAGTGATATATATAAATGTAACTACCTTAACTCACACGTGTTCCTGCTGGGCTGCTTACAGGATGGCGGTTTCAGTGCCATGTTGCTGTGTGGACACTCTTGTTTGTGTTCTGTTTCCTACTTCGGTATTGTGGATTACTGGCATAAGAGCTCTTTTGGCCACTGCAGGTTGATCCTGGAAACTAATTCATTAAGCTGGAGAACTTTTGTTTGCCATTAAGCCTTAAAAAAGGCAAGCAAAAACTTACACATGTTGGAGCCTGAGCTAGTCAGGGGAAATGTCTGTGCTGCTGATGTTTTTCTGTTTAACTAGTCAGTCCTTTTGGCCCTGGGGCAAGAGTATGTAGCATGGACACAGACACTTCCTGGACTAGCATTAGCTGGTAGGCTCTGGCTAGAGCTTGCAGTGGAAGACTTGCAGAGGTTCTGTAATACCAAGCAGGTCAGCTAAGGAGCACTGATAAGCACTGAGATGGAAGTGTATTTAAATAGCAAACTACATAGTTGTCAACAACTTGCGTTGTACTATACCAAGTGCCCAAAAGTGGACCATGACCAGAATAGTTCTGTACTTAAAAGACAGACTGAACTGGGAGGAATTTCAGCCAAGGCAGTAATCTTGTTTTGTTACACTAACTCTTAATGAGCACTGTGAGAGGAATGGTTTGAACAGTTTAAGTGCTTGTAGTAGTTTATCAGACTGGGCTATTCAGGTTAATATGACACACTCATGCTGCCCATACACAAATGGAGATAGGAGCAGGAGGTAGCAATGAGTGAGGTCTGAGGTTTGTGGAAAAGCAAATGGGAGAGTGGTCAAAAAGACAGGCTAAGCTGTAGATGTGTTTTCTTTGCCTTGATGGAAATCTAAGCTGAATGTGGCCAGGAAAATCACCACTAAGAGGATTCATAGAACAGGAGTCATACAGTCAGGCTGACAGGAAAATTAACTTGATTAATAATGACTGGTTTTGGTTTTTTTTTGCAAAAAGTTCTCTACTAGGTCAAAATACTTTTAATGCTAATGTGATAACTCAAGTGATTTGTTACTTGCTCAGCCTAAAATTACATATATGCAACTTTGGCTTTTTCTTTACGCTGTCTGCAGGGAAAGGAAGTAAATAAACCTGAGTCGTCTCCTCTTTATATCTGGAATCCCTTTGAACAAGACCTTAATATCAGCAAGAATGTTAATCAGCCACAGCTGGAGAAATTTGTAGCTATGGCCAGAGAAAGTGCCTGGATTTTACAGAAGGAAGGTAAAACTCAGCGAATGATCAATAAAGAGCCTTGGGGACTGGCAGCCCTATTGATACCATTTGGAAAAAGTAATCCCAGCAAGATGAAGAATAGGATGAAAGGAATAGGAAGTGAAACAATCAGAAGCCTCTTGGACTCTTTAAAGTTAAATAATGCAAACAGTCTACAAAAAGCAGTGGGAAAGTGACTTTCAGCACAGAAACACAGTAGCTGATATTCTGTTTTAGGAATTGAATGTGACACACAGTCCGAAGAACATTACTTTTAATGTTTCTAGCGTGGTGAAATGGAGAGTCAAATGACCTCTGTTTTCCATTGTGATGCTTTTTTGTACAGGTCTGCTTTCTTTCTGTACATTTTTCTCCTCCTTACTCCTCACTTTTCCATCTGTTTTATGAATGAAAAGCATTCAAATGCAAGTTTTACAGATACATTTTGGAAGTAGCCTTCAGTTGGGCACTCTTTAACAAAAACCAACAATGAAACAGACTGACAGGAGGAGCATGGGAAAAAGTCTTTGGGAATTCTGTTGACTAACATACAAATTATACGCTAAGTAAAGACTCAAGAAACAAACACCTTTCAGTGAAACTACAGTTAAAAAGAAGTTGAATGTTACAACCATTGCTTTCATTCCAGTCATGTTCTGGAAGCCAGTAAAACCAAAGTGCATGTATCGATTTTTGCAATTGTTTTCCATTCATGTAGATGGTGCCAAGACAAAATAAAGAGAATGGAATTAGATAGTAGGGTTTGCAAGTTCATAAAGCATTGCTCTCCAAGGGTAGTGCAACTGTTTTGTGTTGGAAGAATTGTTTTCCTCTTGTGTTTACCACCTGATCTCAAATTTGTTCAGTCAACTCTCTTTTGTTTTCTGTACCCATAGGACTGGTTCCCACCCCACTTGTATATACACTCATGTTTCTCATTTTGCCTTCAACTTCACTTTAAACCTGTATTTCAGGTTCAGGCAGGGGCTTTTGCATGCCCTTCTTGCCTCCTCACTCTCCTCAAAGTTGCTGCCTACTAGGCGACACAAAGCCTTCCACTCGCTATCCTTTGCAGAGGGATCTGTCCCTTGCAGAGATCCATAGAGAATCATACATCATGCTGGAGTCCTGTTCCCAGTCTTGCCTTGTTTTTCAGATATTCAGCAGAACGGTGACTGTCCCCCTTCCAGATCAGTTGGGCCAGCAAGAGTCAATGCTTCTCACTGACTTAAAGCACTGAGTTCTCTGTCCATCTGCCACAAAAGAGAGAGTGTTTTCAGAGGAAGGGGGAGAGGGGAGGGACGGAAGTCAGAAAGGGAAATGGAGGGCAGGCAGATAGATTTTTTTTTTTTTTTTTTTTTCCCCCTGCCCCCAGGTACATTTGTGAGTATTCTACCTGTCCAGTTTGAGGGCAACTCGTGCATTAGAACTAAATGGCCACCATGATAACAAATCTACAGACTGTTGTCTTTATTCTTAACACAAATTCTGTACAAGAAATTACTGTAACTCAGAGATTATCATACAGATGCAGTATTGATGTTTATGATTACTGTTTCATTTCAGTATTTTTAGGTTCTTTAATGTTGCAGTGGTATATGATTTTGTGTAGACTTTTTTCTAATGGTGTAGTCTGAACAGTTAAAACATGTGTTTTCTCTTTTCCCTGAGGTATTATTTTTTGGAAATAGTGTGGGCAGTAATGGATACTTCCAAAGTGCTTGTGAAAACTGGGCAAAGAAAAGTACTTTCCAGCAGTTGGCAGACTAAAGGGTTAGACCTTGAGTGGCAGGAAGACCGTCTTACAGATCAATTCCATATTAGTTTATTTGCAGTTTAAAATAATATTTATATGTGTCCATTTCTGATTCATGAATGTTTTCTCGAGTCATGACTCACATAGTCATCATCTTGGTCACGGGAATTAATTCTCATACTAACTTCTTCAAGATTGAGCCTTGAATTTCAGACTTAGTTTTCTACCTAAATCCTGGTGCCAGGGTGTGAACTTCTTTTTGGAGGCTGGTATGAAGTTTACTGTAACTTCTTATTGGTGCTAACCCAAAGCCTTTGATAGCAAGCTTGGCACTGATGCTGTAAGGAGTCTGTTGCTACCTTAATCTTTACAGAACCTATAGGTACATTTTCTGCTGTTTCCCCAGCAATAGACTTTGAAGCTTTTTGAAGATTAGGGCAGTACTTGAGTACTTGTGAGCTTTCTTTTTTCCAGCTAAACAAAATGGGTAATACTGCAGTGCAGTAATAAGAAAATGGCTTATCAGGGACAGAAGCATACAGCAGAACTGTGGCAGCGTATACCTACTTGCATTATATTCAGAGTGGTTCACTCTGACATACATAGGAAAGATTTTGTAAGAATTTTGACACATAGATAGGACACTTGTAGTCAAATACCAATGAACTTTGTAATTTGGTTATACAGTTGAGCCACGCTGAAGTATATGCTTCATTTGTAAATGTGAATAGGCATTCAAGCTGCTTAGTATTCCTTAAAAGGCAGGGCAGAACATAGTTACTGTACACGCAGCGCCTTTCAGCATCACTTTTCTGTTTAGACTGCCTGTCCCTTTTGGGAATAGTTCTGAACCCTTGTCATGGCTGCAGGCCAATTTCTGAAAAGAAAAGAAAGAAACCAAAAGCAGTGTTGTAGCAATGGAAATGCACAGGTGATTATTTCAGATGTCTGCAAGTCCAGGGAGCTGGAGGCCAGCTGCTGAGTGAAGGCTAGAGATTTCAAGGAGCAGCTATCACTGATGATGTAAATAAGCCCGACTGGCAGCTTTCGTAGAGGAGACTGCTAGCTGGGGGTGGAGGACTGACTGTAAGCTTCCCTAGAGCATGAGCTGTGACTGGGAGAAGAGCTGGTGGACACTGGTGGAACTGAAGCCATCTGTAGGAAGAGAACCAGACCGAGAAGAGGAGGACCAAGATTTGAGGGAGTGTATTTAGCAAATCAAGAGAGATGGTGTGATTATAATTTCCTGAGGGCAGCAGCCTTATCACATTGAAGATGGTTAGAAACAATCAATATGGTTCTGTCAGTAAAAACAAGGGTTGGATATTTGTCAAGAAAGGACTATGGTGATAGTCTGGATTTGAGAGCTTGTTCATATGGTCCAAAAACATGTAAACAATGTCTTGGTGAGAATGAGGCGGTAAGTTTTAGTTACTTCTCAAACTTGGCACTGATGCTATATTGTGGGGTAGGGCTGTTGGGGAGGCCACGTGTAAGGAACATCAGTGCGTTAAACACATTTTTGCCCCTTCCCCTCGCTGGGAATACTAAAAAGTATGTGCAGTCTCACATTCCCTGGCTCTTAACTGGTTAGGGAAACTGAAAACATTTAAAAGTTCCTTGCCCTGAGAAAATGCTCTTTGGGACATAAACTTCAAGTTAACATTTGTTGCCAGGGATTTTTTTTTCCCCCCCCCCTAAATGTTTGACGCTCTCAACAGTTGCAGGAGTGGGTTCTGCTACGACTGCCACTGCTCCATCATTCCTCCGTAGTTTCCTGGGAATCTGCAGCCTTGGTCTACAGTTAGCTGCTGGGTGAGCATCTCTGTGTGATGCTCATGGCTAAGACACAGTCGCAAAACAGACTTCTTGACTGGTAGCAGATGTTCTATTCCTCTGCCTCAATTTCAAAACTACAGTTCCTGCCTGGGATTCTATCCTTTAGACTTTGGATCATAGTAAAACTCAGGTTGGGAGAGACCTCTGGACCTAATTCAGCCTTCTCCTCAAGCGGGATCAGCTGTGAGATTAGACCAGGTTCCTCAGGGCTTTAACTAGTGAGGCCCTGAAAATCTCCAAGGATGGAGACTGCACCAACCTCTCTGGACAACCTGTTCCAGTGCTTGACTGTCCTCGTCACCCTGATGAGCTGGTCTGTAATACACTGCTATGTGCTTGTCACTGTTAACTGCCATCCATCACAAATGTTCAAGCCGCTCCTTCATGTAAAGAGCCCCCCCAACCTTCGCTTCTTCCTTCCCTGTCTTTCCTGAGAAGCTTGTATCCATCCATCACAGCGCTCCCACCACATGCGAGCTCTCCCACCGTATCTGTTATTCCAACAGTGCTGTAGTAACAGCACGAGGAGCTTTAGTTCCTCCTGCTTGTTCCCCAGGCTGCCGCGTGTTTTCATTTGTACATTTGAGGTGGGCATCTGTTCATCCTTCTTTATTGTTCTGAGGTCCCTCTTGTTCCTGTCACTTTGCATCTTTTGCTCTCAATCCATGTCCACTGCTGCCTCGCTTAACTTTGTTACAATTGTTCTCCCTTATTGTTCCTAGCTGAAAGCCTTGATACAGACATTGTTCTTATCCAGCTTATAAAGTCCCCTCAACATTCAAATCCTGCCTAAAAATTAATTTCTAAAAGGGTCTGCAGGAAAATAAGAGGTTGTGAGTACCAGATTAGCATGATGGAAAAGCAGCAGAAAATACATTTGCGCCTCTGCAGGGGAGCATGGTGGAAACATCTGAGGTAATCTCAGCTGTGCTGGTGCATCTGCAGCGAAGGTAACACCATGCAGAGACACTCATGCAGGTGTGGAAGAGGACTCTGCTGCCCAGCAGAGCTTGTCAGCTTGGATTTGGCACGCTGCTGATGCTCTGTTACTTCTGGGTCCAGAGCAGTCGGGGTCTCGGCTGCAACGTAGCAGTACTCTGTGCTTGTGCTGGGTCTGTGGTCATTGAGGAAACGTGTTCTTACAACAGCATGTCTTCCTTCTTGCAAATTTATTTCTAAGTTCAATTTAGTTTATACTCTCGGGGGGTGGGGGGGTCAGGCTATGTTTTTACTTGACAAAATTTTGTACCTTTGGAAAAACAAAAGATAGAGAACAAACCTTTATTTAAATAATTTTGCCAACAAACTAGTTAAAGGTCCATGCCAAGTTCAACTGAAGCAAGTTTAGGATTTCCAGCCTGGGCTGCTTTGGAGAGCTGATTCTTCCACAATTAGGAAGTTTTTCAAAGTGAAATCATCCTGTTACTGGAAAGCTCTCTCTTCCAAATGCTGTATCTTGCTTATTGCAAAATTACCACCAAGGTTCTCTTCTAGTACAAAGTTCTTCTAGCAGTTACGGGTAATTTGAGGTCACTTTGTTTAAAACAAGGGTTAGGATTTACACACGGCTAACCTGTGCCTGGAGGTAAAATCTCTTCCTCCAAAGTCGTCTTAGTTGAAAGTCTTGATCGACTGCTTTTGCAGACCTGTTTCTTGTACTTTCTTTAAGTAGAGGGTTGGTTTGCTTTCTTTTGCAGGACCTTCCTGCTTCTTTTCCCCCTCCCCGTTGTCTTTGCATCATATCTCATCTGATCTGTAAAAAATAGTATTTCATTTGGCCCATATTATTTTGTGGAGCAATAGTGAATACAGCTGCATTCAAGAAATGGGTAGTTCTTAAAACACGGCTCTCATGTTGCAATGTAACTTTTTTTGACCACTTGATTTCCTGTGTAGATTGAGTCTCCATACTGCCTTTTCCATGGCCTGTAGAGGGGTCAATCAGCTGGACTTGATGCGCCTCACCTATAGTGAACATGTATTTTTAGGAAGTCTATGCATTTAAGAGACTTGTTTAACACAGTCTGTAGTATTAGAAAGCAGAAGCTACCTGCAAATTTTTTGAGAGACTCTTTACCCTTCAAAATTATTTCTGTTTTCCGCTGTTGTTATGAGGAAAACGATGTTCAATTTGTTTCACAGAAAGACTTCAGAGATAGGTTTTTTGTTCCCATGCTGAGCTCTCTTGTGCATACAGATTTGTAGTCAATGTAAACAGTGCAGCCCTGTACAGGAATCTTGCGTGGAACAACTCCCAGAATATGTCTCCTAGGTATTATCCTCGCAGCCCGACGGGGAAGTAAAAGCACCATGAATTACTAAGGCATAGCGTCCCATTTGTGTTGCTGACTCCACAGGATGGAACAATTCCTGTAATTCTGTATCGCTTTTTCTCATGTTGGACACAGGCAGAACTCTGCTTTCCTGCAGAGAAAGGTACGTATGTTAGAAGTTGGATTGTTAGGTTGTAAAGCGGTATTATTTAAATTCTTTCTGAATATTTGCATCTTAAGTTTGATTTTCTGAAGTCCTTCTCTACGAGCTATTGCTGGAGATTTTCAGGATGAGAGAAGGAACTGGGAGAATACATAAAGGCTTCATATTGCAAGTAATTAGATAAATGGTAATTACTATTAGATTAATTATAAAAAATAATTATATAGTGGAAAGTAATACATGTAACAATCCAGCAATAACAAGGAACACTGCCTAATCTCTTTGAACCAATTTTCCTCCCTTAATTTTCTGTAGTCCTCCCAGTGGTGCATTACTTCTATAAAAGGATGGGATTTGGGAGAGCATACTGAATGGAAATTACAATATCCAGTACATGGGAGGGTGAGTATTTAGCCACTGCAGTAAATAAAAAAGAAGCATTACTGACGCCATCGTGAAATGTGGTTCAGAGATTTTGTGAGTCCAAAAATACAACATAGAGAATTGTTCTGTGGATCTTTAGGTGATTCATACTCCTTCCTTTTGAAAATTATCTTTGGACCCCTATCAAAAGAGGGTTTGCTATAATTGCTTGATAATCTGAGCTTGCAAAGTAAGATCTCATTTGAAATGACCACGATCTCTTTGTTGAGACACTAAAGACCTTAGCTATTACAGTTCTGCACTAAAATCCATGTTTAAGAAGGTTTGCATTGCAGTTGGCTTAGGAATGTAGAATATTATCATTTTCAGTTATTCTAAAAATGCAAATGCTTACAGATAGCAACAGACTTTCACACTTCTCCCACTTAGGCCGTATGATTTTAGTTCCCCTTTTTACTATAGACGATATTTCCAATCTTTGAAATGTTTTGCAACAATTAATTTTATATTTCTTCTAGGAGATAAATAATAAAGTAAAAGATCTCCTCTGTGTTTGTTCAGTAAGTTGCTGTTCCATTGTGCTGTTGAAGTCTTTGATGAGATAAAGAATGAACTGTCTGGTGCTTTCCTTCCTCGGATGTGGGCAGAGGTTTGTTGCATACTGAAATGAGGATGCATTTCGTAGAGCAATGGTTTTGAACTGTTGATCTCTGAACCCCTCAGTGTCCAGGGAACTATGTCTAAAGAGCTCACCAAAAAAAGCAAGAAAACAAAACCCTGAGAAAGCCAACCTGACTGTCAGCCAGCTTCAATTCACCCAACAGTGGTTTTTAACTTTGGGGATTTTCCAAACAAAACAAAGGTCAAACCAACTGCTGTTGAGTCATGGTTGGAGATGTAGCATTTCTTGCATTCCAGCATCACTTTATGATTAATAATTTGTTTAAGTAAATAGTGGTCTGTGAAGAGTACGTCTTTGTCACTTACAAAACATGGCTTTTAATGAAGAGAGCAGAAATAATATTTTGGATGTCTGACAAACTCGGAAAGATATCTCTTAATGGGGAGCGAGGAAATTTTTTCTAGCAGGATATCTAAAGTTTCTGAACCCTGCCCTGGCAAATAACTTGCCTTTTATCCTCATAAATTATAAAGGGGGAATACGGGCGTCTCAGTTTGTCTTCATTTAATTTTATCCCACATGTATAGGGTTACAAGTATGTGGCTGTTAGGCATAAGTGATAGGATTTTATGCTCCAAATGCTGGTAAGAGAGAAGCTTCAAATCACAAGGTTAATGCAGACTTGATTCAAAGACACCTAGTCCAAATCTCCTACACTTTTTTAGACCCCACCCACCATTGCAGCAGAAGACTATAAATATTAACTACTGCCAGCTGCTCGCTCCCAGTAGGGATACCTTCCCCTGAAGTTAATCTTTCTGATTCAGTGGGGACCTTTCATTGCCAAGCTGACTTGAGGGACTTGTGAAGCCTGAGAAGGCAAAGAACATGTGCCTGAGAAGGCATGTCATCCTCATGCCCCGTTCCCGGCAAGTTTTTTTCCTCCTGACTCCAATAACAGCAGGACACAACCCTAAAATTCTTCTCAGATACAGAAAGAGAGGGCAATGATGTTATAGCATGGCCATTTCTATTCCTCAGATTCGTGCAATTTATGTTGTTGGGGGAGACACGGACATTTTTATCTAGCATCTTTATTCTGTTTTTCAAAAAAGATTGATGAAACTCCCCCCCACCCACCCCCCCCGCCACGCCACACGACAGCAAATAATAAGCTAGAGCTTTCAGTTGTGCTTCACTTGCTCCCATGTTTGTCCTGGCAAAGAGCAAAATTTAAAGCTGAGCCTTTTTCTGCTGGGTGTTTTTCTTTTCTGCGATAAACACAAAATATGCAGTTGGTGTCAGGAGAGCAGTAGGTGCGGGATTCAGCTGACACTTCCCAGCAGAAAACTCTCCATCTTGCCAGGCCATTGAGGAGACACGACAATGATTCATTTCGGTGATAACGCAGCAGGAACACAAGTCCAATTGTTTGCTATGTAGGTCAGAATGGGGTATGTTGGCATCTCTGTTTGCAGACTTTACAAAGAAGTCTGGGAATGGGAAGCACGACAGGAAAAATCCTATTCTGATACTACTTAAATTGTTCCCCTGGCAGAGGTAGGCTATAAACAGTTTGCTGTCAAATACTTGCTGTCTAGCTGGCACAGCTGGACTGTCTGTATACGAGGAGGTTTAATTTCTCGGATTAAACAGCTTGTTTACTCTTTACCCAAACCCTGTGATTAAAGTCTGGGTCTGTGTCAAGGAGAAGGCCCTTAGAAATACTCAGCGATGCTGTTCCAGCATGAGTTCCCGACAGCAGTTTATGTTCATGTAGATATTTCATGTACTTAAGAGTCAGGGGAAATTGGCAGGTAACTTGGTTAGCTCAGGACTTTTCTTGCAGCCCTGTGCCTTTTAATGTCTGTAATAGTGCTTCAGAAACTTGTTCACCTGTCAGTTTGGGTTTTGCCTATTCAGTCAACACGGGCTTTGCAAATTAGCAGATGAAGTTGTTGGGGACATAATTTTGTGTAACGCATTACAACATTTTATTGGACACCCCATTGCACATAATGACGACGTGTCTTCTTGTGGGAGTCTACCCGCTCTCCCCTGACGTCTCTTCCTTCCAGGAAAGCCTCTGGTTATTGAAGATGAAGAACCAAGATTTTATTCCTATGTGAGTGCTCCAAGGGAGGGACCTGGGACTGCTTTTGTTTGGTAGGTTTGGATGGTATCATGCACTCTTCGGAGCATGGCGTGTCTCTGCATGTGCCCATGCAAGCACCTCAGGCTCTAGTTTCCAGGTTTGTCCCTCTGGTCCTCCGTTACCATTATCTACATAAACAGCAGCACTACAACTAATACTGCTCTATAGCTAGGAGAAGCTGAGGCACATACTGTGCCTTTCTATTTTGGGGAGAATAAGTCTTTCCCAAATGATGCATCTCCTTGAAACTGTCCGTCAGCTGCTTCTCATACCAGTGGGAGAAATGTGCAATGCCTTACAGCATCGATCAAATATACATTATGGCAAACGTTACAGCCAAAACCATACTTTTTTTAGGTTCCACACCACACACATTCAAGGAAAAATTTGCCCTCTTTGTCCCATATCTTAAGAGCTGAATAGATTTTTGAAGCAGTTGGAGGCAATGTTCCAAGATCAGATCATGTACTCTTTTTTTTTTTTTTTTTCCTCTGTAGAGAAGGAAATAAATCCTGATGGCTGGACATGATGTTGTCTAATGATCGTACTTTTTCTTGGCATGTTTACCAGCACAGTGTGGACTTCTATGAGACACTTCTCCTCCCTGTATCAGTCCTGACCATTTATAGCAATTCTTTTCTCCGGGGTTCAGTTAATTATCTTATGAAAAATCTGTCTCATACAAGAAAGATACCAAGACAGGTGATAATAAATTTGAAATAATGATATGTGCTATCTAAGATTTTAAGTTGCAACACAATTCAGAAGGGAAGTGGGTGGTAACTGATATTTTTATTTCGGCCTCATCATGAGAATTTGATTTAATCTATCTTTTTTATTGCTGGTGAGGCTTAATTTAAAAAAAGCCAGGGAAATTCTGTCTACCTGCCTAAAGGTCAGATTTCTTTTCTAGTAGGGGCTGAAGCCCTAGCTAGTGTTTGTGTATCTATATCTGCAGCTTAATGGCTTTCAACAGAAAATCACTAGCTGAGGATCTTGATTGCTCATGACTATAAATAAAGGCATAAATAATACTAAAGGAAGGGGATTTTGATTTCTGCTACTGCACTCTTCTATGAAATGCATGCAAACAGAGCAGAACACCACGTTCAGACACAGAGAAGCATCTATACAGAAATGCAACTTGAATTTTCAAAGGGCTCCAATGTCGAATCCCACATCTTTTTGGCATCTTTGAAAAATTACTGAAAAATCAATTACACAGCAGTTTATGCTGGGAAGAAGAAACGGAGCATGTCTTCTGTTGAAGCATCACACTGTGATGAACGGCCAGTAGGTCTGGTGAGCCGGTCATCCCTCCCAGTCCAGTCTTTGTTTCTGTAAATGAGCCAGTGTATATCTGGAAGAATGGGAAGTCGTCTGGAAACTTGATCCAACTGATCCAACAAATAGCTCAGTTGATGCTGTGATAAAGGCATAGCTGACTATTTCAAATGTTCAAATAATGTTGATGTTTTTAATTAAACATGATATTAGAACCTCATTTAACGCTGCCACTACTGTTTGTTGCTGAAAGAAGTAGAAAAAAAGGAGTATAGATCATGAGATATACTCTAATCTTCCCATCTGTAACACCGGAATAAGGAGTAGCATGATAGGATGAAAAAACATCTTTTGGTAAGACTTTACCACACACACTTTGACTGTCAGGCTTAAAGATTATATTTAGATTTGGATGGTGTAATAATTACTGTTATATTAGGCTATTTTTATATGCATCTATTTCATGCACTAATTTAAATAAAGCTACTTTTTAAAAGTGTTGGGTTTGGTCTGATTCCTATAAAAATTAAAAGAAACAAGGTCCCCTTGATTTTCTCCCTTGGCACTAAGGATGCAGCTGATAAGATGCTCAAAACTCCCCAAAGTTCAAGGATGCATTTCTTGGTTGGTCATGAAAGTTTTCTTGTTCCTCCCTCACAGTTCTAAGGCATTTTATACACATCTATGTGGAAGCTTCTTGCTGGGCTATAACAGCCTCTCCTGCTGGTACCGTTTTCAGAAACAAGCTCCTGTTTATAACGAGCAAAATGTATTGAGATTTGCAAAACCACTCCGTTGCAACTCAGGGGGACTGTAGTGCTTTCCTCCCTAGAGAAGTCAGATGTTGAATCAAGAGCAAGCTCAAGGCTGTTAATGTGGATCAGCTGTGACAATAGTCTGTAAGTCGACTGAAAGCCTTTTTTTAGTGTATTATTTACCTCGCTGACAGAAGGCAAATTCAATCTCACTTTTTTTGGAATAGATAATCAATGGAGGTAGAGTAGGGGAATTTACCCTAAATCATTAAAACTAAAAATATTTGGATTAAATTCTGCTGTAGTATAACCCCATGCAATTCTAGTGATACCGGGGAGTGACTGTGGCTACACCACTTCAACCTCTAGTGAAAACTGTCAACAGCAAAATACATACATGCTCTGGTGGCTCAGCACAGGCTGAGACAAGAAAATCGTGGAAACGGTTAGATTTTCCCGTGTCTCGGGAAAGAAACTTGCGCAGCGCTTTCCTGAGCGAGTTCTGGCTGCAGCTGCTCGAAGGCAGCAGCTTTGCACACCCTTTAGCTCAGTTTTGCACACCCTTCCAGCTGCGGCTGCCACCGAGGGAGCTGCCCTCCCCTTGTTCCTGCTCCTGCATTGCCCTCTTGTGTGGGCACGCGCATTCGCATGTCCACGCAGCGATTACCCCTGGAAGAGGGTCCATAAAAGTGACCCCAAAGCCCGCGGTTCTCCTGCTCCTCTGTCTGTTTAATGAGCACAGGAAGCTACAACCTTGGTTTTCTTTTGCTTTTATGAGCTCTTGCAGCCTGTCAGCAGTAAATACCACAAGTTTCTAATAAGTTATGTTCTCTTTATGTTTTAATCAAAAAAAGACTGACGTGGGCTTTATTCCCAAGGCAACCGCCCCCACCATTGCTGTACCATGCCTCATGCCCACACAGCATCCCGTGACGCAGAGAGCTTCTTGCAGGGTTGGGCTCAGCAAGCTGCACTCCTCGCTGGGAAATCCCCCTGCGTAAGCGAGTCCTTCTTGTGCAATAGGGTGGACCTTGCAGCTTTCACTTTTCTAGCTGTAGAAGAGGTAATGTGGAAAGCTCTGTCCTCATCCAATGTGACTTCGGAGCTGGGAGCAATTATACTTCAATGCTCAAATAAGCTGCAGCTCTGGTTGGGGAATTTTGAAATGTCTTGTGCTCTATCAGGAAGTTTTAGGGTACATGCCGTGTCTCACAGAGTCCTTCTCAGCATCCTCCCCTGCTGTCCCTCCCCGGGGGACCCCCTGGGCAGCAGCATTCCCCAAATCATCCAAAGGCCCTAGGGATGGGGGAGCTGGCTGCTCTGCTGTCTGTTTGCAGAGAAAATCACCCTAAACTTTCCAATAAGGGAGGGAGGAAACTCTGACTGCCGTGACTCTCCTGGGTTTAGCTCCAATTCTGAAACCCTGGGCTGAAGTGCTCCATTGCTCCCTGGAAATGGAAATTCTGGCCCAAGGAAGTGAATAAATCCGTTAGCACGGAAAGGGCCTGATTCCCTCATTTGCCCATCTCCACTGCAAAGTCTGTAAGAGTGTTTCTGTGCTGCTCAGCCCTGTTAGGGGTATAATGCAAAGCATGTTTTCTCTTGGCATAACAGTGGAGGGAGAAGTCCCTTCCTACATGGACAGCATGAAAAGTGTGCTAGTTCTGTTTTCTTCCTTTTAAGGCATTTACACAACTTGAAGAAATTTCATTTGTATTTCAAAACCAGTGAGCAAAGGCAGGCGGACAGTCGCTGTCAGCACGTGAGAATGACTCTGTACTGCAGCATGCGTATGGCAGGAAGGTAGGGATATGCGGAATGGTCGGGTGCAGCCGTGGCTTCCTCTGCAGTTGGGGGCAGAGCATCCCGCTCTGAGCCGCTCTGCAGAAGGTGCCTCCGTGGAAATCGGGTGCCCGGCAGCAGCCCAGGGCAGGCACGACCCTGTGACCCACTGTGCTTCTCTGCCTTTTGCTTCATGCTGTTCATGATGGTGAAAGCATGCAAGTCAGGGTCTGGGCTGTGTGCCATTCCCCCCTCCTCTGGTCTCCTCACACCTACCTCTGAACCTTACTCTCCTCTCTCCCTTGTGCTGGGAAAAGCCCTGGGTGGGTTCTTTATTGAGATAAATAATTCCTGCTCTCTGTCTACTTTCTGTCTCACCTGCCAGCTTATTCATTGCTGAATTGCTGCAACACTTACACCTTTCTGGTATTATGTCCACGTCCTGGACAAATATTGTCCCTCTTCTGCATGTTCAACAGCTGGAAGAAAGGCAGATCCTGACAGTCAGAAGACAGCAAAACACCACCTCCTGTCTTGATTTTGAGTTTATCCCCAGCATTAATAGAAAAAAAACATTTTATCTGCATGGAGTTTAACTGTAACCAGTCCTTGATGATGGCAAAGGTAATGGGTTGGAAAGCTGTCCATCCCGTAGTGTGTAGGGATGACACATGGACTTGGCCTTGCAGTAGCCTGCGATACGCTGAGAAAGACAGATTGGGTGGTCTGCTCTCAGGAGTAGCAACTCGGTGGGTGGGGAGATGCTGTAGATCATAATTTTGGATGACTCCAGTGCAGCACAGAAGACTAAACTTCACACTGCTGTTGCCTGTCAAAAAACATTTACTGCCTCGCTGAACCACAGCCAAGCCTCCTCATCGCAGCTCCATGACGTTACACGTGGCGCCAGGGGTGCAGGTTGTCCTGCTGTCAGGGTACACAGCAGTGCACCAGCTGAGGTGCAAGCGGCTGGCGAAGCCAAGCACATCTTCCTGACGGGGTGTGCGCTCCCAGCCAAGAAATGACTGTGTTGATGGGCTTTACTGGAGGGTGTTTAGAAACGTTCCACCACAGTTCTTGGAAAACTTTGAAAAGCAAAGAAGGTGTCTGGCTCTGCCAGCAAAAACATCTCCTAAAAGGAGAAGATAAATTACTTTTTCTGTGCGGAGGGCTCACTTTCCAGAAAGGCAAATGCCACCAATAATGGTGGGAGGGATAACAGAGGCAGCTCATATAAGCAGGTGATTTCTTTCAGGATGAAATTATGCATCTGTTCTGCCTGCCACAGACATTGCAGCATTGGCCCTCCCTCCCTCGGCTCAGCTTCTTTCTCTCAGTGTGAGGCTGTGAGCTCCTGTGCAAAAAATAATACATATTTTCAACGTGGAACAGCTGCTTCTGCAGGAGCACATGTCAAAGGCACCAAAGCTCTCCTTGCAAGCTCTGAAGCAGCCTGCCTGGCCTTCTCTCCCAAGGCTGGAGCATGAGGCCGTTGATTAGAAGGAGCTTTGCTGAAGTCCCAAGCAAGCTGGGAAACCTTTCCCATCCCTCCACAGATTTCTCTAAAACTGAATTTGAAAGAGTCTTCCCAGAAGGTTTGTTCATACTCTTGTAAGCATGAACCAGAATAATGATATGATTTGTTCTGTGGCATTCTCCTACAAAATTCTTATTCCAGGGTAATTCTTTCAAGCCCTGTTAGATACATGTAGTAGTTGCATTCTTTAATCCCTGCGAAGATCTATAGACTTTTCTTTTTGGGCTGAGAGCTGATGAAATCTGGTATATCAGACGCTTCTTACCAACAAAAAGCTCATCTGTCAGTCACTAAAAAAGTTCTTCTATCAATGATTGAATGAAGAGATAAAAATCATAACAATTTGAAGCTGGGTAACATTGGAATCACAGATTGATAAGACTGGATGAGGTTGGCAGGGACTCTGGAGATCATCCAGTCCAACCTCCTGCTCAAAGCAAGGTCAGCTAGAGCAGGCTGCCCAGGACCGTGTCCAGTTGATGTTGAGTGTCTCCAAGGATGCAGCCTCCACTACCACTCTGGGCAAGCTGCTCCAGTGTTTAACCACACTCACAGTATAGCCATTTTTTCTTGTGTTTAAATAGAATTTCTTGCATTTCAGCTTGTGCCCATTGCCTCTTGTTCTGTCACTGGGCACCACTGAAGAGGGCTTGGCTCCATCTCCCTTAAACCCTCCCATCAGGTATTTATACACAGAACTGGACACAGTACTCCAGGTGTGGCCTCACCAGTGCCGAGTAGAGGGGAAGGATCACCTCCCTCGACCTGCTGGCAATGCTTTGTCTAATGCAGCCCAGGACACCACCAGCCTTCTTTGCCAAAGTTCCCCAAATCTTTTTCTTGCCCTTCCTGAAGAAGGAGGAACATTTGCTTTCTTCCAGTCTTCAGGAATTTCTCCTGATTGCCATGACCTTTCAAAGATTATAGAAAGTGGCCTCTCAATGACATTGGCCAGACCCTCAGCATTCGTGGGTGCATCCCATGAGGTCCCATGGGCCTGTGTATGTCCAATCTTCTTAAATGTTCCCTAATCTGACCCACTTCCACTGAGAGTAAGTGTTCCTTGCTCCAGATTTTCCCCCTTGTCTCAGGGAAGTCTACAGCATCCTATAGCAAGGACGCATTTTTCTGTTAATTCTCTGCAGTGCTCACAGCATATTGGTTTTTTTAAATTATTCAGTTCTACAGTATCCTCCAGAAAAAAAATTACCTCAGCAGCAATGTTTCTATGTAATTATAACCTCTATATATCTACCTTCCTTCCCTTCCTTTTTGTCCCACTCACCTCCAGCATCTTATTTCTAAATCCTCCTCCTTCCTCAGTGCCTATGGGAGGAGACAGGCTTTGCAGCATGTCCATGGACTCACATTTCCCGCTCTGAGGGACACAAAGGTTGAACGCTTAAACCCCTGTGGTGTATACTTAAAAATTTCAGCTTTATTTTGCAAAGGAGGAGAGCTCTGGTGAAGGTTTTCCATTGACCTCATCCCAGCCCCAGTGCTGACATCATCAAATCCCCAGCAAGGGGTACCATTGCCACATCTTCGCAGTGAAAAGGTGAAATGATTCTGTTTAAACATACAAATTTAACTTGCTACCCAGGGTGTGCTTTAGAATACTGCAGAATTTTCCTGAAAGATTAATGATGTTAAAAAGTGCTAATGGCAGGCGAGAGCAGCTTTTAGCCGTACGGCTGTCAGAGGGTGGCACAGGATGCTGAGCTGCTGCCCCGCACTGCTCCCCGCTGGGGCTGGGGACCCTCGCCCCGGCTGCCCCATGCTCGGGATTGCACGGCATGGCACGGGAGCCCACCTGCCCCACCACAGCGAGCCTGGCACGAGTTGATCGTGCTCCCGACAAGCCCTGGGCAGGCTCGGGGAAGAGTTCCTGGCGGTTGCTGTTAAGCGTGCCGGTACTCACACGCAGAGCAGGCGTACTCTGAAATGACAGTTTTTTTCCAAAGTGCTCATCTGCCTTTTATGTTTGCCTCCTCAAGCAGAAGAACACTCTCTGCATTAATACACCACTGCAGCTTTTTCAGAAATATTGGCCTGGCCTCTGCCTGTCCATCTGCAGACCCCCCAGCCAGCTGGTGGAAAGATTAAGTCCCCCTCCCTGTTTCTCTGCATGTGCCCACATCATCCCAGCAACCTGCCTCGGCCCCAGCCTGCTCCCCATGCATCCCCATCTGGGTGCCAACAGCCGCCTCTCTGCCCCATGCTGGCATTTTTTTCCTTCTCAGCTCTTTCAGTGAGACCGCATCCTTCTGTAGTTTCAGCCATGGTGTGACAGTTCGATTTTGGACATAGCTAGCTGGAAAGATTTTCTGTTCAAGAAATTATTACCCACTGCTCCGGGACAAAAAATGGAGCAAAAATTCAGCAACATATACCCCCACCCTGGGAGACCTGTTGACAGCGAGCATGGAGAGCTAGGCTTCATCTCCAGCTTGTTCCTACACACCCAGACCATGTTTGCAAGCCCAGAGCAGGTTGTATTTGGCATAAACCAGATGTCTAAAGCCAAGTACACAGTCAACACAATGGTCACACTAAATCATCTCAATAGGCAGAAGTGTGGGTCTCTGATTTCAAGCCCATGCCCCTGCCAATTTGAGATTCTTCTTAAAAGATTTCAATTAAATTCCATGTTCTGGAGCGTATAGTTTTAAGCTGGAGAGAAAGAAGGTCCTACCTTGGCTAGAAAATGAGATGCATCCCATGAGGTGTTTTTTTTCTGCATTTAACAGAAAATTAATTACATGGTGTCATTCTCTATTAATCTGCATATGACCAAAGAGTGAGTGCTACAGAACCCAGTGGGTTAATCCCACTGCCAAGGCCTGTCCTGCTATGCAGACTGCCCAGCGGGGCACCAGAAACTGGTGTGGAGGAGACTGGCGGGGCAGAAACCAAACTGACTATGCAAGTATCTCTGCTCCTGGAAGACCCGTAGGCGGGAAAGCCCCACCATGGTGAGCTGGGCTGCTCTGCGGCGCTGCTTCCAGAGGGGAACAGGCCAGATCCACACACAGCCTCTGCTTTGCCTCTGACGTGACGAAGAAGTGCTGCAGCAATCGCTTGTGCTCTGAGGTTGATCATGTCTGACTTTCTGTGACCACACTCAATGGACAGAGATCATTAGAGTAAATTCCGGTGCTCTTTGGCTCTCCCTGGTGCTGGGATGCTGATGAGCAGTGACAGTTGCACCACTGCTGTCCTTTTCCGTGGTAGATATCGGAGATGTAAGTGCAGAGACGTGGCAGTATGTGCCGCTTCTTGCAGCCCAGTTCTGGGAGGCTTTTGGCCCCCAACATCCTCGCTGCCATATAAGAGAAATAAGAATTACATTGGAAGGTGCCTGGAAAAGCAGAATATTTGTGTGGATCTGTAGACACATATATCAGTATTTTTATCTGTATTTCTCCAAGGAAAAGTGGCGGATTGCTTGTTGTTTTGGGGAGGTGGAGGAAAGGTCAGAGTGAACGCTTCACCTGGCTGCACCAGGAGCCAGGTAATGTCATGTTTGCTCCGTGATGCACCCTCTCTTCAGACCCATGTCACCCTCCAAATGCCAACAGAGCCAAATTGCTGCATGATAACTCTCATTCCCCCAGCTCTGCCCTCCCAGATCTTCTATCTATCTGTGCAATCCCTTCACTTACTGAATGGTACAGCACAAATCATGATCACACCCATAATCTTACACCATTCACCTGGAGCCCAGTGGGAAATAATCACAAACCATTCAGAAATGCAATAAAAACATAGAAGCCTGAAAACAGTTGTGAAATCAAAGAGTCTACATGTGTTTGAACTGTTTGTGAAGGAGGCTGCGGGCAGGCCAGCATGCCTGCGCGTGGGCCTGCTGCCGGAGGACTGGCTGGAGACCAGGCACGTGCTGCTGCAAGGTGAACGAAGGCTTCCAAGCAGTGCCGTCAGCACAGTGGTATTCGGGCTGAGGTTAGTGATGTCATCATCACAGGTGATGTCAACACTGGCAGCAGAGAGGCGGCTTCCCGACGTCTTTGGGTTTTGTTTACAAAGCCTTAGTCTCAGTCAGCAGCAGCCACGCTGACATGGCCAGCGGGAAGGTGGTTGTATTCCAGGCTTCAAAAAAAAAAAGAGACCATTTTCCTGTCTTCAAAGACACCGATCTGTATAGGCACCGTGTTTGCAGGAGATGGTCTCTCTCTTTAGGGGAAGAGAGCTTTTAGTGAACTAGCTTCTCATCTAGCATCAGTGCCAAACGGGACACTGAGCAGCAAAAGGACACTGGCAAACCAAAGGGACAGCACATTTTGCTTTGAAACTTTAGTAGCTGGTTACAGAGAGAAAACAGTTTTAATATAAGGTCCAGAGCATCCAGATTTGGCAGCAGGAACTGCCCAGTGGAGTTTTAGATGTTTTACATATTTAAGAACAGATGTGAAGCTGTAGTTCCGTTATTGCTGGGCGTTTCTCAGCTATTCTTTGCCATGAGATGTTTCATATGTTTTATACCCCAACGCACTTCCCCTCCCATCGCTATAGTCCTGAAACATTTAAATTAAAACTTCATTTTGTAGAATTGGAAAAAGAAAATGTATTATTTGTCTCCCATCACCTTCTACTCTCTCTCCTATCTGCCTCTTACACACAAAGTTATCCCAAAGGCTGTTCTGGGCTCTCTCTTGGTCTTTGTCACACACGAGGTGGAAGCTTGGTGCTGATTTTTTTTCTGCCAGCAGAGACTGTGGTCATTCCTACTGTCCACTTCAGTTGTGCCAATGCAACTGCTTTTTTGGGCTGTAGCATAAACTATATCAGTGAAATGATTTGGGTTTTAAGAAATAGCAAGCCAAAGGGGGAAAGCTGCAGCTGTTTAATATATGTTTAAGCAGAACAAATAGTTTACTTTTCTTACCCATTTTACAGAAGTGAAGTAACTGTCTGCTGGCAAGCGAGGCGAGACGCTGGGTGGTGCTAGCTGTGGTCAGCAGCTAGACGAGGTGCTAGCTGTGGCCAGCAGCTGTGCAGCCCCTGGGCACGGGGGCTTCATGCTGGAGGGCTGGTTGTGCTGATGTGGTAGGTTACCCCTTTACTCCAAATCCATAATGAGCTGATGTCCCAGGTGACGCTGGGACCCACACACCAGCTAATGAGGGATGGGTCTGGAGGTCACCAGCACCAGTAGACCCACAGGCAATACAGTGTTGTGAAGTGTGTCACCACCAGTGTGGCAAAATGCAGAATAAAGCCATGAAAATAAATATCCCGAAGGAGCAGGAGCATCATGGGGTCTCACAGTTCCTCCTTGTGTTCCCTTTCCTTCCAACATGCTCCATTCACAGCCGCAATCTCCTCCGCTCAGCTTCCCCTGGTGTGTCACCAAGGGGTGCTGTGCCTGGCCATGCCAGCAGCCACTGTCACAGCAATGCCTTTATGTTGCCTCTTTCTTTCCCCTGCTCTAAGTGTCTTTTCAAACATTACAGTTACACGATCGCAGTGTCATGAAAAAAACAACAAAAAAATATAATTTCCAACAGCCAGGAAGCTGGCATATTTCTAGTTATAACAAAAAAGCGACTGTAGCCTGATTTATACGGATGACTTCCTTGGTTAGGCCAAAAAATGTGACTATTTCAATGCTGATTTATATTCCTAACTGAAGTCCAGAATCTTAATCTCTCCTACTGTTTCCCCCGTCTGAACTATGCTTGGCTGTGTGCAGAGCGAGGAATTAGGGTCAGAGGTGGAAGTCAGAAGGAAGAAGGATCAATTGTTCCTATTGCAAAAGTAAACAGCAGTAAGTGCTTAATTGTTTCTGTATTTTTTAATCAAGTGGGTTTTTCAGGCTGCTCCAAAGAGCCCTCAGTGTGTGTGAGCAGCACAGACTGAAACCAAATCAATCCATGTCTTCCTCCTCTCTTCAGGTGCTTGTTTTTCTTGTCATCGGTCCAGCGTGAGGACAAGCTCCTCCAGCGCTCCGGGCCCCTGTGCAGGACGGGACTGCAAGAAACCCGCTTCTCAGTGGATCAGAACGGTGGTATCCAGCCCCAAACTGGGACAGGTCTGGACAAATGTCAGGAAATCCTGCTGGGTCACCTTCTGAGTGTAGCGAGCAATGCAACTGCATGGTCAGCCCAGAAAGTCTAGTCCTGCCTTTGCGGCTGACAGCGACGTCGAGGGACTGCAGCACAGGGCTCTGACCCCTGGACAGCCCTTGGAGGCTGCAGGGGGAAAATAAGCTCATGCAAAAACCAGCCCTTTGGTGAACACAGGAGCAACTGATGCCTCATTTCCAATGGGTTTGTGTTTTGTGCTTGCCCTGGGAAAGTGCGGTCTCCTACGCTGTACTTTCCAAAGCAGGTGGGCTTCAACCAAAGCAAAGAAAAAGAGGGTTTCCTAAGAGCCTTGCTCCATTTTCAACATCAGCCATGCTCCATATGCCCTGGTCCTGATGCCAGCCAGGCTCCATGGGAGTATCTGGGTGGAGGCAGGGCACACAGCTTTGCACCACACACCAGCGCATGGTGCTCTCGCCATCTGCAGCAGCTGAGCGCCATGGAAAACATCATCCATTTTGAAACAAGCCCTCATCAGAAATAAAGCCACAGGCTGGGCTCCTGGCTGCCCACACGTTTACATGTCTTCCTGTCACCCCCAGTCTGCCCAGGAATTTCCCCTCCAGTGGGATTATTAACTGCTCCCTCCTTGCCCTCCTGGAAACACGCTGTTTGCTTTAGCCCCAGCCCGTATCTGTCAGGAACATGTCTTCAAGTAACTGAGGGCCAATGTGGGCTCTGCTTCAATCTGATTCCTAGCAGATCGGCTGCGTTCAGCATGAATGAAA